>NW_021604719.1:9049160-9225166 GCF_004785775.1 Grammomys surdaster | reverse complement strand
CACACACACACACACACACACACACACACACACACACACTTCTCCTAGTATAATAATAAAATATAATATAATTCAAAACATCAAATTAAAAGTAAAAGATTTTTTTTATTTTAAATATCCAATATACTATTGTTAATATAGACACTATTCTAATAAGCAATAGCTCTCTGACTTTTATTTATCTTATAAAATTGAAATTGTGTACCCTTAAATATGAGTCTAATGTCAACCTTCCCTTACCGCTGGAAAACTTTATCAAATTCTTTGCTTCTTCAGTTTCTAATAAAAATAGAATCATAGAATAATACTCTTTTTATTACAATGTCTTTAAGGTTTTTTTTCTATGTTGATATAGAAAACTTGTCACTGAAACAAAAATGAAAACACACTATTTGAGGTAAAGGAAGGAAATTTCTATGTAAGTTGTTGAGATACATAATAAACTTCAACTAGTAAAGTTTATAATTATTCTGAGTGAATTTGGAAGATGATATGATTAAGAGACAGTTAAATCTAGGAGTTCTGGTCTGTGCCTGTAATTACAGCATTCAGGATGCTGATGCAGGAAGAGTGTGAAGTGAAGGTCAGCCAGGACTGCACAGTGTTTGTTTGAACTCCATAGTGAGACCAGGGAGAGAAGAGGCACAAAGCAACACATAGAAACAGAGGGCAGAAAAGAAAGGCTATTAGAATGATATATTCTCATAATTGCACTGCATAGACTTTCTAGAAGTTTGTATTTAAAAGCTGGCTTTCTGTAAGGAATAACAAAATACAGCATTCATTGTAATTGCAACTATTTACTAGGTAAGTTATAACCGACAAGCTTCATTCTACCCTGCAGTTTAGAGATACATTCATGAACTAAGCAAAGCCTCTTACTACTGAATTCACAATCTAGTAGAAGAGATCTTAACTGGAGAAACACATGTTTGTTGTGTCAGAGGCTGCACACACAACTGAGAGAATTCAAATATTAGAGGAGACAGGACAACTATACTGATGAGAAAGTCTGTAGTGCCTCTGGGCCTAGATTGTGCTTAGCTGGTGGCAGCGAAGGTGCCATTAGTGGCTGTGGTCTCAGAGATACTTCTGCTGTGGCTAGTCTAGTTTATGCTGTGCTAATCTGCCTAAAATATAGAATTTGGGCACAGAATCAGTAGACATATAGAATTAGACAAGACTGAGAAAAGGGTAGAAATCCATGACTGAGTTGAATTTAGCTTGCTTTGGAAATAGATTGTTTATGGGCTTAGAGTGGAGAGGACACTTGCCTGCATCCACACATAGGGAAAACTGATCTTATGGTAATTCTTTCCTTTGTTCAACATTTGATAATAGCATAATTGTTCATATTTACTGCCATTGTACTTTGTACAACAACTGTAGAACGCTCTAACTGCTTGAATTCTTAGTCATCTATTCCTCGTACTCTTAGACCAAGACTAAAATGAGAGAACAAGCATTTACACAAATGTGCCAGTGTTTTTAGACCTTTGACCCATGGAATCAACACCTTTGCAAATTAAAATCCATTAAATTGTATCAACCCTTAGTAATCCTTTAGGCAACATGATACATTTAAAAATTCTTTCATTCAATATTCATTTCATCATGAATAAAACCGGCAAACTCCGACAAGGTTCACAGGTTGATAGCTGGCTTAAGTCGCATGTCTTATTTATGTGGAATAAGCTGGATTTGCATAAATTTTGCAAAATGACTCCAAATTTTGAACTCAGCATTATATTCTATTAAATGGAATATTGAATTTTGAAATGAGCAATTTGAACACAAGAATTTTAGCAAATCTACTAGGAATAACTTTTGTTATTGTAGCTGTCCCTAGTATCTAAGTTCATTTCAGTTTGACTTGCTTTAATTCATTATTAATTCAGCCTCATTGAAAAGGATAAGCCAAGATAACCTCAATAATTTTTTGGTCAAAACTTGTGTTAATAAGACTATGAAGGGGCTCACATTTATTCTTCATCCTTGTACCTTATGTTAGATATTTGTGAAATAAGACAAAAAACATGGTTCTATATTTCTGGCAAATAAGCTCTGGATAGCTTTTACTTTTCTGATACAAAGCATAAGGATTGTTCTCACCTATAAGAACATTAAAGGATTGTTGAAACTGTAAATACTTTTATGCATTTTCAGTATAAATCTCTGATCCTTGAGGGAAGGGGTTTGATGAACACATCTTATTCTGGAACTACAATGTCCAGAGTAAGACACTCTGGACATGATCCATTTGAAACTCTCTCTCTGTTAATTCCCATTGACTAGAAGTTTCTTTGATGAGGGTTCATTGACGAACTTATCTATGGGTTTAGCATTAAGCTGTTAGGACTCATTTTATTGCTATGTTTGATTAAAATAATGAAATTAAAATGTTTTCCACTATGCCTATTACCTATCTAGTCTTAAGATCTTGAGCATTTTAGCAATGTTATGGAGGGGTCCTTAAAAGCAATCGATCAAACAAAGGAACAAACAAGGAAATAAAAATGGTTGGTTTTTCTCATAACATTCCTGACTTCATTGTACCCGTATGTTTTATAGGCAGGCCATAGTTGTAGGTCACAGGATTTGAAGGTGAGTGATTTTGATGATTGCCTTTCTTCTCTAGTAGTATACAGAATACTATTGACCATGAATGATAGTCATGGGTGAAGTCATGGGGTAAAGCACATGTCAGTCACCAGCTCAACCTCTGCTTTTCCTATGACATAAGCAAGCAGATATACTACCATGAACATACCTAATTTCATTTACTTTTTCCCCACCTAACATTATTATTGATACTATGAAAGTTTCACTTCATGTATTCTGATCACAATCCCTTTCCAGTTCCCCCATTTATGACCTCCATAACTGAAGGCTTCTGAGAGGTGTGGGAGTGGAAGGACTCAGTTCTTTTTATGAGACTGGCCAATAAGAATTTGACCATACTCCAGGGAGTATAAAAATAACAAAAAGTAGACTTTTTTATATTTTTATAATCAATAAGCCTACATTGACACATAATCTACAGAAAGTTCTTCTATGCTGTGTTGAAAACTGATGACATTAAGAGTCTGTGGAAATTAGATCATCATTGCTAACAGAGATGCTTGTTTATCCACAAGCCAGTGAGTCCTTGCGGAAATAGTGTTATAATAAAAAGGAAACAGAAACTCAGCAAAAAAAAAAAAAAAAAAAAGTAACTCAGTTCTTTGGTGTTTGCACTTGGCTTTAGATTTGATGCTCCTTTATAAGTCTGAGTTCTTTTTCCACCATTGTTGAATGGTGTCAGTATTCAAGTGACTAATACCCAAACTAGTTTAAAGAACTAGAAAAAAATATGAGGAAAGCAATTTCTAGTGTTAGCAAGAATCCTGAACATTAAAAGGGAGAGAAAGGCCTCAGTATTCAGTGTGTAAATTTTTCTAAAATCTGGGAGGAAGTCAATGACATTCAAGACAAGCAGCATTCTTCATGATAAAGAACAGCTTTGGGCCTTAAGCTAATACCCAAATGCCAGGCTTTAACAATTGAGTTCAGTTACCTCAATGTTCCTGAATCAAAGTCAAAACCTTCAGAGAAGACAGAGCAAGCCAGTCTTCTACACAGCAGTATACTTGCATTAAATATTTTCATGTAATTAATCTTCTCACCTTAGGATCCTACTTAGCTTAGTTGTGTAATCAATATGTGGTCAATGATAGATTTATTTGTCTATTAACAACGATGTAAGGTCATAAGGTTTTATCTCAAACAAATAATATTTATAATTTAAATAGGAAAGTTTTGGAGACCAAAACGGAAATCTCATTTAGGAATTAGCTGTGGATTTCTTACCTGTTTGTGATACCAATGCAGAGGATAAGAGAGTTATCAGCCATTGACTGGTTTGGACATAATTCATTCTTACAAAGTTTGTAGTATTTTTTTTATAAATATGTGAAGGTTTGTCTTAGTGGGCTGAAATACTTTTCTTTCTTTTTCTTTTTTTTTTAAACATTTTTTCCTTTTTTATTGGATATTTTATATATTTACATTTCAGATGTCATCCCCTTTCCCCATTTCCCTCCCTAGAAACCCCCTATCTCATCCCTCCTCCTCCTTTTTGCTTTTATACCATTTTAATTACATATAAGTATTAAGGTCAGTTCTAGGTTGAGGAACTAGCAATACAATAGATGCAAATAATCAAGAACAAGCAAGACAATAAACACAAATAGTCAAAGAACAAGCAAGACAATAAACAAAGTTCTGGGAATACTTTTCTTTCTATTTGATGTGTTTAGATTATTTTCTTGTACACTTCAAGTTTTGTTTAAGAAAAAAATTAAGCAAAAACAAAAGCCAATAAATAGAAATCTCCTAAAATTGTGTGAGAGGTTCAGTTCCTTCCGGTATGCCTGACACAATCATTCTTAATTATTTTGACTGAGCATAAGGAAAACTGTACTGAATATGTCAAGTTCTTCTCTGAAACAAAAATAAATTCTTTAATAACCATTTCTTAGGATTAAATTATCCTGGAAAAATATCTTTTTGATGTTAATATTACAACACATTGAATGATAAGTAAAAATAATACTTAAATATAGATAATTAATATTTGTTATATTCAGTGTAAATTTTGCAAATAAAACTTAAAACTGATAATCTCTGGAGGTACTATGAAGATAGATCAAAGCTAAGCTGAAGAGTAAATAAGATTAGTGTGCATCATATTTCAGGTAGACATTAAGAAGCTCAAACAGAAAAAGTTAAATTATGATATGTTTTTAAAGTCAATACAGATAAAATGTAATATTTGGACTATGAGGATGTCAATAGGGAAATGGTCATTGTTATACACAGTCAAGGTAATTATTCATGTATGATAATGTATTCATTTTGAATTCTTCGCTTTTTCAGTATAATAATATTTGTAATACTTTTTAAACTCACAAACCAGAAAGACATGACCATATATACTTACATTTCAATGATTAAGAGGAGGCAGCAGGAGAATTGCTGTTAGATAAGCTACAACTTAGCATTCATAGTGTGTTTTAGATCACCCAGGGATACACAGGAAGATTCAATATCAATAATTCTATACTTATAAAAGAGCAAAGTTCATAATATTGGATTTGTTCTTTGTTTTGAAATTTAGAGAAATGGGAACTGACTGTTAAATACTGGTAAACAGTATTTAAATAATTGGAGGAGCTTGAAATATACTGCTATGTTGTGTTTCTATAAATGCTTTACCCCTCAGCACATGAATAAGAAAGAGGCCAAATATTTTAAAAAATGAAAAATAAGTGTGCTTTCATGGAGTCTAGTAATGAAAACTTACTTTGGACCAAGAGTATCAAAAGGGGGTAGAATAAGACTTAGAGTTGAAGACAACCTGTGCTTTTAGGAGCTTCCTGGAAGGAGAATGTCATGTGAGTTTTCCTGGGAGACATAAACAAATCTGTTTATCTCTGATAGGGGACTAATGACAATCCAAAATACTATCAATATTCAATGTGGTGAATTAACAATTTTAATATGATTCCTTTCAGAGCAGGTTACTTTTACATGTAAGAATATAAGCTATTTTCTTTCTTTCTCTTTTTATTGATCATTCCATTCATTTACATCTCAAATGTGGTCCCACTTCACACTTACACCTCCATCAAAGCCCCTTCCCACATCTGTCCTCCCCCTCCCCTTCCATGGCTCCAGATAGGTAGGCAGCAGAGAATGGCTTTACCTGACAGCAGTGAGAGGTGAGGCCCTTGGTCCTGGGGAGGTTTGATGTCCCAGCATAGGGAAATGCTGGAGTGGTAGGGCAGGAGAATGTGGGTGGGTGGGGGAATCACCCTCATATAAGCCTCACATAATCAAAACGTGTACATGATGGCTTGTATATGCTTGGCCTAGGGAGTGGCACTATTAGGAGGTTTGGCCTTGTTGTGAGCATTGGCTTAAGAATCTTACCCTTGCTGCCTGGAAGTCAGGCTTCCACTAGCAGCCTTCAGATAAATATATAGAACTCTCAGCTCCTCCTGTACCATGCCTGCCGGGGCATTGTCATGTTCCCACTTTGATGATAATGGACTGAACCTCTGAACTTGTAAGTCAGCCAAATTAAATGTTGTCCTTTATAAGACTTGCCTTGGTCATGGTGTTTGTTCACAGCAGTAAAATGCTAAGACAGACTCCAAAAGCTAAAACATGTCTACCGTGAAGAAACAAAAAGTAGAACAACAACAACAACAACAACAAATCTTGGCATAATAGTCTGTGTATTGGTAGGAGACTTACTCAGGTTTACTGAATTTGTGCCATATCACAAAGAGTAAAATTTAAATCCAAGATGATCTATAAAGATCAAGTATTGGATATGATCCTAAAAGTCTAAGTGTTTATGTGTCCTGCTGCATATATTCATATGAACAATTCCTGTAAATTAAAGCATGACTTTTTCTGACTAATTAATCCATAAAGCTCTGCAAGTTGGAATTTTACCATTTAGAATTGGTTGTTAGTAAGCAAGTATTACCCTACTTAGAAAGAAAAAAAAAAGAATTTGAAATTGACAATAGAAATTAACAAGTTGTTGAGACTGGCATTTCTGATTAGAACAGCAACAGATCCCCTGAGATGCATTTTTTAATGAGAATTTTCACTGTTTCTAGATTGTACCTTGAAGTGCATAACATACTCTGTGTATCACACTACTGTCTGACAGATTTGAAAGCAAATAGCTGCTGTTGGGATTAAAGGTTATCTGCTTCCTCATGTCAGCACACTCACGTGAGCGTACAAGCTACCTGTGTGATAATGACAGTTATTGTAGTAAAACATATCTACATCTAGATGTAAACACTACAGAGCACACTTGTTTTTGAAAGTTCTTATGCTAGCATAAAAGTGAAATAGTTTTACTATTGCAAACAGCTCTACGTTACCTTGTGGGATCACAGTTTTGGCTGTGTGGAACAATTAACAATGACTTCCTTGTGGAATTTATGAACAGATAGCATCACTGAGCAGTGTGAATTAGTTGTCCTTGGAAAACCCAGAAGAAAGAGGTGATACTTTAAAAGGATGTTTAAAAAAAATCATATAGAGAATGGGTATCTCAAAACATGAACTGGGAAAACACAATTTGTTAAAATTTGAAATATGGTGAATCTATGATCAGTTGTAACAGCTTATTTGCCAGATTTACATCTACATGTCCATAACAGTATTTAACACCTGCAATCAATCCCAGCCTAAGAAACAGTAAGAAAATAATCAGAAAAAAGTAGTTCTAAATTTAACAAGCTATTGGAAGGCATTGTTATTTAGATATAGAAAGAGGGCTATGGGTAATATCTGTGCAATATAAATCTTCAAGGAAAGTAGAGACCAGGGTAGAATTACAGAAAGGAGTTAGGGATAGTCCTCACTTGCTCACTAAAATATGTCTGATATTTGCTGTTTTCCAAACACAGTGATGGGAAGAAAAGAAGACATAACTGGCCTTTCCTTACTGCAGTTTATAGTGGAAAAAACAATAAGTAAAACAGGCATAATTAATTTTAAATGTGTATTAGAATTTTATTTATAAAACATCTAATGGAATGAAAAGGATGATATTGTGAACCAGAAGCATCTTTTGCACTGAAAAAACCTTTTCTCATAACCTTTTCTTGTTTTTCTAAAAAAAATACCATAAAAGAGCAACATAAAAGACCTGGAAATTATATCTCATAAATTCATGAAGTGAAAAAGTCCGAGATTTTGCTATCTAATAAGGACCTATTTCCTCCTTTGCAGGCAGCTTTCCCCCTGGCTATAATCTCCTATAATCAAACTCTTAAAAGCCCTTTCTGGAGCATTTCCTGAGAATAATTATATAGTTTGGATGACTCCATGCCTTTGCAGCAGGTCTGACCTTCAAAGGCCATGTTATTAGTGAGTTAGGATATATGGTTTGTTATATATGAATGTTAAGAAGACACACACATCAGGCTATGTTGCATGGTAAAAATAAAAATGGAATTTGAATGACTCAAATGTTACAGAAAGTTCTTAACCTAACTAGGATAAAGAATTTGTTAATGTGAAATTTTGATTAATGCGGTATGTATTTTGGGGGTCTAGCTGTGGTTCCCCTTCTTCACCCTCAGAGTATCTAGACACAGGTGCACACTGGACTGGAAGGATGACATGGAGTCTGGAACTGATGGAGTTCTATAGGATACTTAGGAGAGAGTGCCAGAGGGAAGCGAGGACAAAAGAGAAGGCTTTCTCTGGAGATCTTAGTGTTATAGCTTTTTTGTAGAAAGTATTTTCTTACCATCTTCAATGAAATAGCTCTGTTAAATTATCTTAGCTTGTGCATATGCCCCTCTTGGAGCTTGGTTGGAATGGATATATTTTATTTGGGGTGAACCAGGGTTATATATGGTCCTTGGAGAGCGGTGAGTTTTCAGGGTAAATGAAAATCAATGGCTAGAGTTTAAAGTTCTATGAATGCCTCCTCTGCATGGAGAGGCATTCTAGGAATCTCAAGTACTTGCTCTGCAGGTTATTGGGGTCAGGGGTGAGAGAGAAAGTTGAACTTGTTATCTCACTAAGGCTCTGTGACATTCCTCTGGTAGATGGTCAGGAGTTGTGGGCTCCCCAGACAAGGTCAGAATACCTTCTGGTAAAAAACAGTCTCCTATTTTGTGCTGAACTCAGAAGGCTATCTGGACAATGGTAGTCCTCTACCTTAAGAAGTAGGACCCAATAGATTAAAAACAAAAATGCCAAACTAAAGAGTAAAAACACAGTGCCTGGAATAAACACTAGAAAAATGAGGCTTAGTATGGAAATAGTGAATCTGTTCTGAATGGTTTTGTAAGGGTCCATGATTCACTGAAGATATCCCTGACTCAAATAGTATATAAACAAAAAGAGTGTTTTATTCTGTGAAAGTCCAGCATTCTGGAGTCTCCCATTACCAAGACAGAGAGACAAAAAAAAGCGAGCTTGCAGGCATTATTTAAAGCACATTAGGGAATTCAGGGGTAGACGACATCTATCTATGTTAATCTTTTGGGTGTATCTCTACAGACATTCTCTTACCTGGGTGCAGAGGTTGGAAACTTGCTGGGGATGTCTGGAATCTGTTGCTGAGGAAGTAGCTGAGGAAGTCTGGAAACTGCTAGTAACCTATCATGCTTGTCTCATGCAAGTGGCAAGGCAGTTTCTGAGGCATGGCCTTGACTGGAATTGCCCAGGTCTTGGAAACAAAGATTTAGGTGTAGTCTCCTCAACTGCCATGAAGCCTGTCACAGAATCAGTCTAGCCTTCTCCATTTGAGACCATCAACAAACCAATTTCATCTCAGGAATGATTTTTCTGTGCCATTTTTATTGAATTTGACTAGTACAGTTGAGTGATATTTCCCAAACTCTATTTGACTTAATAACACACCCTTCTCTGTTTCATAACCATAGTTATGCAGGATAGGGAAAGGTTATGATTAGTTTTTCCTCAGAAAAGCACAACTGGAGCACAGAATTTGCTTAATTAATCTTATGAAAGAGAAGCAAACTGCATCAAAAAATAGAAACTAAATTAGAGGTGTGTGAAAAAAATATAAAGAATATACAGATCCTACATTTTTCTTAATTTTTGCGATTACAGTTTTATTCTGTTGTGACTAAATAAATCAGTAATTATTTTAAACAGAACATTTCACATCATTTTAAGGCAAAATTAGATAGCTGAAAACTTCATGAACATCATTAATATCTATTATTAGATTAAGCTTTGCAAGCTGCAATTTATTTTCCATCATCATATATATCATCATCATTATCAGACTGATACTATGCCTAGTCCACAGCTAAGTGCTGTATGTCATCTATCCATCAAAATTGCATATGATTAGTATTAATTAAATTTAATTTCTAATATAAAGTTATTGAAATTGAAATTCTTAACAGTTTAAGATATATCTTTCATCTATGTATGCATACGTGTATTTGTCCTCTATCTACTACTTAACTATATCTCTTTATTGAGCCAAGGATGTCTGTCTCAAAAGCTATTACATGAAAATGGAGAGATAGTATGAGGGAAAACACCCAAATTATCTGTTTTTAATGTTGTTGGTTTTGGTTTCTTACAGAAGGGATGATTTCTTTGTTTGCTTATGTGTCCATAGTTGTGTGCATGTATGCATGTACACATGTGCATATATACATACACACATGTATGTGCATGTATGCTGTGTGTGTATGTGTGGATGAGTACTTTGCTTCCCATGTGACAGCAGATGACAACTTGCAAGTGTCACATCACTCTTTCCTTCAAGTACCAAAGATTAAAGTAAGGTTGCTTTGTGAGGCAGCACATGGATTTTAACATCCTTTACATGTTAACTCACCTTAAGAAACATATCTAAAAAACATATCTTAAGAAACATATCTTAAAACATATCTATTTTTTGGGACCTAAAATTAAGAACTACCAATATTTGTATTTTCTCAACCCAAACTTTGTAAATGTAACTATCAAACAATTACCCGTAGAAAGCTGCAATGGTGATAAATCAATTATGCTCACATCAGTGATTAGAAGTTTTTAAATGACAAGGAATACAAGAGCAGCCTGTGTAGAATCTCCAAGTAACATTAAGTTAATCAAGCGATGGATTTTATTAAGGTCGAACTAAACTTTTGGTGCCTGGACCTAAGGGTAGGTGCTATGGGGAAGGATTAATGACACTAACATTATTACTAAATTTTAATCCTATTGGGTAACTGCAATTGCAAGAATGAGAAAAAATAGAGAATTTGTCTCTTCTTTGGATTTTTCACTCTCTTAAATCCAGTTCAGTTCCTAGATTTTTTTTTTGATGCAATTTCCTTCTCTTTGAGATCTTATACTAACTGTAGCATCTTTCATATGTCTTCTCTGCTCTTTAACAAAGGTCAGGAGTATTTGTTTTTAGTTTGTTGATTTACATGTTGGTTTGTTAGCTTCTTTTTTGACATCAACTTATTCATATACCTGATCACACCATACACATGCTGCTTTATTGTTTTGCTTCCTCATTATATTAGCTATCCCACTAGACCCACACTCTGTCCATCGTGCTGAGACGGCCATGTAAACATAAGAGTTTTACATTACAGTAAATAAAATTATGGAAAATTTAAAAGATCATGTAAGATAATTTTAGATCTCTGCCTAATAAGACCTAAAAGTTTGTTTGAAAAGAAGGGTCATATTTGACAATTTCACAGAGACACCTCGATGGCAAATTTTCAGTATAGCAAGAAACTATTTTTTATTAGAACGCTATAATAAAGAAATGCTAGATATACATATCTAGATAAAAATAATCAGAAAGCCCAAAAGAGTGGAAACAGATGCCTGGAGATCGCAGTACTGTATAAAATGTGAACAAGGGATTCCATTAGAGTCAGAATTGAAGCTATTTAGAGTGTTCTGTGTTAGAGATCTCCTAATGACCTTCAGCGATGTTTCCCTGAGTTTAGCCCCATGTAATCCTCCCTTTGAATTTAGAGTAGCTTTACTTACTTTCTTTTGACAATACTAGGACACAAAAAAGCCTGGCATTCATCTTTGTTCCTTCTTAGCACAGATTATAGGGAGACTACAGTTTTGATCTTACAATCTTTATCTCCCGAAGTCTTTGGATCATTTTGTACTTGAGAAATCCAGACTGGAGTAAAGCTAGTTATAAGTAAGACTATGGCCATCTACCAGAGAAAGAAAGTGCACCCTATCACTCCCACTATCTTTCCACAAACAAAAAGTAACCACAGCCTTAGTCAAAGAATGAAATGCATTTTCCAATATGCATTGGTCTGATATCACCCAGCTACATGGTTTCCAGACTTCTGATTCACAAAAAAGTTGTTATTTCTCTTTTTTTATGTTTTAAACTATGAAATGGTTGAGTCAAATGTTTCCCAGCATAGGAGAATCAATTCAGTACTGTTATAAAGGGATTTAAACCCAGATTTTTGAACCTGACACTTTTTAAATTTTACCAAGCTGATATTGAAAAACATCTTTAACATACTAGACTTAAACTTTTCGTATTCAATGACTTGGATTAAAAGACAAACAGCTTTAGGCTTTAGATTTGTAGAATTGAACAGTTACAGTACTCCCATATACTCCCTATACTGACACATGCATAATTTTTGTCATTGTCAACATGTGCTCCCAATGTATCCACCAGAAACAATGGATCTATAATGAGAAATCTTTGTCTCCACTGTCCTCTGTTTATTAATACTAGGTTCTGTACTTGATGTGCATTTTATGAGTCTTAATACATTTATATTTGTTGAGGTATGGTTTGCTGCCTATGTTATGTTCGGCCCCCAAGACCTGTGACTCTGCCCCTAAGTTATTTCTGATTGATAAGATAAGATGCCAAGAGCCAATATTTGGGGAGAAAGAGACATAGATGGGGTTTAGAGTTCCTGGGTTTGGGGCTGGGCAGAACCACAGGAAGGATAAGGTGAAGGAGGAAGGAGAAGCCACCATGGGTTTGGTGAGCCATAAAAATGTGGCCTTGAGGGCTGGCCAATTGGAGTTAAGAGCAGCCCAGATGAAATACAGTAAGTAATAGCCTGGGGTTATCAATAGGAAAGTAGATTCTATTAGCATAGAGGGTAGGTATCTGTTCAGCTCCTGTGCTGTTTGAGGCTTATTTTAAGTTTAAAGGCCATGTGTGCCTTTTTCTGGGAACTATATGGTCAAAGACAGACTAGAAACCCTGGATTGGTATTAATAATTTCTATATTCACATTTATATACCATTATACTATAATATTCAATACTTTTCTACCTTAAATACTGGTGTTGCATCCTCTGAAAATTTCAAGGAGTCTAGCAAACACTGATCTTTTTATTGTAGCAATAGTTTTACCTTTTCTAAAATATTACATTTTTGAATCAGACAATATCTGGCTTTTTACATTGTTTGTCCTAGTAATTTATTTACTGTTCTCCCATATCCTGTACTGGATTTCTAGCTAGTGCATTTCTAATTTGCACTGATTAAAAGTCTATTTTCTGGATGTGTCTATTCACCTGATGAATGTTAACTTGGAAGGCATCAAATTAGTAGTAAACCAACTTTAACTATTGGTTTGCAGGTTTTTCTCTGGGCATATGTTTTCAACATTTCTGATAAATATCAAGGAGTGTTAATTTTGGAATAATTGTGTAAAGGGTCGTTGAGAAACCACAAAACTAAGATTCATATCGGCTATATTATTGTATCTTCCCTACCAGTACCAAATGAAAATATTTGGCCTTTGTTTTGCATTTACAATGATTTGAAATTAATTATTATCATAAGCATTATTTCTGATTCCCTAGTAGCATATGATGCAAAACATCTTTAGGATATATTTTTAAGTAACACAGCCACATATGGTTATGCAGTAATAATTAAAAAAAGAATTATTTATCCAGTGTTAAATGTCACATGCAGGTTCGGTGGGAAGGTTGCTGTCTGCATTTCAGGAAGAAAGCCCTTACAAGGAACTGAATTATGCAACACTTTGATCCTTGATTTGTAACTGACAAAACCAAGGCTTATTTTATTATTTAAACACTCCATTTATAGTATTTTAAGAAGACTCCAGAATGGATGTGATGGTTACATTTTATGTCAACTTGATACAGGATAGTCATTAAAGAAGAAGAATGCTTATTGGGAAAATGCCCCATCTGATTGGACTATGGGTAAGTATATGGTTCATTTTCTTGATGATTGATGTGAGAAGGTCCAGATAACGGTGAGTCCTACAGCCCTTGGTATAGTGTTGCTGGCATCTATAAGAAAGCAGGCTGAGCAAACAGTGTGTAGCAACCACTAAGCAGGTCTCCTCTATGATTTCTGCTTTAGATCTTCCCTCCAGGTTTCTGCTTTGCATGAGTTCCTTCCTTGAATTTTTTCACTAATCAAACATGATGTGGACTTTTAGGCTGAAATAATATCCTCCACTAGTTCCTTTTGGACATTGTGTTTATTCATAGCAATAGAAACAACACTAAGATATTTATATTCTTGTATCTATAGCCGAGATATAGAACACTGCTATAACAACGACCTAAAATGTGTCGAGCTTTGGACATGGGTAATGAATTAAATTATGAAGAATCTTGTTATATAATAAAACATAGACTAAAAAGGAACAATAGTTGACCTTATAAATTTTTTAAAGGATTAATAAAAATACTTTATTCAAAATGAAGGATAGTTCTGGAAAAGTACCAGAAAGGAATAATGAGCAATAAAGACTAGAGAAAAGGTGATTATTGTTTTAACATGATATAGAACCTACATGAACAGTGTTCTAACCATTGTGAAAGTAGAACCAGAGAGTGACATAATTGGATATTTAGCAGAAAAGACTCCTCAATAGAATGTTACATGGACAGGGTTTTTTGTGGTTTTGTTTTTGTTTGTTTGTTTTGTTTTTACTGTAAGCATCTGAATGTTTATAGTAATAGAGAATGATAGGGAGAGATGAACTCCAGAAAGAACAGTTACACAAAAATACAAGCAGCCGTTAGAGCTATGCAACACTCTTAGCTATTCATACACAAAAGCCACTAACTGTATCTTTAAGAGAACATTAAGATGTGTCTGAGAACTCTTTTTAACAAAGGGATAGGTGTGATATATAGACTTAATTAGCCATTTTGAACAAAGCTAGGTATAAAGATGGAATTAGACTATCAAAAGCAGCCAATAATGGCTAGAGGCACAAAAGGAAAATGAAATGAAGTTTCGCTTACAGATCAATACGATTTTATCACTGTTATTCGATCATCTATTATTGTCATTATTATTGCCACTGAGGGCCACTTCTGGGCCTTACTCATGTTCAGTGAGATATAGCTCACCCTACCACTGAACTAAATCTCAAGTCACAATGAGCAATATTATTCAGAAGTTACAGGATTAGTGGCTATTTTTCAAGAAATGAGTAGAGAATCCAAAGGTTATTCAGAGACCATTAAAGCCCTTTCTTATATTTCTGATGTCCACATTGCCTCCAACTAAGACCTTGTTAGTGAGGCTGTACCGAGAGTTGGAATAATTTTATTCTAATGAGTAAACCAAATGGAGCACTGATACAAAGAGGATTATTCTACAATGTTATGTTATAGTTGAGTTTATCTCATATCCAATGAAACCTGCTGCCCCTTTCATCTTTTTAGTTTCTTCTTTTGCAAATGAAGTTGTCTAGACTAAGCTATATCACCACTGAGTTATCGAGGCATACTTTTTGATTTTATAGGTTCAAAAATACAGAAAGGATTTTGCCTCAGGACAAAGCATATTTCAAATTCAGTCATATCCAGTTTACATCATCATTAGATAAGACTTTAGACATCAGGATTATGAGATGATGTCAAAATTAGTCAAGGTCTGTGATTATTGGTATACAGTGAGTGCAGCTTACATGTGAGGATGTTCTAGATTGGAAGAAGGTAACCACATAATGCTTTCAAATTTTCTTAAAATTTATATGTTGAAGATTTACCATATGTGAAGTTATTTGGATAGGTAGCATTTGGAAAAACACTAGATTTTCATGAAGTCCTGAAGATAGAGCCCACATGGTGGCATTAGTAAGTCTCTGAAAAGATATGATTTCAGGAATCTAAAATCTATGAGAAATAATCAAGGTGTATGCCATTCTAATGAGGTATTGTGTCATAGGATCCCACAGTGTGGAAGACATTGCATCATAGCTTACCAAAGAAACTGTATAAAGCATCACTCCAAAGCAAGTAGTTTTGCTCACATGAGTTCTAGGCTCAAAAATTTATTGTTACAACCACTGAAATATTGGTGGAAGCAAAGTAAAAGTATATTCGTTGCAAAAATGTACTGTTTTCAATTTCAGTTATATTTATTCTTTCAATATAATCATATTTTTACATATTATATTTCAAAACTAATCTTATTTATTTATTTATTCATTTAGTTAGTTAGTTATTTAAAACTCCAGATTTTATTCACCTCTCAGTCTACCCTCCAAATGTTCCACATGCCATATCTCCTCCCTGCCCCCCTATCTCCACGAGGATGTCCCCATCCTCCACCCCCACCCCACCAGACCTATAAACTCCCTGGAGCCTCCAGTATCTTGAGGGTTAGCTGCATCTTCTCTGATTAAACCCAGACCTGGCAGTCCTCTGCTGTATATGTGTTGGGGGCCTAATATCAGCTGATGTATGCTGCCTGGTTGGTGGTCCAGTGTATGAGAAATCTCAGGGGTTCAGATTAATTGAGACTGCTGGTCCTCCTACAGGGTCGCCCTCCTCCTCAGCTTCTTCCAGTTTTTCCCTAATTCAACCAGAAGCTTCTGTCCA
This sequence comes from Grammomys surdaster, assembly GCF_004785775.1. Taxonomy (NCBI): domain Eukaryota; kingdom Metazoa; phylum Chordata; class Mammalia; order Rodentia; family Muridae; genus Grammomys; species Grammomys surdaster. The sequence goes on along the minus strand of NW_021604719.1, from coordinate 9,208,762 downwards.
TTGGTTGGGTGTTAATATCTGACTCTTTCAGCAACTTGTTGGGTCTTTTGGAGGGCAGTCATGATAGGTTCCTTTTTGTGAGTGTTCCATAGCCTCAGTAATAGTGTCAGGGCTTGGGGCCTCCCATTTAGCTGGATCCCACTTTGGGCCTGTTGCTGGACCTTCTTTTCCTCTGGCTCCTCTCCATTCCATCCCTGCAGTTCTTTCAGACAGGAACAATGATGGGTCAGAGTTTTGAATGTAGGATGGCAACCCCCTCCCTCACTTGATGCCCTGTCTTTCTGCTGAAGGTGGGCTCTACAAGTTCACTCTCTACAATGTAGAGCATTTTATCTAAGGCCCCTCTCTTTGAGTCCTGAGAGTCTCTCATCTCCCAAGTCTCTGGTACACTCTGGAAGGTTCTCCCAACCTTTTATCTCCCAAGATTGCATGTTTCTATTCTTTCTGCTGGCACTCAGGGATTTCAGTCCTTTTTCCCCTCCCAATATCAGATCATGTTCTCCTCTCTGCACCCTCCCAATCCCCTTTCACTCCCTGGTTCCTCTCTCCCACCTTGTGGTTGCTTTCTTCTCCCTCCCAGGTATGACTTAGACATCCTGACTTGGGCCCTTTAGCTTGACTTTTAGTTGACTTTTTTGAGTTCTGTGGGCTGTATCTTGGGTATTCAGCATCTTTTTGTTTTGGCTAATATCCACTTATAAGTGAGTACATGCCATGCATGTCCTTTTGGGTCTGAGTTCCCTTACTCAGGAGGATATTTTCTGGTTCCATCCATTTGCCTGCAAAACTCAGGATATCCTAGTTCTTAATAGCTAAGTAGTATTCCATTGTGTAAATGAACCACATTTTCTGTATCCATTCTTCTGTCGTGGAGCATCTGAGTTGTTTCCAGCTTCTGGCTATGAAAAACAAGGCTGCTATGAACGTAGTGGAACATGTGCTCCTGTGGCATGGTGGAGCATCTTTTGAGTATATTCCCAGGAGTAGGGTACTGCTGGGTCTTCAGGTAGACTTTTTCCAGTTTTCTGAGGAACCTCCAGATTGATTTCCAGAGTGGTTGTGCCAGTTTGCAATCCCACCAGCATTGGAGGAGTGTTCCTCTTTCTCCACATCTTCACCAACATGTGCTGTTGCTTGAGATTTTGACCTTAGCTATTTCTGATTGGTGGTGTAAAGTGGAATCTCAGAGTCATTTTGGTTTGCATTTCTCTGATCACTAAGAACTTTGAGCATTTCTTTAGGTGTTTCTCATCCATTTAGAGATTCCTCTGTTGTGAATTCTTGGTTTAGTACTATTCTATACTCCATATACTCTAATTTTTATTTATTTTTATTTTTTATTTGTTTTTTGGTGGTTAGCTTCTTGAGTTCTTTATATATTTTGAGTATTTGCCCTATACCAGATGTGGGGTTAGTGAAGATTTTTTTCCCAATCTGTAGGTTACTGATTTGTCTTGTTGGCTATGTCTTTTGTCTTACAGAAGCTTTCCAGTTTCATGAGGTCCCATTTATCAATTCTTGATCTTAGAGCGTGAACCATAGGAATTCTGTTTAGGAAATTTCCCCCATACCAATGAGTTCAAGGCTCTTTCCCACTTTTTCTTCTATTAGCTTCTGTGTATCAAGTTTTATGTTGAGCTCTTTGATCCACTTGGTCCTGTGGTTTGTGCAAGGTGACAAATAAAGGTCTATTTTCGTTTTTCTACATATCAACAGCCAGTTAGACCAGCACCATTTGTTCAAGATGCTTTTGTTTTTCCATTGTATATTTTTGGCTTCTTTGTCAAAGACCAAGTGCCTGTAAGTATATTTCTGGGTCTTCAATTCTATTCCATTGATCAATGTGTCTGTCTCTGTACCAATACTATGCAGTTTATATCACTATTGCTCTGTAGTAAAGCTTGAGGTCTGGAATTGTGATTTCCCCAGCCATTCTTTTATTTTTAAGTATTGTATTCACTATTCTGGATTTCTTGCCTTTCCAGATAAATTTGAGAATTGCTCTTTCCATGTCTTTGAAGAATTGCATTGGGATTTTGATGGGTATTACATTGAATCTGTAGATTGCCTTTGGTAGGATGCCTAATTTTGCTATGTTAATTCTGTCAATCCATGAGCATGGGAGATCCTCCCATTTTCTGAGATCTTCTTCAGTTTCTTTCTTGAGAGACTTAAAGTTGTTGTTGTACAGATTTTTCACATGTATGGTTAGATAGAGTTACCCAAAGATATTTTATATATTTTTGGCTATTGTAAATAGAGTTGTTTACCTAATTTTTTCTCAGCCATTTTATCATTTGTATAAAGGAAGGCTACTGATTTATTTGAGTTAAGTTTGCATTCAGCCACTTTTGTCAAGTTGCTTATCAGCTGGAGAAGTTCTCTGGTAAAATTTTTGGGATCACTTATGTTTACTATCATATCATCAGCAAATAGTGATACCTTTATTTTTCTTTGCCAATTTATATCCCTGTGATCATGTTTTGTTGTCTTATAGTTCTAGCTACTATGATGTCTAGTACTATATTGAATAGATACGGGGAGAGTAGGCATCCTTGTCTTGTCCCCGATTTTAGTGGGATTACTTCAATATCTCTCTATTTAATTTGATATTGGCTGTTGGTTTGCTGTATATTGCTTTTATTATGTTTAGGTATGGGCCTTGAATTCCTGGTCTTTCCAGTATTTTTAACATGAAGGGGTATTGTACTTTGTCAAACGCTTTTGCTGCATCCAAGGAGATGATTGTGTGATTTTTTTCTTTAAGTAATTTTTTTTATATATATAATGGATTGCGATAATGGATTTTCCTATATTGAACTAACCCTGCATCCCTGGGATGAAGCCTACTTGATCGTGGTGAATGATGGTGTTTGATGTGTTCTTGGATTCATTTTACAAAACTTTTATTGAGTATTTTTGCATTGATATTCATAAGCAAGGTTGGTCTGAAGTTCTCCTATTTGATTGGGTCCTTATGTGGTAATTGTGTAATTACCACATAATTGTGGTAGTTGAAGTCACAATAATTGTGGCTTCGTAGAATGAATTAGATAATGTTCCTTCTGTTTCTATTTTATGTAATACTTTGAGGAATATTGGTATCAGGTCTTCTTTGAAAGTCTGGTAGAATTCTGCACTAAATCCACCTGACCCTTGGCTTTGGTTGGGCGGTTTTTCATGATGCCTTCTATTTCCTTATGGGACATGAGCCATAGTTTAGATAGTTTACCTGCTCTTGATTTAATTTTGGCATGTGGTATCTGTCTAGAAAATCATCCATTTAATCTAGATTTTCCAATTTTGTTGAGTATAGACTTTCGTAGTAGGATCTGATGATTCTTTGAATTTCCTCCATTTCTGTTGTTATGTCTCCCTATTCATTTCTGATCTTGTTAATTTGGATACTGCCTCTGGGCCCTTTAGTTAGTTTGGCTAGGCATTTATCTATTTTGTTGATTCTCTCAAAGAACCAGCTTTTGGTTTTTTGATTCTGTGTATTATTTTATTTCTTTCTATTTGGTTGATTTCAGCCCTGACTTTGACTATTTCCTATAGTCTACTCTTCTTTGGTATGTTTGCTTCTTATTGTTCTAGAGCTCGTAGGTGTGCTATTAAGTTGCTAGTGTAAGATCTCTCCAGTTTCTTTCCCAGGACCTAGTACAATAAATCTTCCTCTTAGCACTGCTTTTATTGTGTCCCATAAGTTTGGGTACAATGTGTCAATATTTTCATTAAATTCCAGGAAGTCTTTAATTTCTTTTTTTATTTCTTCCTCACCAAGCTATCATAGAGTAGAGATTTGTTCAGTTTTCCACTTGTATGTGGGCTTTCTGTTGTTTTTGCTGTTATTGAAGACCATCCTTAGGCAATGGTGATCCAATAGGATACATGGGATTATTTCAATCTCCTTGTATCAGTTGAGGGTTGTTTTGTGACCAATTATATGATCGATTTTGGAGAAGGTACTATGTAGCTTCTGTTTCAATGACCTGTCCATTGATGAGACATTGGGATGTTGAAGTCTCCCACTATTATTGCGTGGGTTTAAATGTGTGCTTTGAACTTTAGCAAAATTTCTTTTATGAATGTGGGTGCCCTTACATATGTAGCATAGATGTTCAGAATTGAGACTTTCTCTTGGTGGATTTTCCCTTTGATGAATATAAAGTTGCCTTCCTCATCATACTTGGTAACTTTTGGTTGAAAGTCTAGTTTATTGGATATTAGGATGGCAACTCCAGATTGTTTTCTGGGACCATTTGCTTAGAAGAACTTTTTCCATCCCTTTACTCTCAGATAGTGTCCATCTTTGTTACTGTAGTATGTTTCTTGTATGCAGCAAAATGCTTTCTTGTTTGCATATCTAGTCTGTTAGCTTATGTCTTTTTGTGGATGAGTTGAGTCCATTAATATTGAGAGATATTAAAGACAGATGACTGTTGGTTTCTGATATGTTTGTTTTTGTGTATGTGGCTTTATGTGCTTGTGATTCTCTCTTTTTGGCTTTGTTGTGAGATGCTTAATATCTTGTCATTTTATTAGTGTAGGTACCTTTCTTGTGTTTGAGTCTTTCTTTTAGGACCCTCTGTAAGGCTGGATTGGTATATAGATACTGTTTAAATTTGGGTTTGTCCTGGAATATTTTGTTTTCTCCAGCTGTATCGATTGAGAGTTTTCCTAGGTATAGTAGTAGTCTGGACTGGCATTTGTGTTCTCTTAGATCAAAACTAATTTTACTTAAACCTTTCTTTAGTAGTGTACACTTAGTCTCAAACTGAATATTGATGGCATAATTATGGTAATTTAACACATCAAATTTATCAGCAGGAAATTCAAATAGTGTTAGTTTACTTTCATTTTTTTAAAATTTCTTTTACTTCTTCAGGCTATAATTACATCATTTTTCCTTTCTGTTTCCCATTTCCTTATGTCAAACACTTTCATATTTTATACCCCTCTTTGATTTATTCTTTCTGAGAAATTATCTATAATGCCTTTTTTTAGTGTGTGTGTGTGTGTGTGTGTGTGTGTGTGTGTGTGTGTGTAGTGGCTTGTGTGCCATGGCATGGATGTGAAGGTCAGAGGACAACATGTAGGAATTTGTCCTTGCCTTTTTACTTCCAGGGATCAACCAAGGTATAGACTTAAGGAAAACTGCCATAAGTACCATGTTAGAAAATCTCTCTCTTCTAATATTGCTTTTATAACATTCATCAATAATTTGCCTTATTATGCTAATTTCTAATTCCTGCTATACCAAGGATTTTCCTATACTTTCAGTCTTAGTTTTAAAAATGACTCTTTTCTCATTGTTAACGTTAAGAGAGGGTTGGGTTTTTTTTTTTTTTGGCATTTCACGTTGTTTCTGTTATTTCGTATATGCTAATTTCTAGCTTCATTAAACATAACCACAAAGGCATTTTCATTTCTCTTGCATGTATAGCTCCTGTAAATAAAATGAACTCAAGTGGTGATTACTTGGCACTATTAATAATAAAAGAAATATATAAGAAAAACTTTTGATATGGGATAGTAAACTATAGAGATCATGTCTAGTAAGAATACTTTAAATTCCAACATAATATAAATACTGATTGCGATTTCCTGAGGTTTACATTTTAATATAACTATTTTTATCTTTTACTAACCTATCTGATGTACAGTCCCCATGAATCTTAGGAGATGGTTCTGAACATCTATTCACTATCATTAATCCATTTACAGTGTTGTCTATGCAAATGGTAGCTTCAGAAGGAAAGTTTGTACAAAGTATTAGCCACAGTGTTTAGTATCCTAGGCAGAGACTTTCTTGTAAAAGTCCACAAAAGACCTAGTTTATGTAATTTGACTTTTATTCTTTATTGAAAAACCACCAGCATTTAACAGTTATTTTAAAAGTGTGAGTCATTAATTCTAAATGCAGATGCATATAATCACATTTAAAGTTATACAACATTTATGCATACTTGTACCATATGTAAATCCAAAGAAGTAATTTTCCATCTAAAATATTCTATTTTTGTTTATATTACAGATGTAGTATATTAATATTACTTTAAAATGGACAGTATGCATGTTTGACAACTGGAAAACTTTAAGAGCAAACATTTTAATGTGCTAGTTATAATTTTGACCTAAATGAAGTATAAATAATTTTCAAATTTTGGATAATTTTTAACTATCTTGTTAATAGTACTAGTTAGATGTTACTTGTCTTTATTCTAGCTTTGATGGTGGTACCAAACTCAGTAGGCAATAATTATGAATGAATAAGATGGAAACTAAATTTCTGTTTGAACTTCCTAACTGCCATGTTTATATTGTGGAGGAATCATTTTCAAAAACTAAACACTCATTCAAAATTAACCTTATACACACGCACAAGGTACTTTAATACTCCTAATGGATAGTGATAACAACTATAGTCTTAAAAAAATGAATCAATTTTTATGATTCTAAAGCATGTACATGACTGAATTAAAGTAGAGTCTAAAGTATGACTTAAAATGAAGCAAAGTTACTACAGATGTGGAAAAGGTGACATGGGGGTGAACTTTCATATAATGGTGTTCAACCACAAATTACAGACAAACAGAGGGAAGGGCCAAGAATGGAAAGGAAGAGACTCTTAATACTGTAATTCAGTCTCTACAGATTTTTGACTCACTCCATAGTATTCTAGAAGTTTGTTCTTTATTCATATCAAAGCTGATTCATATACCCATGCCCAGTGACCTTTTGGGACTCCCCAGTGGAAGAGTTTCTTCAGTATGAAATTGAAGAGAGATTTTTTGGATTCATTGAAGGCTCACTTGTGTTTTATGAGAGAATGTTTTGCTGCAGCAGACACATTAGAATATATTTTCTCAGAACAGACAGTTGTTACTTCTCTGGAATCTGTCTGGTGAAAGGGCATGTGATGTTTTGCTGGAGCAGATTCTTGATCTAACACATTATATTTGGAAAGATTATAAAAATAATCGAACAGACAGTGGGTGACATTTTGGCATTGGTTTCCCTTGATGATCTTCATGGGGTCTTGCCTTGCTTGTCTTCGCTGATGACCCTCTCGCATTGATTGATGTTACTGGACTTCACTAACAATGCTCTGGCATTGGTTCATCTTGCTTTCTTTGCTAGTCTTCACTTGTTGTGAATTTGTATGGAGAAATTCACCAAAGAACTTCTAGTGTTATTCCTACCGACTCTTGCCTCTTCTGTGGACTCTTGCTGATTGGTGAAGCCTGGAGGTTTCATCTGGATTGAGCCACTACTACTGTCTACACTTCACCTTAAACCGGTCAAATCTTGTTTCTTCATAGGCAAGCTGTATTCATTGGTTAAAAACACAACTCTAACTCAAAGCACGATAACAAGAGTTTGTTCTGAATCCAAATGTGAGAGGGACAGGAATACAGATTGATGTTGTACCACATTCCATATTTCATTTCATGAAATATTTCTAGTAATGTATGAAGCAATATCTCAAATCATATCTGTTTTCAAATATACTGGCAGAAGCATCAGTTTGGTGAGTTACATACAAACATGGTTTTCTCATTTAGTCTCTGATGTTTTCCAACCAGGTTATTTGTCTTTTAACTGATGGAAGCTAAAGAGGTGTTTGTGCACATTCCAAAAAATTTACCTAACTGTCATAAAAGTGTTCCATTATAACCCAGGTGGGTAATACATAATCAAAGGGGAGCAAAACAGCCCAAGATAATTTGTATTTAGACTGTGTACCTGAAACATTTCAACTTCTCTGTAATCCAAAATCAGCTTTTCTATAATCCTTCAAGTCCTGATCAACTAGAAGTTAGGGAGATAACTTCCTTCCAACAACTTCTACCATAGAAGCTTATTTTTCTGGTAGATACAATATCAAATATTTTAAAAATCATTTGTGTTCTTAAGTATTCTGTGTAATATAATATGCCTTTTCCTGACAGTTTGAATGATTTGCTCCCTCTCTGAGTTGCAACATGGTTCTGCACCTTTTAGATTTCACTTACTCTAATCTGTCAGATTTCACATCTTGAAGAAATCAGGCCGCACACTTCTACAGCCAGCCAGTTTAAAAACCATTCTGTGTTGGATTGTATAGTCCCAAATTTATGACCCTGCCAGAACCTGGCTTTCTAAGCTCCTTGTTACACATTCTCTAAAATTAGATCAGGTCCTGTGGAATTTCCTGCAAACCTCTAAAAATATAAAAGTCAGATATTTTCCTCCAAAGATTTCTCTAAATACTCCTCTTTGGAGTTCCCCTCTCACTTTTATAAGTCATTTGTGTTCTTTCATTTTAATCCATTTCTGGTTTAACTTTTGATTTAGTTTGGTTTGGATTTTCAAGACAGGTTTTTTTCTCTGTATCCCTGGCTATTCTGGAACTCACTCTGTAGACCCAGCTGGCCTCAAACTCACAGAGATGCATCTAATTTCTGCCTTTAGAGTGCTAGGGTTAAGGGTTTGTGCCACCATTGCATTGCTAATCTGTTTATTGTAATGAAGCTACTTCTAAGGTTTTAAGAGGAATATCTCCCCCCTAATGTCTATGCTGTCATGTTCTCTCAATTTTTAATATTCTCCGACTTTGGGTCTGGAGAGATGGCTCAGGGTTTAAGAGCAATGGCTATTCTTTTAGAGGTCACGAGTTCAATTTCCAGCAACTACATGGTGGCTCACAACCATCTGTAATTGGATCCAATGCCCTGTTCACATAAAATAAGTAAATAAATTTTAAAAAACTATTCTTCCACTTGAAGACCTGACAATTGATCTCAGTGGTTCTGAAGATCTCACTCCTACAATTCATTTTTAAAGGGTGATTTGGTTTCAGCGTTTTTTCTAAACCAGTTAGAGCCTGTCTCTTATTTATAACATACTGTGTAGAAACTATTCCCCAAACAATACCTGCTGCAGGGGACAGGTGAGAACCTAAAACTCTTTATTTAATTTTTCTCAGTTTTTGTTTCCTGACATGTATAAATGCAAAAAGGAAAACACCATTCATCTTGAGATTGTTTTGTAGCATTACTAAAATGCAAAAAAATTATCAAGACATTTTCCTGATAAAAATCCATTATTTGAAAAAATATATAAAATCTTAATTAAAATTTTGGAAAATACTTAAAAGACAAAAGTAAATACAACAATTTATTATTACAAGTAAGTTAAGAGTAAAATGTTTAGTAACAGAAAATGACTATTAACTTAATAATATGCATCCCATACTTGCATTCTTACTTTTAAGCAACTGATTTATTATTAATATGTTTAAAAATATCAGTAAATTATAGCTCAAAAGTAAAAAAAATGTTGACACTAAAATTCAGAAGTATAGAATTCATAATGAATATATGTGAATTAGACATTCCCAAGTCATACAATAAATATTGTTATATAATATTCAATGCATTAAAGATGATACAAGCTCTTGCATCTAAAACCTAATTCATTAATATTTCATGGAATTTTTGCTTTGAGCATCATGTAGTAGTCTCAGTAGTCATAGCAACCACAGTAAAGAATACAGTGCTAGTTAGATATATAGTAATGGCCAAGAGGATATGGGCCTTCCCTAGGGACCAGAATGAGTATTCCATCACCTGGAATGCCTGGTATTATTCTCTTTCCACATTGCAAGCAGTTTTAGGAGCTTAAATACTGTATAGGATATGCTTCCATTTAATTGGAAAGAAGGACTTCCATGTAATTTCCTTGAGGTATCCATCCACAGTGCGGCAGGGCTTCAACTGAATAGTAGCTTCATTCAAGATTAAAACCTTCCATCTTAAAGGAAAACTTTTAAAGGCATAAGATTTGAAAATAGAGATAGAACAGTAGTATATTATAAGACAACATATTTACAGGGATCTGAAAGACCAGGATGTGAAAAACTCCAACTTGAAAGGCAACTTGTGGAGACAGGAAATAACTCAAAATGGCTTAAGGAAGTCCCTCAAACTGACCAGATTCAGGAGGCATGTCCCTCCACAAGAGTATGTAAACAGTTAATATTGCTGAGAATTGCTTCCAGACAAGGTCAGCCAGTTGGAAGAAATAAAGATTAGTCAAGCAGCCTGAACATAGCAGAGGTTGACAAAGCTGCCTTGAAAAGGCTCAGGCCAACTTATCTATTAGAAAAGAGCAAACTCCAACTATTGAGCTGTCTGCAGGCTGTGCAGTGAGCTCGAGCTTTACTACTTCATGAGCTGCCACTCATGGTAGAGAGAAATTTAATGATGAAGCTGTCCTAGAGTCATTTCTGCTCCTCTGGCACATATGCCTGTAATGTCCAAACACTCATTGATTCACTAATTTGGATTTTGGTGGTATCCATACTATGGTCTGTCATTAGTTCCCTGTCTTGGAGGAGTAGAAATGTATGCTCTTCAAGCATAGTGTCTCACAACAGCTTTGGAATAACAGCACTTTGGGGATCACCCATGCTTCTATACATAACCGCTTGCTCATCCTTTAAATGAAAGCTCAATAAACTCATTGATCTTAGCAAGTTGGAATTTGATAAAATTCTACTTTTGTTTGATTTTTATATCCACCAGGAGTGAACACCTCCTCAGGGGAAGCTAAACTGACAATTTCTAATTGTGGCGTGATACACTGTACCAGAAGTACACAGTAAAATAAAGATAGTATATGTAAATGAGTTTTAAATGTTTTCTCAAATTTAATGTTGAAATAACAAAACTCTGCCTTTTCCTATCAAAAATTACATCAAAATCGAAGGAAACCCCCATTCAACAGGATTCCCTACCAGATCCCAGATTAGGCACAAACCAAATCTAATCATTTGTTTTCACAGATCCTTTATTAAGCAGGGAAGAAAGATTAAAATGGCTGCTTTCTGACTCAAAGGAAAAAAATCAACCAACCAAACAAACAGAACAGCACTACCATTACCACCACCACCACCACCACCACCACCACCACCAACAACAACAACAACAACAAACAGCTGCAAATGACATTTCAAGTATAATTTTTAAGAAGAGAAAATGGGAAGATCTCTATTAGGATGGGCCATGATATGTTGTTATATTTTGATTGGGCATATTAATTAGATAAACTGAAGGGAGCTTTTCAATACTTTGATAGCTAGTCCTAGGTAGTCAGCCTTAGGAGGAGGAAGTGGAAAAATAAGGGAATAGACCTCCCTCTAAGGCTAGCTTTAGAAATGTAATCCAATAGTTTTTAGCGAGGCAGAGAGGAAAGGGGAGATGGGTAGGCCTACCAGAGCCATCTTCACCACTCTCACGCTGCCTAGAGTGCCTTCAGAAATTAAGAATTTACTTAGAAAAAAGATTTTTATTCCAATGAGACCATTCTCTACCTCTTAGTTTTCACATGCTAATTCTACCCTGTAGAAATCATGCATATCTCTCCTAGTTGATGTCAGGCTTAGTGTCATTATAAGCTTTGCCAAAGTGTATTTGCAGTAATAACATATGTTATGCTTGAGCAAAAGTCAGTTACGACACATGAAGACTTTACTTTTGGTCTAGGTCACAGAATACTCTGCCACTCTTACCCCTATACACCCACACCAGAGTTTTAGATCAGTCATTCTGAATGAGATCTCCAGTACTATTGGCCCAGCCATAGGTATCCATTACTTCTTTTGGGTTTGGGTTACATCCTCACCACTATATGCTCCTGACATGGGTCAGAGAAAACAAGGAACCAAAATCCAGAGCTGTGTTCTGTCTGGTGGTTGTTTCATCCAAAAGGGTCTTCATGGAGCTGCTCCTTTGGGATATCATAACCTATCTGACTAGTTTCCTTTTTCTCATCAATATGATATTAGAATAAGATAATTCTTCCCTTATATTAGTCAAAACAAAATTGTGGCTCCTATATCCAATGTTTAAGAATAGTTTGTTCCAATCAAGTAACTGATAAAGTATTTGAGTACCAAAATATTAAAAAACAAACAAAACCACCACCACCAACAAAAAAAAACAAACAACCAAAACAAAATAAAAAAACCAAACAGACAAGCAAACAAACCAAACAAATCTAGTTTGTAATATTGATAATTTGGTCACTCTGGAATCCTGGACTTCTCTGAAATTATCTAAGAAATTAGTCAAATTTTATATTCAAACTTTAATAGGTCTTCCAGTATTTACCTAGTAACTAATCATGTGAGTCATAGTATTAATATTACATAGCATTCATATTTTAACCCAAAACTTTGATTTTGTTGTGATAAAGTAATATGTGGAATTCAGTCTCATTTCAAATCTGTCATGATGTCTTAGATTGCCTAGGTATTGTTATTTTTTTAAGTATAGTCCTGAAAAATTATCATACAAATATGCATATAATAATGACCTTAACAAACATTATTCAGAGTAGCCACCCTTGAATATACACTTTACACTGAAGATCTGATCATCCTGAAATAAATGAAGAAATCTAACTTCACCAACAATTTCCAAACACACTTATTTTGGAATAATTTTTACCCCCAAATGTCTTATAACTCTACTGAAACATAATTCTTTTAATATGTTTTAGGGAACATAAGATTCTTTGATCTAAAGCTCATGTTTGCTTAACTCCACAAGAACAGGGTTTCTAGACTTAAAGATTATTTTAAAGCCTATATATGAAATTAATGTACATTTTAAAATGCATTTTCTTGCAATGTTAAAATTGATGCCATCTTTATTACCTTTCCAGTAGTAGTTCTATAATAAAAAATAAAAAATAAAACAAACTACTCCTATAATATTCAAAGAAAATATTTCATTATGTGTTGTATGATTTAATACAACTAGAATAGTTTGCATTTAGAAAATTGAAAATTTAATTAAGTAGACTATTTCAAATAATTTTAGGAATTTGAGACAGCCATTTCTCATTGTTTTCTTTGGTTTGCATATTTTAAACTCTGATATTATGCTTATTTTTTATTGAATCATTCACACTCTTTCTCACTGAATCATGCAATTAGTATATTTAATAACATATTTTTGCAATATTTTCTAAATAATAACTACTGCCCACATACAGCTTTGTGTATTTGTTATGCTTTTAAAAAGTGTCATCAAATAAATTTATAAGTATCTATAACTGGGCCAATCAAACAAAGTGAGTTCTAGCTGCAAACATTGTGATCGGTGGTTTTAGAACCTTAGCTTTCATGAGGCCCCAGTACTTCATCAGTACTGATGGGTACAAGTGAAACCTACATCCTAGGTAGTACTGACTAAGAACATAACCATGACAATGTATAAATACTGGATGCATCTATGCATCTGCCCTGCCTCCAGCCTTCTCTGTTGGAGTAGACGCCCCTCAAACTACAGTCAGCAAGTTTTCTTAGAAGTAGTACACTATCTTTTAACACTTCCTTCTGGCTTTCTCTTTCCAGGAACCAAATGCTCTGCCCTCTTCCTTATGACCTAGACCATGCTGCAAGCTGTCATGATGAAATCATCATCTGAGAAAAAACTTTTCTTAATGTCTTTATTTGTTTTTCTCTCATATGTTACATCCTGACCACAGATTTCCTACCCTCTTTTCCTCCCAGTCCCCCAGCCCTCCATCCATTATTCTGCCATTTCCCTTCAGAAAAGGGCAGGTCTCGCTTTTATTAAACAAACATCGTAGATCAAGCTGTAGTAAAGAGGGCCTAGGTCAATCCAATACAGGATCCCTGGAGGGTGTTTCAGTCTCTGTGAGCTAGGACCCTACCAGCCCAGATTAGTCAATTCTGTGGGTTTTCTTGTGCTGTTGTGTTTGAACCCTCTAGCTTCTACAATCCTTCCTCCTGCTTCTTCCATATCTGTTTTCATCAGCTGCTGTATGAAGTCTCTCTGATAATGATTATGGTAGGCTCTGTCTACAAGTATATCAGAATATTATTAGAAACCATTTTATTGACTTTTGTTGTTGTTGTTGTTTTATCCTAGGTGTCTGTTCTATCCAGTGTCTGGTTCCTGACTCCATGCAGTGCCAAGGGTAGATTCCCTCTTGTGGTATGGATATCAAGCTGGACACATAGTATGTTGGCCACTTCCCCACCTTTACCACATCACATTTTTCAGGCCAGACAAATTTTAGATTGAAGGTTTTGATGATGTTGGTGCTCCAATCCCTCCAGTGGAAGTCTTGCGTGATTATGAAAGATGGCTGGTTGAGGCTCTGTATCCCTTATTTCCAGCAGTCTTGACTTGGGTCACTGTTGTAGATTCTAGGAGTCTTTATTGCACTAGGTTTCTAACTTGCTAGAAATGTCCCCAATTACAGTTGTCTCTCTCAGTACTATCTCCCTCCATCTCCTCTCAACTTGATCCCTCCTAATACTGGGACAGATCTCACAAAATATCTCTTCCATTTTCCCTTCTCAGAGAGATTTATTCATCCTCCACTTGAGCCCTCTTTTTTGCTTAGTCTCTCTGGGGTCTGTGAATTGTAGTTCAAGTATCCATTACTTTACAACTAATATCCACTTATAAGTAAGTGCATACCATGTTCATCCTTCTGTGTCTGAGATAGTAAGGTGATTTTTTTCTAGTTCTATCAATTTGCTTGAAAATTTCATGATTTTATCTTTATTAACGGCTGAACAATTCACCATTGTGTAGATGTACCACATTTTCTTTAACCATTCTTCAGTTGAGGAATATCTAAGTTATTCCCAGTTTCTAGCTATTATGTATAAAGCTGCTTTGAACATAGTTGAGCAAGTGTCTTTGTGGTAAGATGGAGTGTACTTTGGGTCTGTATGGAATGGTTTTCTACCTTTGATGGGGACTGTGTTGAAACTGTAAATTAATAAATGGCCATTTTTACTATGTTAATCCTACTGATCCATGTGCATGGGGGTGTGGGGAGGTTCCATTATCTTCCTCAATTCTTTTCTTAAAAGTTTGATGTTTTTGTCATACATGTCATACATGTTATATCATACATGTCATACATTTCTTTGATTAGAAGTACTCTGCCATTAATGTGTGGGGATCAATATGTGATTAAAGGTTTAGTAATGTTTTAAAAATGTGGGTGACCTTGCATCTGGGGCATGGATCTTCAGAAATGAAATACCATTTTGGAGAATTTTTTTTTTTTTTGATGAATGTGAAGTGTCCTTCTCTGGCTCTTATGATAACTTTGGTTGAATATCTATTTTGTTAGATATTACAATGGTTACCTCAACTTGCTTCTTGGATCCCTTTGCTTGGAAAATCTTTTTTCAACTTTTTCCTCTGAGGTACTATCTATCTTTCATGTTGAGGTTTGTGTTTCTTGTATGCCACCGAAAGATAGATTCTATTTTTGCATGTATTCTGTTAGCCTGTATTTTTTACTGGGGGAATTGAATTTATTGATATTGCAAGATACTAATGACTGATGACTGTTAATTCCTGTTATTTTGGTGGTGGTGGTGGTGATGGTGGTGGTACTCTGTGTGTGTGTGTGTGTGTGTTTGCGCACACGCGCACATGTGTGTGCATGTGCTTGCGTCTATGTGTCCCTTCTTAGGGTTTGTTTTTGGAGTTTATTCATTTCCTTTGTTCTGAAGACTGTATTTTACTTCCTTGAGTTAAATTTTTTTTCTAGTACTTTCAGAAGGGTAATATTTGACTTTGCCCTGGTATACCTTGTTTTCTCCATCTGTGGTGATTGAAATTTCTGCCGTGTACTCTGGTTGACTATGATGTCTTAAAGGCCATAAGACATCTGTCCTGGCCTTTATGGCTTTTAGTCTCAGCTGAGAAGTCCTCTGTAATTATAATAGCTCTGCCTCTATATGTAACTTGACATTTCCCCTTGCATCTTCTAATATTCTTATTTGTTCTGTTATTTGAGTGTTTGGATTATTGTGTGGTGGCTGTAGAGGGTGTGATTATCTTTTCTGGTCCATTTGGTGTTGTGCCTGCTTCTTGTAATTTTATAGGCATATATTTCTTTAGGTTTGGGAATTTTTTCTTCTGTGTTTTTTGTTGAAATATTTTCTGAGCCTTTCTATGAGGATTCTTCTTTTTTTTTCCTCTTATGCTTAGGCTTGATCTTTTCATATTGTCCCAAATTTCCTGAATGTTTTTTTTGGGTGGGTTAGGAAATTTTATATTTAAAATTTTCTTTGACTTATGTATCCAATTTCTTCTATGGTATCTTCTAATTCCTGAGATTCACTCTTCCATCTTTTGTATTCTACTGGTAATGCTTGTGTCTGTACTTCTTGCTCATTTATCTAGGTTTCCCATTTACAAAATTCTTTCAGTTTGCATATTATCTATTGCTTCTATTTCTGTTTTCAAGTCTTGAACAGTTTTATTCATTTCCTTCTCTTGTTTATTTGTTTGTTTTTCCTTGGCTTTCTTTAAGGGATTATTCATTTCTCCTCATTTTTTTGTGTTATTCTGGTTTTCTTAAACAGATTTATAATTTCCCTTTTAGGAACTCTATCATCATCATAAAGTTAGTTTTAAGGTCATTTACTTGTGTTTTAGTTGTGTTGAAATATTCTTGGGTTGATGTATTAGGATAGCTACTCTATGTTGGAACCATAGTGAAGTGAAAATTTCCAGTTTCTTTGGAGACTCAGTTGTGTTATATGATGTTATCTGTAAACTGTCATATAAGAGAATATTTTGGCTGAGAACAAACACATGGTGTTTTTCTAGAAGGATTCTGGAAAAGAAGAATGTGATCTTTTCCTAGAGTGGACACTTGGGAGAACACGTGATGTTTTGAAAGAATATAAATATTATGCAGCAGACAGTAGATAATGCTGTGTAGTATTTGTAAGTCTCACTGTTCTTTGCTAGTGATTGTTGGGCTTCACGGATGCTGGTCTTCACTAACAACTTTGTATGGTATTGATTTGCCTTGCTGATTCCTTGCTGGACATGTTTTATCATGACTTCATAGAGAGAAATGAACCAAAAGCCTTCTAGTGGTGTTCTGTTAGTGTCTTGCCACTTCCGCAGGCTTGGGATGATTAACAGAACCTTGTTGTTTCTTCTGGATCCAACTGCCATTGCTCAGCATTAATGGTATTTGTGAGTGGATGGAGTTACTACTGCTGATTTTTGTGTACTGAACTGCTGATACTCTGACAGCACAGATTGGATTTGCTCCAAAGAATTATTTCTAAATAGGTCCACATCCTCCTTTGCCTTATTAACCTTTTATTTCCACTACTTTTGGTGAATGGTGGGCAAGAAGGAACATTAATAAGTATTCTTATCAAAAGTAGATGTTAAAAAATATGGTGTTAAGCCTATACCATATTGCCCTGGATGTTGTCAACTATGTATTTGCACTGGCATCTAGGCATCAGGGTTTGGAATGAATATAGGTCTTGGAGTTGATTTCTGAGTTTGTTTTTGTTGGATGTGTATTGCTGTTTTTTGGTTTCTGTTTTCTCTTTGGACATCTGGTCTTTGTGGTCTGTAATTCTGGCAGCCACCATGACCTCTGGTTGAGCAAGGAGTCTGTCAGACAGGGGGCTGGACTTTTGGTCATTAGAGTGTCCTTTAGTCCAGCATGGAAGCTGTTTCTTTCTGCTGGTGATGCTTGCACTTGATCAGTGGGTATCAACCAGTATAAGAGGAGGGGCACAGTAGTGGGAACTGGCTGGTAGTGTTGGTAGTATCAACAGATTCATTCTAAATCGAAAGGAGTATGAGGATTCAGCTGACATGCAGGGCTCTTAACTATTCTGGATGTTGTGGCCTATCCTGAGCTTTGGATGGGTCATGGTGACATAAAGACGTATATGTAGGGGTGGGTCTTTGAAATAGGAACCAAGGGTATGGGAAGGTTCATAGTGCAGATGGGGCTGTTACCTGTTCTGACTGGATTGGCTTACTCCTGAGACAGGGATATCTGCTATTGCAATGGTAGGTACATGGAATCAGGGGCAGGTGGATGATAATGCAGTAGGATTTTTCAGTAACTTGGGTCTTTGGACTCTAAATCAAGAAACTGAAGTGTTCAGATGGTAGGTGGGGCTCTTACCCATTCTTGATGAGAAATTTTAAGTCTGTTATTTAAAATAATATACCTATTATCCAATAAATTATTTAGATATCATTAGAAGATTGACTGTATATGATCAATATCTGAAAATAGCTTTGCTCATGGACTGGTAGGATAATATAGTAAAACTAGTCATCCTATCAAAAGAAATTTAAAGATCATTCTTCACAGATCTTGAAAGACTAATTTTCAGCTTCATATAGAAACACAAAAAATACAGTATAGCTAAAACAATGTTGAATGTACAACAGAGCTATAGTAATGAAAATTGTATATCACCCCCAAAACAGACACATTGATCAATGGAATTGAGTTGAAGTCACATATACAAATCCACATACCAACAGATAACTGCATTTTGATAAAAGTAACTCAAAATACCCACTGCACCAAAGACAGCATCTTTGAAAAAAAAATGGTGCTCGTCAAACTGTATACCTGCTTGTTGAAGAATGAAAATAGAGCCATACGTGTCACTATGCATGCAACTCAACTCCAAATGGACCAAAAACTTCACCATAAAACCAGATATACTGGACCTGATAGAAGAGTCAGTGAGGGAATAGCTTTGAGCTCATTGGCAAGGGGAGATACTTTCTGAACAGAATGCTGTTAGACTAGACATTCAGGTATTATCATCAAAAATTAATAATTGGGATCTCATGTAACTGAAAAAACTTTTACACAGCAAAGGACATTTTCATTGAAAAAAAAAGCAGCAGAATTTAGGATTGGAAAAGAGTTTTTTCTTTTTTTAGCATTAAAGGGCCAAAATCCAAAATATATAAAAAACACAACAGGCTAGATGCCAAGAAAGTGAATAACCAAATTAAAAATGAGGTGCAGATCGAATTCTGAAAGGAATACCAATATTCAAATACAGCTATTCAAGAAATCAGTATGGCGGTTCCTCAGAGAGATGGGAATTAATGTATCTTAAGATCCCAGAATTCAGTTATAATCTCCTTGGGTTGCTTCATCCTACTACAGAGACAGTTACCCAACTGTGTTCATAGTTGCTCTTTTCATAATAGCTACATATTGGAAAAAACAGATGTCCTCACTAGAAGATCAAATAAAGAATAATAAAGAATATGTGATATATTTGCATAGTGTAGTATTATTTAGGTATTAAAAAATGAAATCATGAAAATTGTAGTTAAATCCATAGAACAAGAGAAAATAATTGAATGAGGTATTTCAGGACCAGAGATATTTGGTATATATTTGCTTTTATGAAGATATTAGATATTAATTGTTAATTATAACTAAGCATCAATCTAGGGAATCACAGAGATTAGGTATAGTAAAGGGACAAGGAAGAACAGATCACTTTTTGGAAAGAGAAATAGAATAGACTGTTATGGATAGATGGAGGACCTGAAATGGGAGGATCAAGTGGGGAATAGGGGAATGTGGGAGGGAATATGGGATAAAATGACTAATATTAACACCCATACTACCCCTCAAGCCACCAAGCCTTTATGTATAATGGCATCCTGCCAGCAAAATATCTTTTAAAGTCTGGCTTCTGAAAGCTAAGCTGGTCTGTCTCTGACTTTTGTACCAGTTACATTTTCTGAGATAAACTAAAGCACGTTTTCTTTCTATTCCATTGTTTTTATGTATGGTTCATAAAAGATATCAAAATCTAAGTACACAGTCATTAAATTACTCGCTGGAATGACCATCTTCCAAGTCTCCAGGAACATCAAGAGTAGTATCCAGGGCTCTTGGTGTCTGCGTGTTCTGGATCTGAGCACCTGCTTTCAAGGAGAGAGTGCTAGTTTGTCTGAACTGAAGTATAATGGGGCTTCAGGGAGTCTGTGTTTATGAGTTCTCCTAACTGTTCTAATATGCATCTGGCATATTTGAAAACATTTTAGACTCTTCCCCTTAAGAGTGTTATTGCTTACTGAAGTGAGAATCTTGCCCACATAAATTTCTTGGTGCTTTCTTTGCCCCTGAGACAAGTGGTTGATGATGCTCTGTGTGGAAAAGCTTGTTTTCCACTTAAAGAAAGGAGAATTAGGATGGTTAGGATAAATAGCTTTTTCTGAATATGTAAATCCCCTTGCTGTTTGTATGGAAGCCATAAAAGACATGTGAGAAATCAGGGGAATTGGGCCCAGTGGTGCTCTGCAGTTCTGCTATGCATAGTAATATGATATCATTTGTCTTGTTGTCCCTTACACCAGAGCAATATATTTAAGAGACACCTGAGGGTACAGAAAGAAAGTAGATTTATGTGTATATGGATTTAGAAATATTGACAATTAAAAGTTAAAATGAGGAAACCAAATGTTTTCAAAGTGGGTATAAAAATTATTCTGTATAAAATAGCTTGTTAAATGCAGGCACGTTGCTATTGCCTTAAAATATATAATTGAAAAAAATGATACAAGTTTAGAAAGTTAAATTTACAAGTAAAAGACAAAACTACTTAATTTAACATGTATTTGGGGAAAATCTTTTACAAGAACACTTCAGAAAATAGAGAAAACATTGGCACATGCATGACCATTGAGAACTTCATAATACAACAGCCATGGGACAAGAGCTTAAAACTTGAATGTAAGGGCAGAATACAATGAGCATTTTGTTCAAAAGTTGAGTATGAGAGGGACTTAATAAGAAAGATGAATAAAACCTTGATAAAGTCATTTTAGTCTGAATTTTTCTACTCAAGCTTAAGTTCATTTGGCATGAGTTTAACCTGCTGATAGCCAGCTATTGTACAAGAGAATAACAGGGGAATGAAATGTGCTTTCTAAACCTTCACTATGTCAGACACAAACTATCAACTAGGACTTTAATTATTATGTGATTTAATTCTTATAATAACCCTTCAGATAAGTTATTATTAACCACTGCCTTTTTTAGACAAGGAAACAAGCAGATGGCAAACCAGGAGATGGTTCACTGTCACTAAGAAAGACCATCTAAAACAGGAAATGGATTTTTGGATTTGAATCTTCCCATCCTATCTAACATTTGTACCAAAGAACATCATTTAGGAAAATTCAAATAAGTGCAGGCTCTTTATAAAGATTGAACAATGGTTTCTGTAAAAGGTTTCTATATGTATTTACTGAATGAAATACTGTTGTGTAACTTCAGATGTTTTAATTCTAAAAGTTCTATCTTTAGTTTCTTTTATGAAAACCAGAACTTACATTGTTATATAGAAAGCACTATTTGTCACATCTAAATTAATGGGATTTAAAAGGAAATGAAAAAGAGTGAAATAAGGTATGCTTACAAAAATGGACTAAGACAGACTTCGCCTTAAACCTAGATGGTTAATCATCAATAGCTAAGAATTGTCTAGAAAATGGATGGTGTATTCAGTCAGATGTCTATGTGCAGAGAATTTAGTGTGACTAAAGTTTTTATCCCATAAGACCATAAGACCAGTTGTGTCAAGCACAAAACACTTATAAATCCTCAAGAATGCAGACAGGAGAGAAATGCTGAACTGTGTTGTTAGAATTCTATCCACTCTATCATAGAATTCTCTCTGGGTTCCAGTGAGAAGTACAAATAAATACAAAAAAAAATTCACCTGTTTTCTTGCCATTATTAGCATAAGGAACACATGCATAAAAGTTTCTTAATTTTCTAAAATAACTTTACACACAAAAATAGAGACCCTCAAATTTTATTTTGTTAAAAATAAAACTTTGAAGGACATTTAGGTTGTTTCCATATTCTTGCTATTATGAATAACCCTGCTATGAACATAGGTGAGCAAATGTCCTTGAGGTAGGATGGAACATCCTTTGGGTATATGCTCAGGAGTGGTATAGTTGAAGTTAATCTATTCACAATTTTCTGAGAAAACACTAAATTGATATCCAAAATGGCTACACAAATTTGCACTTCAATGAGCAATGGAAGAGTTTTTTGCTTGCTCCACAGCCTCACCAACATCAGTTGTCCTGTGGCTCTTTGATCTTAGGTAGTAAAAATAGGATGGAATCTCAGAGTCATTTTGACTTGGATTTCCCCAATGGCCAAGAAAGTAAAACATTTCTTTAACTGTTTCTCAGCCATTAAAGATTCCTGTCGAGAATTCTCTGTTTAAATCTGTATGTCATTTTTTATTTGGGTTATTTATTTTCTTGAAGTTTAAATTCTTGAGTTATTTATATATTTTGGACATCAATCCTCTGTTGGGTATGAGGTTGGTTCAGATAGTTTTCCATTCTATAGGCTATTGCTTTATTCTGTTGATGGTATACTTTGCTTTTCAATTTCATGAGGTCCTATTGAATAGTTGTTTGTCTTAGGGCCTGAGCTTTGGTTTTCTGTTCAGGAAGTTGTCTCCTCAGCCAATTCATTCAAGGCTATGCCCCACTTTCTCTTCTAACAATATTTATGTTTCTTTCTATATTTTACATTCTTCTACATGCAGCCATCAGTTAACCCAACAGGACTTGTTGAAGATGCTTTATTTTTTTTATTGTATAATTTTGGCTCCTTTGTCAAAAATCAAGTGTAAATCACTTTATGGTTTCACTTCTGTGTCTTCAATTTGGTTTATTGATTAACCTGTTATGTTTTTATGCTAATAAATTACAATTTTTATTGCTATTGTTCTATAGTATAATTTGAAAGGAATGGTGATACCACCAGAAGTTCTTTTCTTGTACAGAATTGTTTAAGCTATTTTGAGGTTTTTTGCTTGCTTTTCATGTGAAGTTGAGTATTGTCCTTTCGAAGTCTGTAAAAAATATGTAAAAAATTTAGAATGAGATTGTGTTGAATCTATAGATTGTTTTTTGTAAGATGGCCATTTTTACTATGTTGATCCTACTGATGCAGGAGCATGTGAAATCTTTAAATCTTCTGTCAACTAAGGAATGAATAAAGAAAATGTGGTGCCTTTACACAATGGAGTACTACTCAGTTCTTAAAGCAATGACAACTTGCAATACGCAGACAAATGGATGGAACTAGATAAGATTATCCTCAGTGAGATAACCCAGACCCAGAAAAACAAACATGGTGTGTACTCATTTATAAATGGATATTAGCTATAAAGTAAATAATAATTATGCTATAATTCACAGTCCCCCCAAAAGCTAAGTAACAAGTTGAAAGGGGTGGGTATGATGCTTGAATATCACACTGAAGGGAAAATAAAATAGATATCATGGATGTTTGGGGGAGATACTGAACATGGGACCAGGAGAGATCAGGTATGGGAGGTCAGAGGAAGAGAGCACTGAGAGAGACAACTGGAATTGGGAAGCATCTCTAGGAATAGCAGAAACCTAACACAATGGAAACTCCCAGGAATCTATGAAAGCAATCCTAAGACTTCTAGCAAGGAGATATATGGAGTCTAAACAGTCTAAACAGGCCTTCTCCTATAACCAGGCAAGAGTCCTCTCTCTCTCTCCCTCTCTCTCTCTCTCTCTCTCTCTCTCTCTCTCTCTCTCTCTCTCTCTCTCTTTCTCTCTCTTTCTTCCTTTCTTTGGAACAGAAACAAGCCAGCTTTAATGTTCATGGGAAATGAGCTGGTGAGTCACTAATTTATAACTGAGGATAGTCATAATAGGATTCATTCTCCAATAAGTAAAATACTAAATTATTTAATATAGTTTGGCAATGTTTTCTTTGCTTTGATTATAATTTGATACCATTTGGTGAATTACAGATAAAAACCCCACCTAATCTAACTTGTCTCTCACAGTTTCTAAAATCATCCTAAAAAGCAATGACTGATAATTAGAGCAAATTTGAAGAATTTTTTAAAGAAAAATAATTTTAGTTCCAGCCAGAGGCCATGTAGTTAATCCAACCAGGCTAAACAAATCTGAATATGGTTCTTCCTCTACATATCTATAAGTGTCCAGAGCTTGCAAGACTTTCAATGGAGGGATTATGCACCAAAACAGCCATAAAACCTTTGATGTGCAATTTATCCCGCCTGTAGGATGTGGAGGGATAAAGATGTAGCAGAAATTGAGGCAATGACCTACCAATGACTGGTCTTACTTAACACCTATTCCATGAGAGGGATTCTACCACTGAGAGTGTTAATGATATTCTGATATACTTGCAGACAAGAGGCTAGCAAAACTGTCACCAGAGAGGCTCCATCCAGCAACTGATGGGGACAGATATAAAGACACACAGCCAAGCATTAGGCTTGGAGTATCCTGTGGAAGAGGGAAAGGAAGGATAGCAGGAGCCAAAGGTCTCAAAGACACCACAAGAAAACCTACAAAATCACCTAACATGGTTCCATACAGGCTCACAGAGACTGAATTGCCAACCAGTGAGCATGCTTGGTAACGACCTAGGTCCTCTGCATATATGTAACAGTTATTTAGCTTGGTTTTCATGTGGCACTTCTGATAGTGTGAACAAGGGCTCTGTTTGACTCTGTTGTCTGCCTTTGGGGTCTGTTCCCTGTTCTGAGCAGCCTCACATTGCCTCAAAAGGAAAAACGCCTAGTCTTACTGCAACTTGACATGCCAGGGCTGGTTGATATCCATGGGAGGCTTCCCCTTTTCTGAAGAGAAAGGTAGAAATAGTGGATGGGGGGGGGATTGAGGGGAGGACTTAGAAGAGAAGAGATAGGGGAAACTGTATTTGGTATATAAAGTAAATAAGTTAATTAATTTAAAAAAACTTTAGCTTTGAAAACAACAATACTTTATGACCAAGAATGCTGTTTTAGACTAGTCTGTCAGAATAATATCCTTAGCAGGTAGCAGATGCTGGGTAGCAATGTGTGTGCTCTAAAATACAGACAAAGTGATAAAGTACAGTAACAGAACATGTATAAAAATGAGATGTCAATCTAACCTCATTCACGGCTTTATGTGGCTTAGAATTTTGTTTAAAAAAATTGAAGAACAGCAAAATGTGCACAGTACAGTTTCAGAAGAGGAGCATGTGAGTGTATGCTTCTTGCTTTGTTTTTCAATGACAATATATTATAAGCAAGTGATAACAAGATGTTGTAGTTCAGTTCCTGAAGAGATACATGGTCCCATTTTTTAGTACCTGATGCAATGGATGTATTTTAAGAATAATATTTTGACAACATCCAGAAATTTATGCTCAACCTCTCTGGTTGTATTTTGTTTCCAAAACGACCTTCTTTCCAATTGACTAAGAGACAATTTTATTCCTTACCTTAAGTACCTGATCTGCCTTTGTTAGTTCTTTCTTTAGAAATCTTTCACCACAAACCCTCTCATTGTATCTTTAAGATGTGAATATTTTAAAACAATTATTATGTGTGAAAATTCATTAATGGATATTAGAAAAATGATTTTAATTGATATATAAGACTTCAAAAGTTGGTGATGCTTAACAACACATTTTGGTGAAAAGTTAAAACAATAAAATGAATATGTTCTGACTAAGTAAAGTAAAACAATCCAGCAGATATTATGGTTGTCTACTCCACACTCCTCAGCAACACAGGAAGTCAGCAGCAGCAGACCAGTGTACTCAGGCTGGGCCATTTCTGGTAATGCATAATTATCTCTCTCTGCTGGAAGTCAGGAAAAACTACAAGGACCTTTGGCTCTACCAGTTAGCTTATGACAAACGTGGAATGTCTAGGATGTCTTTCTTATAAGGTGAGGATCCATGTCTTTTAAATGCTAAGTACCAGAAAATATGATTCTCCTGAGCCCCAGTAACTTTGGACAGGGCATAGCCCTAACACCTATTGATTCATCATCTAGCTATTTCTTCTCTTCCTTCTCCATTTCTCTTCTTCAATTTCCTCTTATGATTATTCAGTCATAGTTATTGTACATATTAATAAATTTTAAGGTTAGAGTTCCATACATGCTTATACTCTCTATATCCTCCTCTTTTTGCCTCCCATGAAATGTCTTTAGTTTTATAGTTCCTTTTTTGTCCACCTTAGTTTTTATCTGTTTTCACATATAAAACTTAAATATAAGTATCTATATCTATGTCTATGTCTATGTCTATGTCTATGTCTATGTCTATGTCTATGTCTATGACTATCTATCTATCTATCTATCTATCATCTATCTATAGATATATTCATTCATTTCTTTTTGGAAAATGTGATTTTATTCTTTTTTGACTGGTAAAATATTGCGCGTATATATCAACTTATTTTTGACTCGTTTATATGAAGGTTAATATTTAAGTGTGTTCTTTATTTGTATATCCAATATTCATAAATGGAAGCGTTTTTATTCCATGCTGATTTTATTTTTTGTCTCTATACCAAGTAGCATCACTATTCAATCAGGTGGAGTCCAATGTTCATGTTTCAAAAGGTTACCTAATTATTTTCTATATTTTTGGATCAATTTAGATTCCTACTAACACAACACAACACAAGTTCTCTGCCAGTGAATATGTATCACTATTCTAAGTGAGGAAAGATCAAGTCTGAAAATTTCATTCATATTTCTCTGATGGGTTAAGATGATGAACACTTTTTCATAAATATATTGGTTATTGATTTGAGAACTGTTTGTTTAGGTGATTTGTCAACTTATCTTAATTTGTTAGCTCTTTTGAATTTTTCCCATTCTGTAGCCTAGATGTACACTATATTTATAATCTTTGATGAGCAGTAGCTTCTTTATTTAGTGTAATTTTATTTGTAAATATCTTTTTTGGTTTTGCTAAATATCTTTCTCTAAGCTAAAAACATCCTCTGGTAATAATAATAGTAATAATAATAATAATAATTAATAATAGAACTATTTTTTTTCTTTGGTTAAATCCAGTTAGGAAAAATAATTGACTTGTATCTGGTGTAGGTCAATGTGTGAATATTTGTCTATGTGCTCAAAGTCTCCATTTTATCTAGTAGAGAGAAAGAATAGTGAAGGGAAGAAAACCTACGTTCTCAAAAAAACTCTATAGGGTATTTCTTTCTTCTTAAAGTTAATTCTGACTAGGGCTAGCCCCTTATTCTATTGTATGCATTAAATAGAAACACCCTTATGATTATAAAACTGAAATCTGTTCACTGCTTTTTTCATATTTATTAAAATATTGACTCTACATCCTTCTATATATTTGTGTAAAGCAAAATTCCTTTTAATTCTATCTTAGTGTTTTCAAAACATTAGTTTTATTTTTCTAGGTTTTAACTCTTCATTCATTTAAATTTATAACACTCAGCTCTTTCTTCCTTACCACCAATTCCCAGTAGATAATCATACAAAGACAGAATAGATACTGCCACTTTTACAAATTGTTGCAATTACTTAGATGGATGATTTTATTTTGATATAGGAATCTTATGTAAATGGATAAAAGATGTTTTGAAATATAATCTATAAATAGAAGTGTTCATGCTATCTCTCCCTTCCAGCTGTCAAGTTAAATTAAGCTCAATCTAGTTTCACAACTGCTAAAGGGAAGTACATTAAAAATGAATGAAATAACTAAAGATAAACTAAATGATGACTTAACTCACATTATTCAGCACTTTATTTCCTAAAGATTCTGAAGTCATTAAGAAATTCAATGAATTAGATCAGCATGTCTACAAATCTGCTACAGAAAATTCCAGTACTATCCACTCTCGAGGAAAACAAACTTCTCCTGTCTAATAATTTTAAAAATATTGTATGTGGTATTATCAACATGTAAATTTAAATAGTTCATAAGTTTCTAAAGTCTAGGCATTTTGTATAGTCTATGAGAATTTCTAGACAAAATAATCTGAAGCTAACTTTCCTAAGTGGCATATGATTTTCTTTCTATAGCTCATGTAATATGGACAGTAAGATGTGTATCCACATACTTTCAAGTAAGTCAAGAAACTAGATGATTTCTGAAAATGTCTATTGACATTATTGATTGTCTATAATGATATATATATATATCATGTTGCCATGTCTACACATGTGTATACTGTCCTTTGATAATATTTTGCTTACTTCTTCTTTGCATCTTTCCCTCTCTCATTGGTCCCTTTACTCTTCTGACTTATTCATCTGCTATTCTCACATTGTCTTCCATGATTCAGTATAGGAGAAAAACCTTGTTGTATTTGTCTTTCTCCATCTGGCTCACTTTGGTAATTATGAGCATGCAAGACAGACATAAAAATGTACTGTTCAGCCATTGTCTATTAGAGCTTTGATTTCATGCTGGGTGTGTTACAGCATGCATTAATACGACCAGGTACAAGAGAAAGCACATTAACCTTTATCAAGATCTGTTTGATTCTTCATTTAGTGTTTAAACATGAATTTTTCATTTTTCAACTATTAAAGAATTTCATTGGCTCTCCATTTCCTTGAAAGCAAAACCATTTACTGTAAAACAGTACTCAAACATGATCTTCTTGCCTGCAGCACTACCATAAATATCTAAAGAGAAAAATCACTTTCATGGATAAATTGTATGCTTTAAGACAGAAAGACATACATAACATACTTCTTAATTTAACTTAAACTTCTTTAATTAAACTTTTAATTTTTCAGAATCTCATCCACTGTTATTTTTAATTAAGACTACCTGGGTAACTCCACATCATTTAAATGATAAACAATAAGAATAAATTTTATTTGGACAATTTAAAAGAATGCAACCCTAAAATTATTATTTTTTTACTTTTTTTGGTATTGTAAGTATTTGTTTATGTGTTCTTGTTGTTGTTTTTGCTGTTATTGTTGTTGTCATTGCTATTGTTGTTCCCACACATGTGCAAGCTACAACTCCTGCTCAGGAAGATATCTGTTCAGTATCACAGAATTCTTGGTTTGATTGGCATTCCTAAAGCCACCATATGTTTTCTCAGGCCATCTAAAGATTTAGCAGGTAATTTTTAAAAATTGTAACCAAAGCCTCTTTTTATTTAAACACATCAAAATGGATTTTCTTCCCTATAGCTAACTCCTGACCTTTAAAATGCCATAACCTCTGAGAATGTTCTCCAATACCCTGGGCATTCAGCTGTTTCCTTATGATATTTGTCATATTAATAATATTTATTAATTACTATTTTCATACCTATTTCCTTCAGGGAAATTTTTATGATTTCCATGTTGTACTTTTGGACAGTCCAGAGGAAAAACATTTCTTGTTCTCTCTGTGACACATTGTCCTTCTTATGAATTCAATGACCATCTTATGACTTAATCCTCTACTGGGCTTTTAAGTCAGGTATTTAAACATTTTTTTAATTTTTAATAATTTAGGGCTGGAAAATGTTTGCCTAATCAGTTTCTATATTCTTAAAAGAATCATAAACTTTGGTATTTTATGATCAGACTAATTTCCTCCAATAATAAGGCAAATATTTTCTATGTACTATTTATATTTACTTTAATACTGTTTAATACTGTACCCAGACCATCCCACTATCCACGCAGGCCCAGTAGGAAACGAGACTCTAATATTTAAATATTAATCAAAGTCTTTATATGTTTGATAATGCTCAATAACAATGTGCCCATACAATTAGAGGTGTTTCCCAATAGATAACCTAAATATAAGTTGTTACCCAGGACTGCTCTCCATACCTGTGTGGCTCTTCATCGTCCTATATCTCTGACTCTCTCACTTCTTCCTTCTCTTCTTCCTCTGCTTTCTTCTCTTCCTTCCCTTACTCCTCCAACATTAGCTCCTCCCAACTTGTGGGAAAAATATCCCACTACAATCTGTATTAGTCATGAACTGAAAGGAATAGAACAATAATATATATATATATATATAAAGATATAGTCTAAGTAGTCCAACAATGGTTGTCTCATGACGCAAACGCTGGAAGTTTGGTAGCTGTTCAGTCCACAATACTGGATGTATCAGCAGTCCAATATGATGATGGAGTGTTGAACGGTTCTGTAGGGTTTCTGGAGAACTGTTGGTCTCTGTTCTACATTAGCATGCTGAAGAAGATAGATTGAAAAGTAGTTACAGCAAAAGGGTTGATGAATTTACCAGTGAGAATGAGGACAAGGAAACAAAAATAGAACATCCTTCTTCCATGTCCATTTGTGAGTGCTGCCAACAAAATACCTGCACAGATTTAGAGTGTGTTTTCAAATAATCTGAATAAAATAATACCTCAAAGGAGGGTCCCAGCAACATGCATTTGAATTCCAAATGTGGTCATAGATGCTAACTTTATCACAGAAAGAAAGGAGCATTGACTTTAGACATTATTTTTGCCCTGATTAGTATTTGTTTCCCCCCTTACTACTGTTATAATTTGATAATGCATTTAATGTGTAAGGTTATAAATATTTCCATTTGTTGTTAGTATTGGTAATTGTACAAATTAGTTGGCCTCTCATAT
The DNA here is from genome assembly GCF_004785775.1 of Grammomys surdaster. Lineage (NCBI taxonomy): Eukaryota > Metazoa > Chordata > Mammalia > Rodentia > Muridae > Grammomys > Grammomys surdaster. Next base: position 9,178,458 of record NW_021604719.1, on the reverse strand, counting down.
CATACTTCCACATGTGCATAATGTGATAATGTGCTGTAGTCATATGCACACCTCATTAATCTTGTTTCTCTACCCTACCCATATCCTCTCATATGCCCCTTTCCTTCTCCCACAACCATGTCTAGTAGCATAAAAAGAAAGCAGTGTAGAAAGAAGAAGAGAGAAAGAATAGGAATCAAAGGAGCAAGCATATTCTTACTCTCTCATCAAATTCTTCTATCAAAAGTTAGGAAGTTAAAAGGCTTTCTTATATAACTATTTTTTTTTTAGATAAAACCCATATTTCTCTAAAATTTTACCAATAGTATCTATGGAATTATACAAGATATTTCAGGCTGGTGACATCATTCCCATGTTTGCAACTGAAATTTAAATGTTCCTACTTTGGAGCAAAGGTAAGCCTTTGCTTCTATCATATTTTTTGAAATTTTGCAATGATTTCAAATTTTTCCTTATATAAACTTTAAATTATTTCTTCCAGTCTCAGGACATTGTTATTTATGCTTTAAAAGACAATTTTAAAGAGCATTAATCTATCTGATTAACATTAATATTAGTATTTTACACGCAGTGAATTTTTCAAAGTGATAAAACTGATAGATTCATCTTACAATTCAAAGCTGTGGTTAATTTTATTAAATAATTTAATAAATATATTAATATCACCATTTACGTCTCCCATTCAATTAATTATTTTGTTATGATATTTTAATATTTATTTGTGTGTGTGTAGTGTTTGTGTGTGAATATGAATATGCCACAGTCTGCAAGTAAAATTGATGGGGTCAGAGGACAACTGACAGAGGTCAGTTCACTCCTTCCACCACACAGGTCCCTAGGAATGAAACTCAGGTCAGCAGGCAGACAGCAAGACTCTTGATCAATAGCCATTTTACTAGCCCATGCCTTAATTCTAGACATCACATTTTATCCACTAGATTCTTGTAAAGTTTTTTTTAAAAGATCTATTTGTTTTATTTATACGAGTACATTGTAGCTGTCTTCAGACAGATCAATTAGGGTATCAGATATTATTATAGATGGTTGTGAGCCACCATATGGTTTCTGGGAATTGAACTCAGGACCTCTGGAAGAACAGTCAGTGCTCTTAACCGCTGAGCCATCTCTCCAGCCCATAAAGTTGGTTTTAGTGATCTATTCATTTATATTTTATTTTCTAAAACGTTAAGTTTGAGATTGCATTATTGACTTTCATTAACACATTTTGTTTTTGGCAGTATTCTAATTATCCTACTATATTTTAACTCTTACTACACATTAGAACCACTGTCAACATTTTTTCATGAAACACACACACACATACACACATACACACACATATACACACACACACTCAAAAACTCTAGTTATGGATTCAAGAGTCACTGTCAGAGACCATACTTCACAAGCCTGTTTGGACGTTTCATACTATTAAACTGTGCTGTCAGATTAACACTTCATTTTCTCATATAAATCAATAGGTTGTATTATTTAATAGGCTATCATTTCATAAATGTAGCTGATTCATAGTTTCTTATCATTAATTTATTTTTACTAAAATTTTTTTAATTTAAAGGTGTGTGTGTGTGTGTGTGTGTGTGCTTGTGTCTATGCATATGTAATGCATAAAACTTCTTCAAGAGGCAAGAGAGAAGCCAAATTCCCTGAAATTGGAGGATAGTCACCCTTGATAACTACCATGTGAATATTAAAAATAAAACCCAGGTTCTCTGCAAGAGCAGTTCATCATCTTAATTGCTGAGCTATCTCCCCAGATACTCAATACTAAATTCCCTATTAATTGTACATTCACCTTACTCAGTTTCTTCTAATTGAAAGTTTCATGATTTATGTTGTTATAAAATACTCTTTGTTATTTTTCAAATCTAAAACACAACACTATAATCATAATGCACCATGAAAAACATAATTTATATTGTTACTTGAAACAGGTTAAGCAATTTTCTTTTCATATATAGTAGATTTTGTTTGAAAAAGAAATAGAATTATATCTTTGTCATTACAAAAATATAATTGTAACCAAATTCTAATGAATGTTTATAAAATTTGAATCTATATATAAAATGTAATTTTAAAAAAGCCATAAGAAAGATGAATAAAGATTTTCAATACGTTATAACTTGCACTTCAGCCATTTTATATAGTTTACTAATTGATGGAATAAAGCTTCACTGCAACTTCCTGAATTGGATTTTATATAATTATTTTTATTTGAAAAGTTTCTATTATAGTGTAGAAAACCCATTAATTTTGTGTTTTAGTTATGTTTTTCTTTCATTCATTTATTTAACATTATAATCAGTATAATCCCAAATTAATAAATTCTATAGTTTATACCAAAATATGAAGGAAATCAAACCCTTTTATTGCCAACCTATCCTATAAATGTGTAAGTCAGCACACATTTACCATGGCCCAGTCTCTCTTCTCTTTCCAGGATGTATTTACACAACAGGATTTTAGGTTGCCTGTTTTTAGTATTTAATCATGAATATCTTATTAATTTTCTACCATTGTTAAATATGTATAACATTTTATTCAATATTCATAGTTTATATAGTACAAAAAAACTAAAGTTAAATTATCATCACTGGATCAATACTTGGCCTCTCCAATATTATCCATACTTAAAACAAATTAAATTTTGAACAATATAATTGTTATAAAATTAATGTTAAATGAATGACCCAGCTTGAGGCTCATACCATAATACCATGAGAGAAATCATACTCCTGACACTGCTTGAAGAGCCAAGAATCAGAGGCTGAATAGCCCAGAGACCTAGAATGGAACCAAATACAACTGACCAAAAAAGAAAAGAAAATGAAAATGAAAATGAAAATGAAAAAGAAAGGAAGGAAAGAAAGTCAATGAAGCAATTTTTAATGATACTATGCTATATTCATAGAATAGAGCCTACCATACTCATAATCAAAGAGGCTTCATCCAGAAGCTTATTGTAACATGTGCAGGGCCCTGAAGCCAAACATTAGGCAAACAAAAGGGAATTTTGCTGAAGAGAGCAAGGGAGAATTGTAGGAGTCAGGGGGGTCAAGGACACCACAAGACCTCACAGAATCAACTTACTTTGGATCATAGGGACTGAAAAAGACTGAACCAATAATCAAAGAGCTTGCATGGGTAAGACTTAGCCCTTCTGCTTATATATTATGATTGTGTAGGTTAGTCTTCTTATAGGACTCCCAACAGTGGGAGTGAGGACTTTCTCTGACTCTTTTGCCTGCTTTTTTCTCTTTTCCTCCTACTGGGTTACCTTTTCCAGCTTTAGTATGAAGGGAGGTGCCAAATCTTCTTGCAACATGTTATGCTATCTTTGGTTGATATCTCAGGGAGCCCTGCCCTTGTCTGAAGGGACACTGAGGGGGAAAGGATCTGTGGGAGAGGGGAGTTTGTGGTAGGGGAACTAAGAGAAGAGAAGGGAGGGGAAACTGCTGTCAGAATGTAATATGAAAGAGAATAAATACATTTCTAAAAAGATTATCTGATTAGTAATGTCAAAAACATTGGATTGTGCCATCCAAAGTAGTTTTAAATATATTTCATTAAATTTTACAAAATATGTAGCCCAAGGGACAAACAAGTTATTTAAAAAAAAACACTATACATTTTTTCACTTAAAAAAAAAAACACTTATTAATATATGTACTTTACATTCCCGTCTCAGCTTCCCCTCGCTCCTTCCCTCCCCATTCCTCCCTCTCACCTCACCCTCCCAAACCCCTTCAAGAATCCTCCTGTCCTCCCTTTCTCCTCAGAAAAGATGGAGGCCTCCCATGGATATCAACCCTACTTGGCACATCAACTTGCAGTATGACTTGGTGTATCTTCTCCTATTATGGCTAGAAAAGGCAGCACAGTTAGGGGTAAGGGATTCAAACGTGAGTAACAGAGTCAGAGACAGCCCCCTGCTCTGCTATTTGAGGAGTCCAAAAGGAAGACTGAACTGCACAACTGAAGCACATATTTTATGGTGTTTGTTAGTGATAAAAACTACCTGGTATTGGTACAGAGACAGGCAGGAAGATCAATGGAATAGAATTGAAGACCCAGAAATGAACCCACACTCCTATGGTCACTTGATCTTTGAAAAAGGAGCAAAAACTGTCCAGTGGAAAAAGGACAGCATTTTCAAAAAATAGTGCTGGTTCAACTGGAGGACAACATGTAGAAGAATGAAAATTGATCCATTCTTATCTCCTTGTACAAAGCTCAAGTCTAAGTGGATAAAGGACCTCCACATAAAACCAGATACACTGAAACTAATAGAAGAGAAGGTGGGGGAGAGCCTCGAATACTTGGGCACAGGGGAAAAGTTCCTGAACAGAACACCAATGGCATATGCTCTAAGATCAAGAATTGACAAATGGAACTTCATAAAATTGCAAAGTTTCTGTAAGGCAAAGGACACTGTCAATAGGACAAAACGACAACCAACAAATTGGGAAAAGATCTTTACCAATCCTACATCTGATAGAGGGCTAATATCCAATATATACAAAGAACTCAAGAAATTAGACTCCAGACAACCAAATTACCCTATTAAAAAATGGGGTATAGAGCTTAACAAAGAATTTTCAACGGAAGAAACTCGAATGGCCAAGAAGCACCTAAAGAAATGTTCAGTGTCTTTAGTCATCAGGGAAATGCAAGTAAAAACAACCCTGAGATTCCATCTTACACCAGTCAGAATGGCTAAGATTAAAAACTCAGGTGATAGTAGATGCTGGCGAGGGTGTGGAGAAAGAGGAACACTCCTCCATTGTTGGTGGGACTGCAAGATGGTGCAACCACTTTGGAAATCAGTGTGGCGGTTCCTCAGAAAATTGGACATAGCATTACCTGAGGATCCAGCTATACCACTCCTAGGTGTATACCCAGAAGATGCTCGAACATATAACAAGGATATATGCTCAACTATGTTCATAGCAGCCTTATTTATAATAGCCAGGAGCTGGAAAGATCCCAGATGTCCTTCAACTGAGGAATGGATTAAAAAAAACGTGGTATATTTACACAATGGAGTATTACTCAGCTATTAAAAACAATGAATTCGAGAGTTTCCTAGGTAAACGGATGGAACTAGAAATCATCATCCTGAGTGAAGTAAGCCAATCACAAAAGAACACACATGGTATTCATTCACTGATTATCAGATATTAGCCCAGAACCTTGAAATGCCCAAGATGCAACTCACAGGCCACATAAAGCTCATAAAAAGGAAGACCAAGTGGGGGTGATTCAGTTCTTCTTAGAAGGAGCAACAAAATACTCAAGGGAGCAAATATCGAGACAAAGTGAGGGACAGAAACTGAAGGAGGGGCCATTTGAAGACCTTTCCACCTGAGTATCCATCCCATGTGCAGTCACCAAAGGTAGATGCTGATGTGGAAGTCAGGAAGTGCATGCTGATAAGAGCCTGATATGGATGTCTCCTCAGAGGCCTTCAAGAGTCTAACATATTCAGAGGCAGATGCTCACAACTAGCCATTGAACTGATCATGGGGTTCTCAACGGAGGAGTTAGAGTGAGGACTGAAGGAGCTGAAAGGGTTTGTGGCACCATGAGGAGAGCAACAATACCAACCAACCACAGCTCCCAGGATCTAAACCACCAGCCTGGGAGCACTTAGGGAGGGATCCAAGGCTTCAGCTGGATAAGTGAGTGGAGGGCCCTGCTGGGCATAGGTGGAAGATGAGATCCTTGACCTCATGAAGCCTGAATGCCCCAGGGGGTGGGAATTTTGAGGGCGGGGAAGTGGGAGTGCGGGGGTAGGTAGGGGTTACATCCACAGAGAAGAAGGAGGAGGGGTAAGGGGATAGGGGTTTCCTGGGTGGGTGGGGGATGGGGTAAGGGGACAACATATGAAATGTAAATAAAATATCCAATAAAAAAAAGTTTCAAACAAAAAAAACTAAACCAAAGACAAAGCACATACAATACTCACATAAGCTTCTACCTTTTCTGTGTACTTTTTCTAGGTCTGTGAAATCATGAATATGCTCTAGTAAGGCACAAGCCCCTGACTGCTAAGCAGTGCTTTTCCTTGCCTATACTCTGATGCAGATCCATTTAAAACCACATCCTCCCCATCTTCATTTCTTCCAGTGTGAATGATCTGCTGATCCTACAGAACTTGTCATCAAAGGGAAAAAACAATCTAAGTTATTTCAGATTTTACAATATTGTCCTCTAGTCACACACCTTGCCTACTGTTCTCACCATGTTGGCAATCAATCCTTTCTCCAAATATCTAACCATACTTCAGTGTGAGAGCATGGTGGTCTTTACTTTTTCTGCAATATCTTTTACCTCTAGCTGTTATACAGCTAATAATGTTTAAACCTGCAAGACAATTTGATGGTTAACCCAGAGACTTAACCTCTTTCCTTTTTTCTTTTTAAGTTTTACTTAATCTGTTTTTTATACTCCGAATTTATCGCCCTCCCAGTCTACCCTCCAACTGTTCCACATTCCATAACTCCTTCCTGCTCCCTGTCTCCACAAGGATGTCCCCACCCACCACGGCCACCCCATAAGACCTATAAACACCCTTGGGCCTCCAGTCTCTTGAGAGTTAGGTGCATCTTCTCTGACTAAACCCAGACCAAGCATTCCTCTGCTGTATATGTGTTGGAGGCCTCATATCAGCTGGTGTATGCTGCCTGGTTGGTGGTCCAGTGTATGAGAAGTCTGGGGAGTTCAGGTTAATAGATACTGCTGGTCCTCCTAAAAGATCACCCTCCTTCTCAGCTTTTTCCTAATTCAACCACACTACAATGTTTATAAGATCACAGTCACCCTGAAACACAAACCACACAAATATTCCACAAGGAGAACTACAGACCTATTTTCCTCATGAAAATAGATGAAAACATACTCAACAAAATACTAACAAGTTGAATCCAAGGTCACATCAAAAGATCATCTACCATGATCCAGTAGGCTTCATCTGGGAAATAGAGGAATGGTTCAGCATACAGTAATCAGTCAATATAATCCACCATATAAACAGACTGAAAAAAATACACATGATCATTTCATTAAATGCTGAAAAAATCTTTTGACAAAATTCAACATCTCTTTGTGATAAAAGTCTTAAAGAGATTAGGGATACAAGAGTCACACCTAAGCATAATAGAGGTGATTTACAACATGACTATAGCCAACATCATATTAAATGAGGAGAAATTCAAATCCATTCTCTAAAAAACAAGACTTGCTATTCTTTCCATACAATAACTGAAGTTCTAGCTTGAACAACAAGACAATGAAGGATATCAAGGAGCTACAAATTATAAAGGAAGAATTCAAAATATCATTATTTGCAGAAGATGTGATCGTATACATTTGGAACTGTGAAACATGTACTGAAAAACTCCTATAGCTGATAGACATTTTAGTAAAGTGGCTAGATACAAGATTAACTTTAAAAAACAGCATCCATCCTATATACAAATAACAAATAGACTGAGAAAGAAATCAGGGGGCAAAACAGCCTTTATAATGGCCATGAATAATATAAAATATCTTAGAGTAACTCTAACAAAACAAGTGAAAGACCTGTTTAACAAAAACTTCACATCTCTGTAGAAAGAGACTGAAGAAGATAACAAAAGATAAAACAATCTCCCATGCTCAGGGATGCATAGAATAAACATATTAAAACTGAACATCTTACCAAAAGCAGTGTACAGATTTAATGTAATCCCCATCAAAATTCCAACACAATTCTTTACAGACCATAAAAGGATAATACCAAATTTCATATGGAATAACAAACAGCTCAGTTTATCTAAAACGGTGCGGTATAAAAAAAAATAACATTTGGAAGTATCACCATCCTTGATTTCAAGGTGTCCTACAGAGCAATAGTAATAAAATCCACATGGCATTGGCATTAAAAACAGACAGCACAACAGAAGAATCTTGAATGACCTAGAAGCACTTAAAGAAATGTTCAACATTTTTAGTCATCAGGGAAATGCAAATCACTCCTCTATTCTTGGTAAGATTGCAAGCTGGTATAACCACTCTGGAAATCAGTCTGGTGGTTCCTCAGAAAATTGAACATAGTACTACTTGAAGACCCAGCTAATGCCACTACTGGGCATATACCCAAAAGATGTTCCAACATATAACAAGGACACATGCTCCACTATGTTCATAGCAGCCTTATTTATAATAGCTAGAAGCTGGAAACAATCCAGATGTCCTTCAACAGAGGAATGGATACAGAAAATGTGGTACATCTACACAATGGAGTACTACTCAGCTATTAAAAGCAATGACATCATGAAATTCTTAGGCAAATAGATAGAAAATATCATCCTGAGAGAGGTAACTCAGTCACAAAAGAACACACATGATATGCACTTACTGATAAGTGAATATTAGCCCAAAAGCTTGGAATACCCAAGAGAAAATTCACAGACCATATGAAGCTCAAGAAGTAGGAAGACCAAAATGTAGATCCTTCAGTCCTTCTTAGAAGAGGGAACAAAATACTCAAAAGAGATAGAGGGTAGGAGGGACTTGGGAGGAAGAGAGGAGGGAGAAGGGGGAAAAGGGAGCAGGATTAATTATGGGAAGAGAAGGGATGATATACATAGGGTTAGAAATTTGAATAGAGGTGTGTAGCAATTGGAGATGGGGAACTGGGGGTAACCACCAGCAAGTCCAACATGCCATAAAAGCAAGAGGCTCCCAGGAATCAACAGGGATGAGTTTAGCTGAAATTCCCAACAAAGGGGAGGAAGAACCTGTAGAGACCATATCCAGAGGTTAGCTAAGACCCTCGTTTTGGGGATGGGGCCACCCATTCATCTCCAAATTTTTAACCCAGAATGGCTCCTGTCTAAAGTATATACAGGGACAAAGTGTGGAGCAGAAACTGAAGAAAAGGCCATCCAGAGATGCCAAGAAATGCTTGCTGCCCTGTTATAGCTGTCTCCTGAAAGGCTCTACCAGAGCCTGACAAATACAGAGGTAGATGCTCACAACCAACCACTAGACTGAGCATGGGGACCCTAATGGAGGAGTTAGATAAAGGACTGAAGGAGCTGAAGGGGCTTGCAGCCCCATATGAAGAACAATAATATCAATAACCCAGACCCTCCCCAGGTCTCCCAAAGACTGAACCACCAACCAAAGAGTACACATGGAGGAACTCATGGCTTCAGCTGCATATGTAGCATAGGATGGCCTTGTTGGGCATCAATAGGAGGAGAGGCCCTTGATCCTATGAAGGCTGGAATTCCCAGTGTAGTATAATGCCAGGGAGGTGTGGTGGGAGTGGGCGGGTGGGAAGGGGAGCACCCTCAAAGAAGCAGGAGGAGGGGGAATGGGATAAGGAGTTTCTGGAAGGGAAACTGGGAAAGGGGTAACATTTGAAATATAAATACATAAAATATCCAATAAAAAAACCAAGACAGGTTTATCAATAATATTAAATGGAGGACCCAGACATTAATCCACATACCTATGGACACCTGATTTTTGATAAAGAAGCCATAGAGTTAAAATGAAAGCATCTTCAATAAATAATTCCCGTGTAGAATAAAATTCGAGAATAGCCTTGAACACATTGGTACAGGAGATAACTTTGTGAACATAACATCAATAGCAAAGGCAGTAAGAACAACAATTAATAAGTGGACTCTCATGAAACTGAAAAGCTGCTGTAAGGCAAATTGCACCAGCAATAAACAAAACAACAGCCTATAGAACTAGAAACAACTTTCACCAATTCCACATGTGACAGAGGGTTATTATTCAACATATATAAAGATCTCAAGAAACTAGATATCAATAAACCAAATAATACAATTTTAAAAATTGGGTATAAACTTAAACAATAAATTAAGTACAAAGAAATCTCAAATGGCTGAAAAACCACTTAAAGAAATGTTCATCATCCTTAAGCCATCAGGGAAATGCAAATTAAAACTACTTTGAGTTTCCATCTTAGACCTGTCAGAATGACTAAGATCAAACACAAGTGACAATTCTTGTTGGCAATAATGTGGAGCAAGGGGACTAGTCTTGCATTGCTGATGGAAGTGTCATCACTTTGTTCAGCCATTTGGGGTATTAATTTGTTGATTTCTCAGATAGCTGGGAATAGATCAACCTCAAGATCTAGTTATACCACTCCTAAGCGTATAGTCAAAGGATATTCTATCCTATCACAAGAACACTTGCTCAATCATGTTCATAGTGGTCTTAATATAGCCAGAAACTGGAAACAACCAGAGAATGGATAAAGAAAATATGGTACAATTAAACAATGAGGTATTGTTCAGCTGTTATAAACAATAGCATCAGAAAACTTGCAAACAAATGAACAGCACTACAAAAAAATATCACCCTAGGTGAAGTAAACAAGTCCCTATTGTTTAATATTTGTTTAATATTGGTCATGGTGTCTCTTCACAGCAATGGAACTCAAACTAAGACAGAATTTGGTATCAAAGACTCAGGTATTGGTATGTTTGGAGGGATGTGGATTTGGGGAATTTGGAAAGTATCAGAATGCTTTAAGTGAGGCTTAAGCAGGCCACCCTAGTAGGAATATAAAAGACATTGGTGCAGAGGATGATTTGAACTTGTAGATCTGGTCCAAGAGGTTTCATTGGAGAAAAATTTTACTATGTGGCATAACGATTGGTTTTTGTGGTATTTTGTTGAAGAATCTGGCTGCTTTTTGCCCTTGTCTGAAGAGTCTACCTAAGGCTAAGGTAAAGAGATATATATTAATTGCATTGACAAATGGAAGTCTCATAAAAGTCCAGCAGAGAGATTGTTCTCTAGTCTCATGAGGAGCATTTGGACCAAGGGTAAAAATCTTCAAAAGGAAAAGTACAAAATGTATGGTTCAAAGAATAAAGGGGTACCATGAAGTAGGATGTAATTGAATCCTATGTTCAAGAAGATAAACAGAATAAGAAGATATGAATTTGAGAAAAGATAGCAGTGGTTAGACTGAGGAGAAGGAGGAGTGAGTAGAATGACTATTTTAAATAAAGATACATGAATAAATAAAAATAAATAAATTTATAGAAATATGTATTAAATATGCAGCCTTATTATTAAACAACTTAAAAGAAAATATCAATTGAATATATAAGGAAAGAATAGCAGTCATAATTTATAAAAATCAGCTAAATTTATTAGTAATTTATTGTTGAAGATATTTTTTTCCATTTATGGTGTGGAGTGATGAAACTGGCCAATGCAGAGAAGGTGGTCAATACTAAGACAGAATAATGGGATTGGTTAAAATAATCACCTTCCTTATTATTTTTCTACATTATTGAATGTCTATCCATGTAAAAGAAAGCAGAAATACATACCAATAAAGAATTTTTAAAAATCTTATCTATTTATCAGTTCTATTTAGTTTAAATGCCTTCTTTATCATGTGTTCTTTTATTCTATTTCTATATTGTCAAAACACGTTTCAAGAGAGCCTGATATTGCCAGACCATTAAGGTTTTCTGCTCAGTACTGTCACACTGGGGTGATGTAGCAATTATTTTCCATTTAGAAATGGCTTGGACTGCCAAGATCTGCTTTTGTTTCTTTCTGCTAAATTCTCGACAGAAATTTGTATATTTTAGTGGTAATAAGCCCAGACTGCAAACTGAAAATAGAAAGAGACAAATCCTATTGATCTATTTACACATTACCTGAACTTTAATAGTTGTTCAACAATTACATTATGCATCTCATATTATGAGACTTAATAAGATAGTGTGTATATAAATTTTAGCATACTGCTTAGAAATAGAAAACCTTGAAATATTGGTTTAAGTTTAGATTTTTATTGGATATTTTATTTATTTACATTTTTTTTGGTTTTTTTTTGAGACAGGGTTTCTCTGTGTAGCCCTGGCTGTCCTGGAACTCACTCTGTAGACCAGGCTGGCCTCGAACTCAGAAATCCGCCTGCCTCTGCCTCCCAAGTGCTGGGATTAAAGGCGTGCACCACCACCACCTGGCTTATTTACATTTCATATCTCATCCCCTTTCCCCATTTTCCCTCCTTAGAAACCTATCCCATCCTCCCTTCTTTTTGCTTTTAAACCATTTTAATTACATGCATGTATTAAGGTCAGTTCTAGGTTGAGGAACTAGCAATATAATAGATGTAAATATTCAAGAACAAGCAAGACAATAAACACAAATAATCAAAGAACAAGCAAGGCAATAAACAAAATTCCATGAACACTCTCATGATCACTATTTCTAAGAGCTTATCAGTATGACCAAAATATCTGAGCCAACTTCCCTGTCCTGGCCCAAAGTCATTTTCATGTCTGAAGCTTACTTCCTTGTTCTAGCCTAAGATTTAGATTCCTGCCTGAAATTACTTCTTTCTTCTAGCCTAATATTTAGGTTTCTGTCTGAGATTACTTCTTTGTTCTAGCCTAAGATTTAGATTCCTGACTGAAATTACTTCTTTGTTCTAGCCTAATGTCAGATTCTTGCCTGAAGACCACTTCCTTGTCCTTGGCCAATGTCATATTCCTGGCAAGCAGCCCATTTCCTTGTCTGTTGCCCATGTCAGATTCTTGCCAAGCAAACCCAAAAGCTCATTGCCTCACCCCTTTTCTATTTCATAAACAAGATTTGTCGTTCTGACAAGAATGCCTTCCGTACCCGTTGTGGATGTACTTTAACAAGAATTCTTAAACATTTCAACCTCCCTTCTAGCTTACCAACCAAATTGGAGGAGAAGTGTTTAATAAGACAAGGGGATGTGAACTTTTTTAGAAATAGTTTTGGGGCACAATACCAATCTTTGTTGTCAGGATATCAGCAGTCCAATCAAAAACATCAAACGCAAATCAGCAGCAGCAGTCCAGTTCAATTGGCAAAAAGCAAGCATGAATCAGTAGTAGAGGCTCTAGTCAGAGGAAATTGTGAGGCTCTGACTAATCTACATGAGTCTGCTGAAGCAGGAAGAAGCATCTGGAAGTCCTCGAGAAGTTCTTTGGTCCTTTTCCCTCCATGAAGTCACAACAAGTGAAGATCAGCAGAGATCAGCACAGTATTGCAAGGCTAACCAATGCAAGAGTCGCTCCTTATTGTCTGTCAAGTTATATTCATACTCTTTCTAAACATCACACTCCCTTTCAAGTCTCTGTTTTACCAAAACATCTCATGCCCTTTCACAAGACAGCTTCCAGGGAAACACCACATGTCTGTTCTCAGCAGAACATCCTCTCATGTGTCTGCTTCAGCAAGCATCCTCTCTTAAGACACTTTCCAGAGAAATATCACATGAGACAACTGAGTTGTTAAAGGAATCAGAAATTTTCATTTCATAATGGTGGATAATTATTATTACCACAATGCTTTCTATATTTTATTTACTTAGAATCAAATATAGATTATTTGATTCATTAGCTATTCTACTTGCTTTATTTTCATAATTGTTCAAATAATATGCTTACTTGTTATCAATGAGTAAATTATGACAAAGGTCACTGAGTATCAAAATGCTGCTGAATATCTGACTTATAAACAAATATGTCACTTCAGAGATTCTATCCTATAGTCCTCTTATCTAAATCTTTGCACAATACCCACTATATATGTATAGGAAAATAAGGTTACATCCATAAAACATAATATACATGACTATGTACCAAATGAAGCTAACTCACTGAATTAAAGTGACTGGCAAAGAATAGGCAGAGCCTACTGAGTTGGTAGAATTACGATGCATTGCTCACAGAGGCATCTTATGTCAATCTTTCTACAGTTGCTCCATTCAACACACAGATTCTGCTATGTACTATATGAACCTTGTCAACTCAAACAACAAGAAACAATGTCATTTGACATGTCTGATGTTGTGAATGTTCGCTCCAGAAATTCAGCCCATGTCTGATATACTCTTCATATGCCCATCTGTTGGAGGTAATGTCAGATCTCTACTTCTGGAAAGACCTTTAGTAGGATCCAGAAGGATGGGCAATCTGCTGTTTCACTGGGGAGGAGTATTCAGGGGGTGGGGTTAAGGATGGACTTCACCAGCTCCTGAATCTAGGACTGCTCAGGTTGAGGTGGACGACATTTTTAAACATGTGCAGGTGCTCTTTGTACCTATTTGGTATGTTGCAATTGACATGAGAATACTCAGCAGCCACTGAGGCCTGAACTGCAGCTGCCACTCCTCAGGAACTACTATTTAGTGGAATTAGCTATTCTGCACATATGTGAACAAGACCAAAGAAACTAGGTAGAAATATTTAAAAAATTAAGGCTGTTGGTAAGCAATCTTCCATTATTGGCAGCTCTTTTTGTATTAGGCTAGCAAGGGCATCATTAAGATTTAAATAAAATCATCTGTTTTTCTTTTTATGCAAACAAAATATAAGTCTTTTCTTTCTCTCATTTTGATAAAATTTGTCAGTGATGCAAAACTGTCCTGAAGATTTTTTTGTGTGTGACACGGAGTTATTGATCTAATTTTCTTTCTTTTCCTCTTCTGTTCATTTTATTGTATTTATTTTGCTTTTTGTTCATTTGTTTATGCCTTTATGGGGTTTTTGCTTTGAGATGCAATCTTCACTTTTGAGATGGAATAAAAACAAATGCATAAAGCAACTGAGAACAGATGATGAAATAATCTGATGCATACATACATAGAAACAGTGATATTTAAGCTAAAAAGAGACATACCTGACGGACGGGAAACAAACAAGTGAATCGATCTCTACAATGATCTGAGATTACTATCTACTGCATTATCACAGTAGACAAGGGAAACTCAGATCTGATGACACAGAGTAAGGAAATCAAGATCTATGACACTCATTGGCAAATATACTAAATGTATATTTAAATGTAAATGTTACACACAGAGTTGTGCTCTGTAGTGAGCTCCCTAACAGACTTGATAAATGTTCTTTTAGGTTTTGCATGTTGAATCGAGAGCTATGACATATTAGACAAACACTCTACTGCTGAGTTGCCTCACCAGTTTATGGGTTACCCTTAGATGGAAACCCAAATTTATTCTGGGTGTTTTTTGTCATGGCTCAAATAACACACACAGAAAGAGTGATTCAGTGTTTGTGTCAAGGAAGAAAATATAATGCATTGTGGGTCTAATCTTAGAAGTCATTGGCCATGACTTCTGGTGCATGCTAGTAATTTAAAACAAGACATATGTACAGCTCATACTCAGGGGAAGGAGACTTAAGCAGATAAATTATTCTCAGAATCTTGAACCAATGCACTCTAAACATTTCTCAGTGTTTCTTCTTAGATTTTACGTTGGGAGTTTTATGATGCCACTGTCTTGAAGAACTTTAAATCCTTGCTTAAGTATCTTACATGCTGTTAAAGTCAGCCATTGTTTTATTCTTCCCAGTAAATATTTCCATGTCTAGAATTTTAAATTGAGTGGTTTTCATACTTTTCACGTCTCTTTTATATGTATAGGATTTCCTCTGCCTTTTAGAAAATACAATATAAAAGTTATAATAAGGTCTATATTCCTTGCCCTATTCTACAACTATTAACTAATATTTTAATAATTACAATATCCATGTTATTTCTAGTACTAGTGTTTCAATTGTTGCGATAAAACACTATGACAAAAGAAACTTGGATAATAAGGTGTTTTTTCCACATTATATCTGATAAGTCCATTATCCGGAGAAGTCAGGGTAGGAACTTGAGGCAGAAATCTAGAGATAAGAATTACTACAGAGGCCATGTACAGGTATTGCTTTACCCTTTGCTCCCCATAGCTTCCTTCCTCAGCCAGGTTTCCTGTAGTACCCAGGACCATCAGTCAGGGGTAGCACCATTCACAGTGAGCTGAGACTTCTCACAACAATCATCCTTCAAGGAAATGTACCACAGGCCAGTCTAGTGGAGGGAATTTCTCAAATGAGGTTCACTGTTCCAAAATGAGTCTAGACCATATAAAGCTGCCATAAAAACTAGTCAGCACATCAAGTTTCTATTAATCAAATTTCTACTCATTATTATTTTTTCTATTTTCTTTTTGTTTGTGGATATTTTGAGACTATGACAGATTCTTTGAAACTGTCCTAATCTTGTCAAGTTTTTATACAATACAACAAACTAAGTGATTTATATGGCAAACCTTTACCTCATGGTTCTTCGCCTAAGGCATCCAAGTTATTTGTTTGTTTGGTGTGAATTTTTCATATCTTTGTTTTGTATTTGAGACAGATTCTCTTGTAACTACGTCTAGCCTTAATTTCCTAATCCTCCCGCCTCCACCTTTCAAGTGTTGGGACGGCTATATGGGACCATGTTCAACAGCAAGTCCAATGTGTCAATAGATTTATTGTCTGCTGTGGAGATTATTTCTGATTCAAGAAGTTTTCTGTATCTATATATAAACAGAAGGTCAAGAAGAATTCCTGACTTTTTTTTTTTTAATAAATGTTCATCCCATTCACCTGTCCACTCATCAGTATCTTGGTTACTACCACATTTGACATTATCTTTGAATATATTAGTTTTTTGGAGTAGATTCTCTGCATTTACCTTATTGAAAGTGGAATTTTATTCCTTGAAATATTCTTGAACTTCAATCAAGAATAGAATTGTTATTTGAAAAGCTTTATTGTCAACATTTCTTAAAGAGGTATAGCATACAGAGCCATTTTCCCTTGATTTGTAAGGCAATATTCTGAGCATTGTACTTTAGATATTAGGGAGACTTTTCCTATTCACTCCAGATAATAGGAAGTACAAATGAAAGCTAACTTGTATGATCTCTATTGATTAATCTTTTTCTTGCAAAGTAGCATCCATGCATGAATGTGTGTTGTATATGTGTGTGCATATATAAGCATATGTGTGAATGTAGATATGCCCTGACATGTGGGTGGAGGCCAGAGGACAGCTTGAGGAAGTTCGTTATTTATTTTTAATATAGATCTCATAGATAAAACTATGAATTTTGTATTTGGCAGCAAGCACCTTTACATGTTGAGCTATCTTGCCAGCTCTGTAGTAAGTCTTTCTAAAATGATTTTTCTGCCTCAAGTAATAAATTAACACAAATTGTTCACCATTGCTACATGGACTACACTAAGGAAACCTTTTGTATGTCTATTGACTCCCTCCCTCCTGCCCCTGCCTTTTCTATATCCCCTACATGCTGTTCTAGTGTTGTAAACTCTAGGTGCCTTCAAACTCTTGATTTTAACTTTGACTCAAACTCGAGAAAACAGCTAGTCAATATGGAGGATGCTAGGCAGGAGGAACTGCATTGTGCAAGCGAGCTTTTTGGAGACAGTCCACAATTTTGCACAGCTCTGATGGGTGTACCTTGCAAAGGCACAGCCCTAGAGGCTTCATCCCAGGACTGCTTCTTGTTAGTGTTATGCCTTCTCATGTTTGCCATTGCTACATTCCTCATATAGCTTACATGGTGTGATTGGGTGTGTGGAGATGCTCATTGCCTATAGCCTTGTGTGATTACTTCCTGGGTGAGACCCTGATACCCCAATCTGTCTGGCAATTTCCTGAAGATCAACATGAAGATGAGGTTTCATAAATAATATCATTTAGATGCATTCATGATTTTATAGAATTCTTAATTTGATTTAAATAGTTTTAGAAAGTTAGGGTAGTTGATAGAAAGTTTAAGGAGATAGTTTACATTGCTTTGCCAGAAAGATATAATAAAGTTGAAATAAAGAGTACAATGTGCCCCCTCCTTTGTAGAATAGTGAGGGCTGCATAGGTTAGAAAAGGAGTACCGTGAGCTGTCATATGTCATAAGCATACAATTGTACTTGGAAGAGAGAAATAGGCTTGGCACATGTTAATGATCAAAGAAAACATTCATTCTAGATTGGGTCTGAGTTCCTAAATCTTGTACTCTAGGGATGTGCCACAGGTTTCAGTATGAGAGTGTAAATAATTCTGAGTATAAAAATAGAGACTAGATGACAAATCAGTTTAGCTAAACAAAACTTCAAAAATAAGACCTAGGATAGATGATGATCCATTTCTTGGTAAATACAAATTATTGCCAGCTAAGCATAGGCTACTTATGAACTTGCTGCTGTAGATTGACTTGCTTATATTTTGTCAATTAATGACAAAATTATTATTGCTTTGGGGTAACATTGAACTGATGGAGAGAAAGACAGATGGGAAATGTATACTTAGGCATGAATTTCAAAAGAAGATTACATAATTAATAACCCTGTTGTAATGTCCTTTTTTATAATGATTTTAACTTGCTTTTGAAGAATGTTTTATGGCCATTGTTTTAGAAAATGTGTAATTTGTAGCTATGAGGTAATTTTATCTTTACATAGAGAACTCTGCCTTATGTAGTATAAAAAAGGGCTAGGAGAAAAATTATTGTTGTTGGAGTTGACTCATTAGCGTTTGGAACATCTATCAAATATATACCTGTGTATCGTCTATATATCTGTGCATCTGTGTATCAGTCAGTATATCTATATGTAGATCTCTGTATCTGTGGTTCTGCATATTTGTATATCATCTGTATTTGTATATTTGTATATCTTCTGTATTTTTATATCTGTATATATGTATGTATATATACATACATATATATGTATGTATATATATGTGTGTGTGTATATGTATACATGTATAGATGTATATATGTGTATAAGTTGGTTTGGGCTTTGCTCCATCTATGCAATATGTCTGCCTGTATGTATGTATGCATGCATGTATGTATGTATGTTTTGGCTTGTCCTCTCAGTGTGTTTATGTGTGCTCTCTCTCTCTCTCTCTCTCTCTCTCTCTCTCTCTCTCTGTGTGTGTGTGTGTGTGTGTGTGTGTGTGTGTGAGAGAGAGAGAGAGAGAGAGAGAGAGAGAGAGAGAGAGAGAGAGAAAGACTTTCCTCCTTTTTCTTTTCTCTAATCATTGGCTGCCATCAGCAGCAGCCCTAGAAGTTGCTGTCAGCCTAGGCCTCAATTAGCACTACTAGTGCTGGACCCTGTCAGCTACTATCAGCATCATTTTCCAATCATTGACTCCACATTTGCCCCTCCTCAGTTTACCCAGTGATATCGAAGCTGGCCTTTGATAGCACTAGAAATTAGCTCAGTGTTAGAAATGTTGCCTAGTAGGTGGAAGATTCTTGCTTCAACCAAATCTACTTCTCACTTCACACAAAGGAATATTATGAAACTGTACTTGAGTAGCCTGAAGTTCTTCTTGGGAGATCACCATGAAAAATTAGAGACTTAACTTTTCCTCTCTTTGTTTCTCTCTATTGTTATGTGTCTGTCTCTGCCTTTCTCTCTCTCTCTCTCTCTCTCTCTCTCTCTCTCTCTCTCTCTTGTTTGCTTACCCTCTTTCTCAGGTCTCCCATTATACAATGTACTATTTTATCCCTTTTGCATGATTTGTTAGCTTTGTATAAAGGAAATACAATCTGGCTCCTATTTTCTTAATTTATCTTGAGCTCACCCTCAATTTTCAACAGTTAAGAAGTGTCATTAGTAAAAAAATGTAGTTCCAGCAAAGTTAACTTGAAATAGATTAAAACAGTAATGTAATTTTAGCCTTTGTCCAATCAAGTGTAAAATGAGGTAAAGAACACCCTGGTAGTGAGACTATCCTGCCTGCAGAGGATTTATGGTTATCAGTTTGGGGAAGAAAAGGGCTTGAGTGATAGGCTTAGTTTTTTGGTCTTTCAGGGAAGGCTGAATTATTTCATGAAGTATGTTATGACGTCAGGATAAGATGTGAACTGTGAAAATTACAAGAGGAGAGGAAAACATAAGAAAAGCCAATGAAGCTTGGAAACACTGAGACACGAGTATCTCTGCTCATGTCAGACTGGATCAAGAAAACCAGAAAATAACTGCTGCTAGGAGTGGGATGTGAGGAAGGAAACATGATTTCATGCTGAGAAGTGTGTGCGTTGCACATAATGCTGAGGATATAACATTTTATTTGAGAAATAGTGGAGAGCAAAGTGGCAAGCAAGCAGAGAGTAGCTAAATTAAGGTTGAAGACACCATTTTATTTATAAGTACAATTAACTCTTGATTACCTTATGCCTTGTTAGCAAAATTAAGCTTCTCAACAAGGATGGTTGAACACTTCCAGAGAAAAATCACACTATTGTTGAAATTAGAATCACAAAACCGTATGTTCCCTAACTTCAGTAGTCTCATGGAGAGTGCCATCTGTACTGCCTGGCAATTCTTGACACATCGCACATCCATGGGCAGCAATTTTCTTTTACCCCAACAGTCTACCAAGCCCTCAGCACTAAGACGATAGGCTCTATGAAGGGCAAGTAGAATTCCAACTCTGCTTTGCAAAGCCCGTGGTTCAGATAAAATTAAAATAGTTGTTTTTTAAAAAATTAAACATGCACAACATGAATAGAGCAAATTACCAATCATGACAAATTTATATTATGATCTTCAGTATATACTTTGTCAGAGAAGTGATTGGCTACTCTGTAACCAGGAGTGCAGATGTTATTTGGGATTTATTTATTTATTTGTTTGTTTATTTATTTATCTTTTAAAAGGAAAGATTTGGTTCTATTATACATAATAGAAATATTTTTAATAAGTCAAAATAACAAAGTTAATTTTATCACATAGTTTGACTGTCATAAATACAGAATTGAACTGACACACTGTGAAGTGTCTTAAAACCTTGACATCAAATTATGGTGATCTGTTATACACTGGACAGTGAGTGACACAGTTTATTTATAGCCATAATTAATTATAACCTCATAAAACCAAAATGTGTGATCCAAAGCAGCAAATTAATATATTTCAAAATATCTTTAGTGTCTTAAAATATTTATTATAGGGGACTTTTATTTCCTGGGTTATACATATTTGTTTTGACCTGCATAGCTGAGGGGTTGATCTAACTGTGGCAATGGGGAACAAATCAATGGCAGACGCATACAGAAAAGCTGAGCCATGTGCTCTAAGGAAGACATGCAAAGAGTAGCCCCCAAACACTTTATAAAGTAGTAATGAGGTAGAATCAGCTAGTTAAATGATCTTAGTTGTCATCCCTGCAGGTGAGTAGTCTCATTTGAAACAATCTGGAAAGAAGAAGCTATGGTTGATGTTTCTAAACACAGTGGTTTTGGCTAAAGGTCAACTGTAGGCATAAATTTTTGCAACCTATTTTTAATAAGGATTCAACCTCTTCTCTATTCCAAAACCCAACAGAGGTAGTAGAAGAGAATAGTTATCAGGATATTGGAGAAGTGGATCTGTTTCTTTGGGGCAAGCTGGATCTTCTTTCTCAAACAGTTCAGTCCTATAGCAAACACCAAATATTATTCAGCAGCTATGGACCAGTACTCTAGGCAGACAGACACCACACATGAACCAGCACCTGTAGTCCTTTCACCAGGCAGACATCAGGCATTAACCAGAAGCTGCAGTTCAACCCTGAAGACATTTCAAGGCTCATCAACTGGCCTGAGGCAAGGGAGTTTCTCTCAATGGCAGAGTTACCAAAGTAGAGCTCAACAAAGCATTGTAATTCACACCAATACATGCTTGTGATTTTGATTAGTGAAGAATAGTGAGGCAGAGCAAAACAAACCAGTGCTCTGTGATTTTCTCCTACTATCTTTGAGGTCATATTTATACTCCTTCATCTTTCACATGTTTGCTACATCAAAACATCCTATCCCATATCTGCTCACCTTTGTGCCTCAGCAAAACATCATTTGATATAACTAACTTTCCAAAGAAACTGAAAGTTTTCACTTCAGTCAACCATTTGTAAACATCTTATTTTAGGTGAGAGAAAGCTTTATTATTGCTAAGAAGCCAAGAGATCATCCAGGAGGTCCCTGACATGTGCTCAAGTCAATAATATGCTTTCACTTATGATTCCATTGGACCCCCACATTGAGTCCTAAGTGTTTTATTTTTGTGTGTGTGTATATGTGGTTATGAAGTCCCTGATTTTCCTTTTAGAATGTTTATCATAAAGACATAAGACGAGTAATGATATGTTGTGTTAATTTTATATCCTGCCATTATGCTAAAGGTGTGTTTCAGCTCTAAGTTTTTTGGTGCTATCTTTAGGTTCTCTGATGTATAAAGTCATAATCGCAAATAGGAATACCATGAGTTCTTTCTATAATTGTATCTCTTTTATTCTCTCTTATCTTTTTGCTGTAAGATTGCAAGAACTATATTGAATATAAGCAAACTATTGGTTTGCTCCTGATCTGTAATGAACTGAGCATTTCCCCTTAGGCATATTATTGGCTATATGTTTATTATGTATAATATTAATTATGTTGGTCTATGTTCACTATATCCTTAGTTTTTTTCACTACTTTTAACATGGAAGAATGTTGAATTTTGTAGATGGTCCTTTCTGTATCTATTGAGATAAGTATATAATTATTATTTGAGTCCATTTATGTCAGACATTGCATATATTGATTTATGAATGTTGAATCACCTCTGCATCACTGAAAAGAAGACAACTTGATCATGATGAGTGATTATGACCATGAATTTGATTTATTGAGAATTTTTACGACTGTTTTCTGTCAATGGTTTGTCCGTTTCACCATATCCAAAATGGCTATCATTGAGAATATCAATAACGAATGCTGTTGTTATGTAGGGAAAGGGAAACCTTTATCTATGCTGTTGGTGAGGGTGTAAACTACACGAGCCACTTTAGTAATCAGACTAGATGTCTCTCAAAACCTAGAACTACCATGTGACCTATTTATGCTACTTCGGAGTCTGGGTGTATCCAGGTATATGCTATAGAGATTTCTGTATGCTCATATTCATTGCTGCTTACCTCACAATAATTAAGAAATACAAGCACTCTAGATTTTTCACAAAGATGAATAAAAATAAAACTGTGGTGCATATATACAATGACATTTTACTTACTATGAAGAAAAATACAATTATAAAAATCTAAGGTAAATGGATAAAGCTGGAAATACTTATACTGATGGTCCAGAGAGACAAGTGCATCACCTTACCTCTTAAGTGCAGACTCAGGCTTGGCTGATTTCCATTTGATTGTTTAAGAAGTAGCACGTGTGAAAGTCAGAACGCTATGAGGGAACATGGCAGTTGGTGCTTTAGGTGAAGAATGATAGTAAACTATAAATAAAAGGAATGTAAGGATGAGAGTGTTGGGAGTTGAAAGGTAAAAGGAGGAGTAAAGGATGGACAGCAATTGGGGAGAAAATGTGGGGGGCTTCCTGGGGAATGAAAGAATCAATCAAAATAGAATGTATATTTAAACACCATATAGAAACTTTCTATCTTGTAACATAAGTGAAAGACAGATGCAAAAGAGAAATTGAAAGAAGTGTCTTTGTTCACCTAGATAATGCTCTTTTAGAAACAATGGGCTGTTACATAAAATGTCCAGACCTGGCTGTGGAATATCTTTGCTTGAGATGTTCAAGAGGTCTATAGAGGACCCCTAATTATGCAGCCTTTTGTCATTCTGTATACAGAATGTTTTATATGTTTTATATGTTTTAGTTTGAAGATTTATAGAAAGGAAGCTGAAACTGAGCTGAGAGTGGTGTCAGTGCTGGATGGGTTTCCAAGTGCCAAAAAGTAAGATGGATGGTACTGAGAAAACAAAGGTTACCCAACTTTAAACCCAAAGAAATACAGAACCTGCTAGGCAAGGTGCCCAAACTTGTACAATATAGACATGCCTGCAGAGATCCAACTGCTCTCTGATTAAAACTGAGGCTTATTTTACAAGCAATTCATTCATGCCTATTTCTGCAAGCATGAATAACAGCCCATAACCAGGGGAAGTTGTAGATCCAAGTGAGAACTTACTACTGTTCTTTAATTAAATAGTCACAAAATAAAACTTCCGTCTAAATATCCATGTTTATACCAATAGGCAAGTTGCTACAAGCCTTATAAGAGAAGCCTCTCTTTTTAGTGATCAGAGATAAAATTGGCAGACTCACTGCTATCCAAGATACTGGAGATATGTGACTTTTAGGACACAGCCCACTCTAAGGCCCAGGAACTCTTTGGAAGAGGAAGAAGTGGTGAAGACATATAATATAGGGTGATGGGCAGGCTCTGAAATGCTATCCTCTAGACTCATATAATTATTATAATCATGAACTTAAAATAACTGCAGTTATCTACAGTGGAGCCATATGAGGCTGCCTCTTGTGACAATCAGACATGGAAGAGGTAGGGATCAAGGCACCCTGCTTGTCACTGCTGAACTATTGACTATTGTAGATGCTAAAAAAGAGGCAACATTGTCTAGCTATTTACTCAGAGATGGACCCACCAGGCTCCACTGGGAAGTTCTAACTATAGAAACACCCAGGTGACCCTGATAAAAACTAAATGATACATAAAACAAAATTAACAGACACGAATGTGAGAAAAGGTTTATAGGGAACGAGGAGCATAAACAAAGTAGAAAAGAAGGACATTGTGGGAGTAAACGTGGTCAGCAGGCCTTATGTACACATGTAAAATTGTCAACAAATTTTATTCTAAAGTATTTTTTAAAACAGTAAAAGTTCATGTTTTAGGAAGCTACTGTAATTCCAACACTAAGCAGATGGAGGTTAACAAATTTTGAGTTTAAGGCCATCATTCTTAAACAAATCACAGAGCAAGTTTGAAACAAATCTCAGCTACCTAAGACACTTCTTTTTTTTTTTTTATTTTTATTTTATTTTTTTTTATTGGATATTTTATTTACATTTCATATGTTATCCCCTTACCCAATTCCCCACCCAATCGGGAACCACCCATCCCCTTACCCCTCCTACTTCTTCTCCGTGGATGTAACCCCCACCTACCCCCCCACTCCCACTTCCCCACCCTCAAACTTCCCACCCCCTGGGGCGTCCAGCCTTCATGAGGTCAAGGATCTCATCTTCCATCTGTGCCCGGCAGGGCCATCCACTCTTACATATTCAGCTGAAGCCCTGGATCCCTCCATAAGTGCTCCCAGGCTGGTGGTTAGGACCCTGGGAGCTGTAGCTGGTTGGTATTGTTGCTCTCCTCATGGTGCCACAAACCCTTTCAGCTCCTTCAGTCCTCACTCTAACTCCTCCATTGAGAACCCCATGATCAGTTCAATGGCTAGTTGTGAGCCTCTGCCTCTGAATATGTCAGACTCTTGAAGGCCTCTGAGGAGACATCCATATCAGGCCCTTATCAGCATGCACTTCCTGACTTCCACATCAGCATCTACCTTTGGTGACTGCACATGGGATGGATACTCAGGTGGAAAGGTCTTCAAATGGCCCCTCCTTCAGTTTCTGTCCCTCTCTTTGTCTCCATATTTGCTCCTTGAGTATTTTGTTGCTCCTTCTAAGAACTGAATCACCCCCACTTGGTCTTCCTTTTTTATGAGCTTCATGTGGCCTGTGAGTTGCATCTTGGGCATTTCAAGGTTCTGGGCTAATATCCAATAATCAGTGAGTGAATACCATGTGAGTTCTTTTGTGATTGGCTTACTTCACTCAGGATGATAATTTCTAGTTCCATCCATTTACCTAGGAACCTCTCGAATTCATTGTTTTTAATAGCTGAGTAATACTCGATTGTGTAAATATACCACATTTTTTGAATCCATTCCTCAGTTGAAGGACATCTGGGTTCTTTCCAGCTCCTGGCTATTATAAATAAGGCTGCTATGAACATAGTTGAGCATATGTCCTTGTTATATGTTTGAGCATCTTCTGGGTATATGCCTAGGAGTGGTATAGCTGGATCCTCAGGTAATGCTATGTCCAATTTTCTGAGGAACCACCACACTGATTTCCAAAGTGGTTGCACCATCTTGCAGTCCCACCAACAATGGAGGAGTGTTCCTCTTTCTCCACACCCTCGCCAGCATCTACTATCACCTGAGTTCTTAATCTTAGCCATTCTGACTGGTGTGAGATGGAATCTCAGAGTTGTTTTGATTTGCATTTCCCTGATGACTAAGGACACTGAACATTTCTTTAGGTGCTTCTCGGCCATTCGAGTTTCTTCCATTGAAAATTCTTTGTTAAGCTCTATACCCCATTTTTTAATAAGGTAATTTGGTTGTCTGGAGTCTAATTTCTTGAGTTCTTTGTATATATTGGATATTAGCCCTCTATCAGATGTAGGATTGGTAAAGATCTTTTCCCAATTTGTTGGTTGTCGTTTTGTCCTATTGACAGTGTCCTTTGCCTTACAGAAACTTTGCAATTTTATGAAGTCCCATTTGTCAATTCTTGATCTTAGAGCATATGCCATTGGTGTTCTGTTCAGGAACTTTTCCCCTGTGCCCAAGTATTCGAGGCTCTCCCCCACCTTCTCTTCTATTAGTTTCAGTGTATCTGGTTTTATGTGGAGGTCCTTTATCCACTTAGACTTGAGCTTTGTACAAGGAGATAAGAATGGATCAATTTTCATTCTTCTACATGTTGTCCTCCAGTTGAACCAGCACCATTTGTTGAAAATGCTGTCCTTTTTCCACTGGACAGTTTTAGCTCCTTTTTCAAAGATCAAGTGACCATAGGTGTGTGGGTTCATTTCTGGGTCTTCAATTCTATTCCATTGATCTTCCTGCCTGTCTCTGTACCAATACCAGGTAGTTTTTATCACTATTGCTCTGTAGTACAGCTTGAGGTCAGGAATGGTGATTCCTCCAGAAGTTCTTTTATTGTTGAGAATAGTTTTTGCTATCCTGGGTTTTTTGTTATTCCATATGAATTTGAGAATTTCCTTTTCTAACTCTGTGAAGAATTGATTTGGATTTTAATGGGGATTGCATTGAATCTGTAGATTGCTTTTGGCAAGATGGCCATTTTTATTATATTAATCCTGCCAATCCATGAGCATGGGAGATCTTTCCATCTTCTGAGATCTTCTTCGATTTCTCTCTTCAGGGACTTGAAGTTCTTGTCGTACAGGTCTTTCACTTGCTTGGTTAGATTCACACCAAGGTATTTCATATTATTTGCAACTATTGTGAAGGGTGTCATTTCCCTAATTTCTTTTTCAGTCTGTTTATCTTTCATGTAGAGGAAGGCTACTGATTTGTTTGAGTTGATTTTCTAACCAGCCACTTTGCTGAATTTGTTTATCAGGTTTAGGAGTTCTCTGGTGGAAGTTTGGGGGTCACTTAAGTATACTATCATATCATCTGCAAATAGCGATATTTTGACTTCTTCCTTTCCTATTTGTATCCCTTTGACTTCTTTTTGTTGTCTAATTCCTCTGGCTAGGACTTCCAGTACTATATTGAATAGGTAGGGAGAGAGTGGGCAGCCTTGTCTAGTCCCTGATCTTAGTGGGATTGCTTCAAGTTTCTCTCAATTTAGCTTGATGTTGGCTACTGGTTTGCTGTAAATTGCTTTTACTATGTTTAGGTAGGGGCCTTGAATTCCTTATCTTTCCAAGACTTTTATCATGAAGGGATGTTGAATTTTATCAAATGCTTTCTCAGCATCTAGTGAGATGATCATGTGGTTTTTTCTTTGAGTTTGTTTATATAGTGGATTACATTGATGGATTTCCGAATATTGAACCATCCCTGCATTCCTGGGTTAAAACCTACTTGATCATGATGGATGATTGTTTTGATGTGTTCTTGGATTCGGTTTGCTAGAATTTTATTGAGTATTTTTGCATCGATGTTCATAAGGGAGATTGGTCTGAAGTTCTCTTTCTTTGTTGGGTCTTTGTGGGGTTTGGGTATGAGTGTAATTGTAGCTTCATAGAACGAATTGGGTAGTGTTCCTTCTGTTTCTATTTTGTGGAATAGTTTGAAGAGAATTGGTATTAGGTCTTCCTTGAAGGTCTGATAAAATTCAGCACTAAAACCATCTGGTCCTGGGCTTTTTTTAGTGGGGAGACTTTTAATGACTGCTGCTATTTCCCTAGGGGTTATGGGACTATTTAGATGGTTTATCTGCTCCTGGTTTAACTTTGGGACCTGGTATCTGTCTAGGAAATTGTCCATTTCTTCCAGGTTTTCCAGTTTTGTTGAGTATAGTCCTTTGTAGTAGGATCTGATGATTTTTTTAATTTCTTCAGTTTCTGTTGTTATGTCTCCCTTTTCAGTTCTGATTTTATTAATTTGGATATTGTCTCTGTGCCCTCTGGTTAATCTCGCTAACGGTTTATCTATCTTGTTGATTTTCTCAAAGAACCAACTCCTGGTTTTATTGATATTTTGTATTGTTCTTTCTGTTTCTATTTGGTTGATTTCAGCCCTGAGTTTGATTATTTCCTGCCTTCTACTCCTCCTGGGTGTATTTGCTTCTTTTTGTTCTAGGGCTTTTAGTTGTGCAGTCAACTTGTTAGTGTGTGCTCTTTCCAGTTTCTTTTTGTAGGCACTTAGAGCTATGAGTTTTCCTCTTAGCACTGCCTTCATGGAGTCCCACAAGTTTTGGTATGATGTGTCCTCATTTTCATTGAATTCTAAAAAGTCTTTAATTTCTTTCTTTATTTCTTCCTTGACCAAGTCATCATTGAGTAGAGAGTTGTTCAGTTTCCATGTGCACGTGGGTTTTCCATTGCTTTTGTCATTATTAAAGACCAGTCTTATTCCGTGGTGATCTGATAAGATGCAAGGGATTATTTCAATCTTTTTGTATCTGTAGAGGGTTGTTTTGTGACCAATTATATGGTCTATTTTGGAGAAGGTACCATGAGGTGCTGAGAAAAAGGTATATTCTTTTGTTTTAGGATGAAATGTTCTATAGATGTCTGTTAAGTCCGTTTGGTTCATAACTTCTGTTAATGTCAAAGTGTCTCGGTTTAGTTTCTGTTTCCATGATCTGTCCATTGCTGAGAGTGGGGTGTTGAAATCCCCCACTATTATTGTGTGAGGTGTAATATGAGTTTTGAGCTTTAGTAAAGTTTCTTTTATGTATGTAGGTGCCCTTGCATTTGGAGCATAGGTGTTCAGAATTGAGAGTTCACCTTGGTAGATTTTTCCTTTGATGAGTATGAAGTGTCCTTCCTTATCTTTTTTGATTAATTTTGGATGAAAGTCGATTTTATTTGATATTAGAATGGCTACTCCAGCTTGTTTCTTGGGACCATTGGCTTGGAAAATTGTTTTCCACCCTTTTATTCTGAGGTAGTGTCTGTCTTTGTCACTGAGGTGCGTTTCTTGTATGCAGCAAAATTCTGGGTCTTGTTTGTGTATCCAGTCTGATAGTCTGCGTCTTTTTATTGGGGAATTGAGACCATTGATATTAAGAGATATTAAGGAAAAATGATTGTGGCTTCCTGTTATTTTTGTTATTAGAGGTAAAGTAATGTTTGTATAGTTATCTTCTTTTGGGGTTGTTGGAAGATTACTTTCTTGCTTTTTCTAGGTTGTAGTTTCCCTCCTTGTGTTGGTGTTTTCCATCAATTATCCTTTGAAGTGCTGGGTTTGTGGGAAGATATTGTGCAAATTTGGTTTTGTCATGGAATATCTTGGTTTCACCATCTATAGTGATTGAGAGTTTTGCTGGGTATAGTAATCTGGGCTGGCAATTGTGTTCTCTTAGGGTCTGTATGATGTCCGTCCAGGCTCTTCTGGCTTTTATAGTCTCTGGTGAAAAGTCTGGTGTAATTCTTATAGGTCTGCCTTTGTATGTTACTTGACCTTTTTCCCTTACTGCTTTTAGTATTTTTTCTTTGTTTTGTGCATCTGATGTTTTGATTATTATGTGACGGGAGGTATTTCTTTTCTGGTCTAGTTTATTTGGTGTTCTGTAGGCTTCTTGTATGTTTATGGGCATCTTGTTCTTTAGGTTAGGGAAGTTCTCCTCAATAATTTTGTTGAAGATATTTACTGTCCCTTTAAGTTGGGACTCTTCATTCTCATCTATACCTATTATCCTTAGGTTTGGTCTTCTCATTGTGTCCTGGATTTCCTGGATGTTTTGAGTTAGGAGTTTTTTGCATTTTGCATTTTCTTTGACAACTGTGTCAATATTTTCTACTGTATCTTCTGCATTTGAGATTCTCTCTTCTATCTCTTGTATTCGGTTGGTGATGCTTGCATCTATGACTCCTGATTTCTTTCTTAAGTTTTCTATTTCCATGGTTGTCTCCCTTTGAGCTTTCTTTATTGTTTCTATTTCCATTTTCAGATCCTGAATGTTTTTGTTTAATTCCTTCTTTGTGTTTTCTTGCATTTCCTTTAGGGATTTCTGTGATTCCTCTTTAAGGGCTTCTATCTGTTTACTTGTACTCTCCTGTATTTCTTTAAGGGAGTTACTTAATTCCTTCTTATAATCCTCTATCATCATCATGAGAAGTTATTTTAATTCTGAATCCTGCTTTTCAGGTGTGATGGGGTGTTCAGGGCTTGCTATATTGGGAGAACTGGGTACTGATGATGCCAAGAAACTTTGGTTTCTGTTGCTTATGTTCTTGCGCTTGCCTTTCACCATCTGGTTAGCTCTAGTGTTGCCTGCCCTCACTGTGTAAGACTGGAGTCTGTATTTCCAGTTATCTTGCTTGTTGCAGAGCTCCTCAGAGTCCAGATGTCTCTGTAGTCTTATGATCCTAATCTTGGTGTCTGCTGCTCTGAGTGCAGTGGCTCCTCGGCTGCTCTGAGTGCAGTGGCTCCTCTAGGATGACTCAGGAGTCAGTATCTCCACTTCTTAAAAAAAAAAAAAGGAGTTCGCTTTTCACATTTTTATCTCTCAGGGTTGAATGGTAAAAATATAGCCTTGTAACTGAAGACTTAGTCTATTACTGGAAAATAATTGTATTCAGCACACTGCAGCCTAGTGGGCCCATCTCTCGATAAATGACTAAAGACAATATGGGAAATATTTGCAAAGAAATATTTTTAAATAACTTTTTCTCTCATACAATATGTCCTGACCACAGTTTTGCATCCTCTACCATCTCCCTCCCCATTTCCTGTGTTCTCCAAATTCATTTTCCATGTTTCAAGAGCAAGCTTCTGAGAGACAACAACCAAACACCCAAGCATGACCAAACAGGACACAATGAGAAAAGGCAAAAGCCCTCAAATGGAGGCCGGGCAAGGCAACCCAATAGGATGAAAAGAGTCCCAAGAAGGAAAAAAAAAGAGTCAGAGACACCAACACTCCCCTTTTAGGAATCCCACAGAAACAACAGACTAACATTTTCATAAAGAATGAACCAATTTACATTCCCCCTGACAGTGGGTAAGGGTTCCTGCAGTAGAAATTTCTGGTGTCTTTGGAGACTCATTGTGTCATGTGATGTTTTTCTGGAAACTGTCTCATGAGAGAATATTTTACTGAAGCAGCCTCGTGAGAGGGATCTTTTGGTGAGAAAAGACATGTGTTATTCTTGTCTGGAAGCTGTCTGGTGAAAGGGCATCTTATGTCTTGCTAGAGCAGGTGCTTGAGAGAATACGTCGTATTTGGAAAAGGTATAAGTATAACTCAACAGACAGAGGAGAATGCTCTGCTATTGGTTCACCTTGTCTTCTTCACTGACCATTGCTTGCCATGACTTCATAGAAATGAACCAAAGAACTTCTTTTATAATCTGGCAGCTTACTGCCACTTCCCCAGGCTGATGGATAAGTCTAGAGAAATTTCTTCTAGATCAAACTGCCATTGTTGTATCATGAGTGGTCTTTGTGAGTAGTTGGGGCTACTCACAAAGTTCGCATGAACTGAACTGCTGATATCCTGACCAAAAATATTGGAATCGCCACAAAGAACTATCTCTAAACAGGGTTACACCCCCTTTGTCCTATTAAACTTTCTTTACCACTACCGCTAGTGGGTGGTGGCCTAGAAGGCAGCTTAAACCATTTAAAAACACTTATTAAAAAAGGATTTGAAAACTCACACTCTACAGGTACTTTGTTCATTTCTTTTCGTTAATCATCCCTTGTCTTTTTTATAACATCTACACATTCAGGGATGAAGTGATGCATAGAAATATTTATATTTATTGAATGGTTAAGGATCTTGACCATTTAAAAATTTACTCTTTAGCTGTTTGTTTGTTCTCTTTGAAAATGTCTATTCAGATAACTACCCTTTTTATAAAATAAAATGTAATTGTGTTTTGATTTGTGAGAGTCACTCAAACATGCTCACTAGTAACAGGCCCGGTAACCAGCTGAAGTCATTATTGGGCACGACTATGACCTGGTCAGTCTGTCTCCTGTTGGTCCCAGCAGCAGTCCAGCAAATCTTTGGAACCTTCTGAATCCAGTGGATCTGTCAAAGGATCTGCCGAAAACCAGAATGACAGTTACTCTCTCATAAGCTCAGACCAAGTGACTCTTTGGGTTACCGTAGCCTGCATCATTTATCTGTGCTGCAACACAACTAACAGATGGAAAACTGCAAGAGTAAACTCATTTAAAAATATCTTATGAACATCTGAAATATAAATACAGTATTTGGGATGGTACCAAGATGTTAGGTACAGCCATAACTGTAATCTTTCATTTGAAACTGAAACAATATCTGAAAATCTTCCTGAATTCTAATAAAACCTTTAAAATGATACTGAGTATCATTCAAGATAAATGTTTCTGTTTGTCACAGTTGTTTGACAGTGTATTTGTGTATCAAATGTTTGTTCTTTTCCTCCATTTTCTTGAAAAATGTATGTTATGACCGTAGAATTTAAATAGAGCTGGTGTATTTAAGGTTTTGTCTTTAAAATTTATTTAATTTGATCATAAACTATCTTTGGGCTTATCAAAAAATTCTCTGAATTCTTTATCTTAATGAACATGTGTCTATTTTCCAGTAAGACCTCCACCTAGCACACATAGAAAAGAACCTCAATATGTCTCACTTGTAATAGCTAATAACATCTGGAACACAACATTAATGAAAATAAGCTGAACTCATCCATAACACTTCACGAATCTATTACTCAGCTACACAGAAAGTGTATCCAGGTTTCAAAATACTTGAAAAACTTCAAAAATACAATTCTAAACTAGAGTGTTATTTATTATCTGAGTACCTAGTGGACATTTAAGGCAAATGACCCCTTCCAAGGTTTCAAGAGATATAACAACCACTGTAGATCAGATATTTCTTATCACTATAAAGACATACATTGATTATACACAAAATCTATTCTCTAGTGGCAACTTATCACCATGTTGATTTCACAATAGTCTGCAATAATTAATAGACTTGAATATGACATCCAAAATGTGTCTTCCATTTTAAGCCTGGTCTAGTAGTGTCAGCCTACATTTAGACTGGGCTATAAAGTAAGTTGAAGGGGGTAATCTCAGCATCTTATTTAGACTGTATTTCAAATAAAAAGTAGAAAGAGTCGTGGGTATAGCTCTGTGGTTAAGTGTTTGAGAAGCATGTGCAAGGGTCTGTGATCAATCATCAGTAATTGAAAAGCTTAAATGCAAACTAAAGAATCTATCCATTTTACATTTTCTTTAAGGATTTTTTAGTAGTGTGGGTATTTGTTAGCCAAAATTAGCTAAATGTCTCAACAAGTCATAGCTTATGTGTTAATTTGGTAGGAAACATTAAATATACAAAAACAGAAGCAACTCTAACTATGTAGACAAACTAACATTAATCTCCCTCATATATCCATACCAGAGGGTATACTTTTCAAGTGTTATAATTTTTTTTTTGCAGAGAAATATGTCAATAGAAGGAGGGAAAACAGATACAGAGAAAGATCTGTGTATGTGTATATACTCACATAGATGTCGAAAGAGATATTTGTAGGAGTTTGCTTAAGTGATTGTTGAGGCTGACATTCCAAAGATACACAAACTGCAACCTGGAGATCCAGGAGAACCATTGCTGTATTCATAATTTGATTCTCCACACCAGAGAGTCAGAGGAACCAAGGATGTATTATTCACTCCAAGAGTAGATAAGGCCAATGTCTTGAATCAAGTAGTGGGGAATAAAAATAAAAAGCATGACCTTTACTTCTGGCTTTGTTTTTTCAGGTCTTATAGGGACTGGCTAATGCCCAAACCCTTTGCACAAGTAATCAATCCACTCAATTCAAATTCTAATACCATATAAAGAGAAAATCTTGCCTGTCACACACAGAAGCAATGCTAATTGTGATACTTACTGACTCACTTGCTCTAATTGACACAGAATTAACCAGCAAATGCTATTTTATCTACATTGCTCTATTATGTTTTTTCCCAGTGATGTTCAGGTGAATAAAATGCCTGACAGCCTTGGGCCAAGAAATTTCTTTGTTTATTTGTCTCTTTATAAATAAAAGCATATTTTTGTATCTGTGAAACACTTCAACATGATTGTGGGTTTTATCTGCATTCATATGCTTGAAATAAAAAAAAAAATTAATGGCATGGAGTTTAAAGATGGTGCATTTATATACTTTTCTCTTACCTGCCATCCACTCTCTGTCATTTTCCTTTCTCCTTCTCTCCTTCCCTCCCCCTAACTACAAGATACATAATTTAAATATGATATTTTAATATACTCACAGATCCACTGTCTCCCTTTGCCATATCCCTCTCATTAGTAGCTGACTGCTACTTAGAAAATAAGCCCATTGTTACTGTCTTTCATGTTACTGTGGTTAGGAATGTTTTGTAGCATACAGGAATGTCCCTGTTTCTCTTATACTACTCTACCAGGATTAAAATAAATTCAACTTTCTTTTATCTTCTAGAATCTCTTATAAAAAGCGTAAGTTAGGGGTCCCTTTGAATTATGTTCTTCAGATCTCACTTTTCTCATATGTAGAATGCATGATGCTCATTTGCACACGGGCTCATGGTGTATAAAAAGGCAGATGCCCACAATCTTGCACTTACATTGCTCGTCTTGTAATTTAGTATGCTGCACATTTTGCAGTCTATCTCTTAATTTTTTTCTGACTCAGACCCATGTGCCCTTTGTGAATCGCAGAATTTAATCAAATAATTTATGTGTGTGTTTTATGTTAGATGTATAGCTAGCAAGGATTCCTCTCCATTGTGTAAGCTTCCTCTTCATCCAATTGATTATTTCTCTGGTTATGCAGGAGCATTTTAGTTTTATGAAATTCCACGTATCAGTTGTCGCCTTATGCTTGGATAAATGGTGTGTCATTTATAGAGTCATTTCTTACATGGCTGTCATGCAGGGTGCTTCCTATATTTTTCTTCTAGCAGTTTCTGTGCATCAGCTTTCATTTTAGATCTTTGACTCATTTTGAGTGACTGTTTTGTGCAATGAGTTACCTATGGATTTTATATAAATCATTATAGCTTCCAATCTCACTATCTAACTGAGGCTAGCCTTGAACCCTGGATTGTTCTGATGCGGACGATCTCTATTTGTGCGAATTTATTCCCAACAGAATGGGATTTTTGAGTAGGTCAATATTTGTGTTCTTCTATAAAAAGGAGAAAAAAG
Organism: Grammomys surdaster; assembly: GCF_004785775.1. NCBI lineage: Eukaryota > Metazoa > Chordata > Mammalia > Rodentia > Muridae > Grammomys > Grammomys surdaster. The sequence goes on along the minus strand of NW_021604719.1, from coordinate 9,143,054 downwards.
AAACATTGATTTCCTCAAAGAAGTAGGTTTAGAAAATGTGTATGCAACAAAAATGGGGAAGTGTAAACTTCAAGCAAAACTTTCTTATGCTTTTGGTTGTGAGCCTAGCCTTAATGGCTGAGCCCTTTCTCAAGCCCCAGGCAAAAATTTCTTAAAGCGTAAACATATTAACTGGAGAAACAAAAATAATAATTTTCATTAAAATTAAAATCTATTAAGTAACTTATGAATTAATATGTTAATGTAACACAACATCCAAATATGCTATGATGAATGCACTTATACATTTATCTTGGACACACATATATGTGAAAAAATATTTATATGCAGAAATTATTAATAAAAACACCGAAAAAGAAAGCATAAAAATTTAAAATTACAAACATATTTAATCAGGGACTTCTAAATAAGGTAGAAGAAAGCTTTAAAAACCAATTAATGCTTGCTAAAAATGTTTTATATAAAGATACTGCAATAGGATAATGCTGTGTAGTCCTTGAAATCTTAAATATTAAAAGCATGATAATACTAAGAGTTGACAAATATTTGGAAAAACTTATTTCCAATAAATTATTAGTAGAATTATTTTTATAAGTATTTTCAGATAGTATTCAGCCATTTGTTAAATTTTAACATATACTTATCAAATGACCAAGAAATTTAATTTCTACTTCAATATCTAATATTAGTAAAATATATGGCTACACAATAATTTTTACAGTAAATTTGTAACAATTTTTCTCATATGTCCCAAGCTGGATGTAAGTCTTAAATCTATAACAAACCATAAACAGTTGACATTGTAGACAATACACTCAAGCTAATTAAATAACTCCAGGTCAAAAACACAAGGAATTTCAATTTACTGTCATCCAGCTACAGTCAAATACCTTTTTGAAAGAGGAGTTATAAAATTCAGCATAGATACAGTACTAAATTATAAAGGGAAAATGATCTTTCTCCTTGTCAAAATATTTCATGGTAATTGTGTTATTTAGAATGATAGCATTTAATTAAAGCTGGTTTCATATTTGTATTAAAAACTCATTTAAGACCAACTTTTTAACAAATTAAAGTAAAACATTCTTAAGCATAAATTTAAATCAATTAAGTGAAAATGTTTTGTAGTTAAAAGAATGATTGCTTCTATTTCATCTGTTCAAATTTGAAGCGATTTTAGATTTTCAGACAAGCTTTAAATCTATAACACGGAATTTATTTTATAACACTTTAGAGAACAGTATTAATTTGTCAAAAGCAAAAAAACCAACACTAATTCACCATTAATAAATCAGATAATTATATTGATTTATTAAATTTCTAACAATTTTCCATATTTTCTTCTTTTGGAGAACCCAATGCAGGGTATCAATACACATTGATACTTATTGTTATCCTCTGTGAAGCTATTAGTTATCTTTCCCTGTTTTCTATATTGTAGATTGATTGGGGAAGACTCTCTACACTCAAGGACAAGGAATTAATATCACATATTTAGAGTATCACGTCAGAGTCAATTTGAAGTTACAAATATTCTCCTTTGCCCTAAAAATAAAAGTCTCCCACCACCACACAGATCATAGAATTATCACTAGACCTTCTAATTTACTTGTTTATATTCGAGGGGTATTACTGTTCCATTTTATTTATTGGTTGTTTGTTTGTTTATATCAGTTAATATTCATATGTGTGTGTGAATATATATATATGTGTGTATATATATACATATATATATATATACACAGTCTTGTCAGGAGCCTTCTAGGAGAGACTAAATAAAGGCTAGCAGGCTAGCAGGTGAGATGGTTTTACTACGTACTGTACAATGCCATGAATGATCCCTTGATGATCCCTTGTAGGTAAGGCCCAGAGACCGACATTTCAGGATTTGATTCCTACTATTGATATGCCTTTCATATCATTAGTAATTAATTATAATAATCTCTGTGCATTACCGTATCCTATTAGCAAATTTTCTGCAGATCAACAAAGATATATTGTCTTGTTGTGGAATTATATAAACAAATTGATGATTTCTTAATTCCTAATCCTGATTTTATAAGAATTCCTAAAATTATACTAGTAACTATTAAGCCCTTTATAATTAGGCCTGCAGTTAGAGCTCTGCCTGATATGAAAATTGTTATTCGACCTCTGCCAGTATTTAAGTGTAATGAGTTGTTTCTGAGATATGAAGCAGGCATTTACAATTTAGGAATGCATTCCTTTAGGCTGTAAAGCAATTAACTAAAGATTATAAACTGAGAATGAATGATTTATTGTAGGTAGAAGGAGAGAAGGTAAAATATTGACCTGCTTGATCTATTCAAAACTTCAATGTTAACTTAAGCAAAAGAATTACAGCTCGAGACTCTCACGGAACCTATGGAGCTAGAGACAGGTAATGAATGCTGAGCCAAATAACTGGTGTTAATAGAACACATGTTAACATTTCTGATGTAAACTTCTTATTCAATTTATGATTTGAATTTATGTTTAAACTCATAATGACCTTTTGATAAGGATACCATGTGATCTATCCTCTGTAACAAGGTACAAAAAACTAAGAATGATGATATTAGGTGGCAGAGGGTCAGAGCAGAATTTAGAAGTAAAGAGCATTCTGCATAATCCAGAGAAAGATACAAAGAGATAGTTGCAGAGACAGCAGAAAGAGCAGGCAGGCTTCACCTTACCATGGGACTGAACACGTTTTTTTCTTAACAGCAAGGTAGGCTTAGTCATACTAAAAAGCACAAAATTTTTTTCTTACAGACATGGGTTTAATTTGTTTAACAATAAAAGAGTAGAAGCTTTTTCTTTCTCTATGAAATAAAAGTTGAAGCTTATTTTTCATCCAGAATGAGTGAGTTCTTTTTACTGGTCCTAGGGCTTTTGCTTCATATCTATATGTAAGCATAAGTGTGTTTTTGTAAGTATGTGAGGTGATTAGACAGATTATTGGACCCAACAAATAAGTATATGATAATGAATCTGTTTGTATGAATATGTGCATGAATGTATGTGTGTTTATAAATATTTGCTTGTGTACAAGCTTTTCCTTCTGTGAACATGACTCTCTTCTCGTGGTTCAATAAAAGTTTATTGCTTCAAACCATTATTCTGCCTAGCAACTCAGAGGTAAAACCTCTGGGAAAGAGAGAAAGAAGTCCTAACAATTAATCCTTTACTTAATCTCCCCTCCCTTATTGTTAGGCATCAGGTTCTAGTCATCTAAGTCAGTAGTTTTAACCTCAGAACAAGCAAGAATGGTTGTGCTTCAGCATTGAGCATTCTTAGAGATCTAAAGGGCCAGAAATCATCAGTCTTCTGATCTATATGCAAGATTGTGTCCCACTTCAGCCCATTCCAGGCCTATAGTCCAGAGATTTTTTGGATTGTTTCTTAGTGATACATTGACATTACTTGGCTGTTTTCTGCCTAGACGGTGGAAATGTTTTTAGACTGTATCTGCTGTATTTTAAGAACACTTATCCCGTGCTTTTTCATTGTCCTTTCTTACTTTATGTGATTACAAGTCATTCTAACTTTATTTTATCTTCCTTGTGCAGACATACAAATCAAATATTCTTCCAGTAGCCTTGATGACCTTCTGAGAAGCATGATATTTACAACCCCTAAGCTTGGTGAACTTGTTATTTCTAGAACATCATTGCCTCTTGCTCCTCCCAAGATAATACATATCTATACCTTCACTTCTGTCCTCAGGTTGGATGATATATATTTGTAAATATATTAAAGTAAATATCTCTCCCTCTTATCCAACACCCATAATTCCCTACAGCTTCTCCTGTTGGCCTATAAGTTCTTTCTCTACTAGAAATCTGGTTCAATTTATCTACCATATACTTATTAGCTAAACTCTAGCATGCATACAATTAGTACTTTGCTCAACAATACACTTTGGGAAAGAGACTTACCAAGAGAGCAGTGTTCACAGTTCTTTTTTGTCTTAAACTATATACTATACTGATAAGACCTTTTCCAGTCATTTACTCAGATCCTTTCTTGCTTATTTCTTCAATGAGATTCTCTCATTTTTGTTTTGTTTTTGTTTAACACTAAGTTGTTTATTTACAGTATATAGTTAATCCTGAATTTTATCCACATTCTTGTTTTAGATTGAAAGTGACTCTTTATAGTGAACATTTCCATAATTTTGATATCACATGATGGTCCTAAATGCTATTTCCTTATTACATTAAAAAATCCCCTTTTGAGTTCAGTATCTAGTCTTGACACATATCTGGCAACTACTGGTCTGGTTAGATAGTTATAGTCCTTATAGTTAGATTCACCATAATTTTATTGAAGTAAAACTAAATATTTGTGCTATGTTTTTTTTTTTGTTGTTGTTGTTTGATTGGGTTTGGTTCACTTAGCAAAATGCATTAAACATTCATCAATGTTCTTGACAAATCAATAATTCATTTCTATTGATTGTATATCTGTGGCTTAAAAGCAGAAAGGAGGCTAAGTGGGTGTAGAGGAGTACAAGGAAGGAGAAGATGGAGAGAGGCTGTAGGAGAAGATGAAGAAGGGACAGGAGAGAGGGTGCTGGAGAAGATGAAGGAGGGAAATCAACATACCTTTGTTTCAAAATACCATGGTGAAACATAATACAATACACACTATTTGGTTTTAATTAAATATTAGCCACAGAATCCATGTTGATTAGTTTTGCATTGTTTATTAGTTTACCTGTTGATGTAAAAACATAGTAGTTATTAATTTTTATGCATATGAATGAAACTGACACCAGTTTTCTGTAAACACATTCCTGTATGTAATTCACTTAGATATTTGGGATGCTAAGCCTTGCACTGAATCTCTATTGGTTTATGAGAAATTGTCAATTCATGTCCAATAATGGCTGACACATTTGAATTCTATCCAATGACAAAACAGGAAAATTTCCGGTACTTTAACTGGGTGCATGTGCTTCTAATTTTTATCTTGCTTTAGCCACTCTAGTAGGTGTGCAGTGATGTGTCTGTAGGTGTAGTGATGAATGTTATTGAAAAAAATGTTCGTGTACTTATTTACTATCATTTATTTTCTTTGCAGAAGGATCTATTCAGAAATGTTGTGCTTACTCAAAATTTGCTCTAATTTTATCCTTAATACTGAGATTTAAAATATCAATACATTCTGGTGCAACCCCATTTTCAGATTTAAGACTTGAAAGTATTGAAAATACATTTTCTCTCTAACAGCATCTGTCAAAGGTAAAAAGCTAACAATGGGTAGCCCCAAACTTACCAAACTATTTTTAATTCATTCTGCTGTTTGTGTTATAGTTTTAAAAAATCTTCATAAAATGAAAAGATCACAAAATATTTGTCCCTAGATATGTTACATTTGTGCAGCCTACAGAACAATTGTGCAGCCTACAATACAATAGTGTATAGTCTACGATTATAAAGTCTACAGTAAAATTTGAGTTGATATTTGTCTAAGGTATGAGTTATGTCAGAGTTAATATGTTAGAATATAAATGACCAAATATTTCAGTGTCAAAGGTTCAAATATTAGTTGTTTCACTATGGAAATGACTTCAAATCTCTGCCACCAAGTACTTCTGTGGTTTTGATAGTGTTCAAGCATGTTAATTAATTACGTAAATTTGACAGTGTTGATCCAGTCACCCATATCTCTACTTATTTACTAATTACTTTAGTAATTATTGAGAGAGTTATGTTTAAAGATACAGAGCAGTTTTGAATTTCTTCATTTCTTCTGTAACGTATGATGTGGTTGGAATGTGAGTTGCTACCTATAGGCTTGAATACTTCCACACTTGGCCTCCAGTTATTTGTGAAAGCTATGGAATCTTTAGGAGGTGGAACCTTGCTAGAGAAAATGAAACAGGTCACTTGGAAGTGGGCTTTTTATAGCACAGTCCCACTTCCTCATAAGTGTCTTGTTTCCTAGCTACAGACTCTATGTGAGCAGGCACCTTCCACTCCTACACTTGCTGCTACACTTTCCCTCATGGATTCAATGTTTTCCCTGCCTCAAGTCAGAATACATTCTACTTCCTTCCTGAAATTGCTTCTTGCTGGTACTGGACCACAGCAATGAGGAAAGTAATAACAGACTGTCAGCTTTGTTTCTGTGGCCAGTTGTCAAGTACATACACATCTGATGATGGCTTTAAAAATTCCTTTGTATGTACTGTTCTGCTTACCTACAAATGTCCTCTGTTCTGTTGTGTAGTTGCCATGAAATGAATATAGCCACTCAGATTAGTTTTATAACTGCTAACTTGAAAATTGACTTATAAGAACATAAAATTTTGTCAGTTAATGCAGTGTGGTGAGATGTTTCAATATACATATGTTCTTTATAATGTTTAGATAAGGTTCAGCATAAATGCATAAACCTGATAATTTCTCTTTTTATTTTGTTGTAACTTTCAAAATCCTTACATATAGCCTTCTGGAACTAGCACCTATTAAATATGCTTTCCTGCCCTGACCATTGCCTTATCTTAATAACCACCCAGAAAAAAAAATTGAAAGAATTTCATGAAAAAGGAATGCTATGTCAAATACCAAAATGCAAGTGGATATAAGTAACCTTTCTATGGTGATTCTGCAGTTGACTACAGGTTCATGCTTATGTGAGATTAATAGTGGAGCCCATTAAAGAAAATCTATTTTGTTCTGGTCAGAGGTCAAGTGATGAAACTTCTGGTCTAGGTGGAGACCTAACATTCAAGTTAAGTAAGTCAATCACCTCAACAGGGACTCCCAGGAAAGCAAGTCTACACGTTAAGCCATGCTGAGTGCATAGAGAGAATGCTTAGGTCTTTTGTGGGATAGTGCACTTTCCATTCTCAGCATTCCTGTCCCTCAGGCAGTGCTCAAAGAGTGGTCATGCAGCTTTCCATGCCTGACAGCTGTTCTGGATTACTCTTTTGTCCATGAGTGAACTACTCAGAAAAACTTGGACATTGTTGGTCTTTATTCTGTCTCATTTCAAAGCTAGGCTTTTCCTAACACTTAGGGATTCCTCAGTTTTTTGTTTGTTTTTTTTTTGCTTTTTTTTCTAAAGCACCTCCACCACAGGTAGCTGCTATGGCTGAGCTCCATGCCTACTTCATTCTAGTAACATGGCTTTGTCTCCTTCTTCTCTCCATTCTTCTCTTCTGAGCAGCATCCTGGGTTCACAGCTTGCATACTCTGGCCGGTTTTCATTTAAACTCTAACTAAATTGGCCCTCACCTTCCCATTTGGTCCATTCTCTCATTTTTAATGTGGCAATGAACCCAGAGGGGGGAAATCTTGGTTTCTGTGGTAACATGGCAACTCTGGCAGGACTCTCTTAACACCCAGCAATTTGGATACTTTTACAAAGTTATCAATCTAGATCCATAGGACTCCAATCAGTAACAACGTCATTTTCAAACTATACTGAAATGCAAATATAAGTCCTAAAAGTTCACTAAAGAAGGTGACAGCTGTAATGTAAATTTCGTCTAACAAAGTTAACTAAAACCTCTTAAAGAGGCATCCATAAAAAACTTGATAAATCAGTAACTTCTCATTCACAATTTTGTCCCTGTTGTTCTGCTTCATTGATAGTTGACTCACCTATGCCCCACATGATCAGGATGAGCCTCCTTCTTCCACTGTCGCCCTCTGCCTCCACACAACCACACCATAGTTTCCTATCTCTGATGTCCATACTTTGTTAGACATGTTCATCTTAGGTCCTTGTTGGCTTTTTGTTTTTCTTTCATTTCCCATTTCTCTCTCTCTCTCTCTCTCTCTCTCTCTCTCTCTCTCTCTCCCACTTTAACTTTATATGTCATTGTCCACCATCCTAGTCCGTTTCAATATGAGTCAAGGAAGGCAGTAGTCAGGGGATTTTCAGGGGAGCTAAAGCAAAAGTAAAAATTAATTCATGTGTCTGAATTTTTGATAAGACAAGCATAAGAATGTGAACTCAATGTGACAGGCCATTAGGGGATTTTGCAGGCTTATGAGAAAGATTAGTGCAGTGAAAATAGTATTTTAGAAGGATTAATCTGGTATCGGAGTGTGTATTAGCAGAGGTGAAACTGTGTTCAGAAAGATCTGCTAGGCAGCTGCCATGAACCCCACTGTAGGAAATGAGGACAGGGATAGAACTGATAAGAGAAAGAACATATCTAGCCAGTGACACCAAAAGAACAAAAATGCCACTTTAAGAAATAGGTTTTAGAATACGGAAGCATAAAATTACATGATTGGTATGTTTTTCATAAGTCTTTCAGCTGTATTTACTCTATCTTTTGTGGTGGCAGAAGAGTCCTGAATTGATTTCATGCTTACTTTACATTATTGTTGATGCCATTCAGTAACAATTATCATTTTGCCAAGTAAAAACAAACTTTTAAAGGATTGCTTTTTAGTAATTTAAGTCCTCTCTAAGTTAAGTAAAATTCCTAACTAATTTAACGGTAGCTTTGTAGACTAAATGTTTTGGCACCAGCTGTATAAATTGAGGATATGACAGCTCCAAGGTAGAGATGGTTGAGGGAAAGTTTTGATTGTGCTTATGAGGGAGAGTAAAGCCCAAAGCATGGGGAAGAGTCCAGAGCATGGGGAGAAAGTAGTATCCTGAATATGGCCAGTAGACTGGACCAGGCCATGAGAGAGGAGGTGGAGGAAAGAGGGAGGAGGACCAGGAGAGAGGAGCAAGAGAGACAGGGCAAAGAGAGAGGGCCAAGAAGCTCATGCCCAAAATGGCAGGATTACTTAGGAAAGAGAAGCTAGGGGAAGAGAAAGCCATGAGCTGGAGGAGTTCAGGGTAAGGTGCAGAGTGAGAACAGCTGGGAGGAATCACAGGTACTAAGTAAAACTGAAGACCATTGCGGGCTAATAAGTACCACAGCTATGCAGTTTTCCTGAATTTATTTTGGATCTGACACATGCAATATACCCCTTTGCTCTACTCTTCAGATGTGTAAGACTCAGTATGAATTTGTGAGTCTGAAGGATGATGTCCAGCTTAAAGAAATTAACTGTAGGAGTAAGGCTCCAGACATGACAAACCCACTATACCACACATACATCATGAGTAATCAAAAGACTATTGGTAACTTTGATGGTAGCTGGATATAAATACAACTATGTAAATTATCTACTGGTACATTTTAAGAAGAAATACAAATATATTCATTGTTTTTATGCAGACAAAATAACTAGAATTCAAAATTAAGCAATAGGAATTATTGTAGAGGACCTGATAGGAATGAAGATATTAGAGACAGTTTAGCTATAAGGCCACAAAATTTTGGATTTCCTCAGGAATCTCCTGTTGAGAGGGAAAAACTAACAAACAAACAAACAAACAAACAAACAAACAAACAACAAAACCTAGAACAGCAGAGCCTGAATTCTCTCCCCACTCTCCTCTACCAGAAAGCAATTTAAAAGGTACAGAGTCATTGACAGGTTTGCGTGGACATAACCACACCTAGACCAAAAAACTACTTAGACATTCAGGTTCCTGGCCACTTATTTAAACTTTAATCTCACTTTAAGATTCCTTAAGATGGACTTGAGGGAACACTGAATTTCTTTGTCCTTCTTTCAATGTGGCCGCATTAAATAAATCTTTTTTCTAATTTTATTAATTTGGTCATTTTAAGTGGGTGCTTGAGGATGCATGAACAAACCAAGATCTCTGGATAAAATCTATGTCCTCTATGTTTGATAGTGTTATCTCAATAAAACACTTAGGTGTCATAATTTAAATTCTCCATAGGGATAGGCTCTAAACAGGTCCAATCTACTCCTTTCCACCAACTACAAATAATGTCAACAGCTTATGAATTTATCAAACTATTAACAAGTAGGTCAGAGCTCTCATTTTCCAACTAGTATCCCCAAAGCCCACCAGTTGTCAAATAAGTCCCTAGAATGTGAGTTCATAGGATACATTTCATATTAAAATAAAAATTCAGTGTACTTTATTAACTTAGTGTATATATGACATGTTTAAACGTTCATGAGTGTATGCATATATGCATTTGAGTACACGTAGAAACCATAAGTCAACATCAGATGTCGTCCTCAGTCATTCTACACCTTAATCTTGATACAATGTCTCTACTCTAAATTGATTCCTCTAGAATAACTAGCAAAAAAGAAAAAAAAGAAAAAAGAAAAAGAAAATATACTGAGGTTATAGAAATAGGTTACTGTACCAGGCATTTTATGTGGGTCCTAAGATTGAATTGAAGTCTTCATGGCAAAGTTTTTGCTAACTGAATAGACTCCACTGAATAGATTCCATCACCGATTGTTTCTAAACCTACTGGTTCTGCTCATCATTTCCTTTAGTTATTCATTAATTTTACCTGAATTCGTTCTTAAAGTCTAGAAGCTGAATCTCAAAACGGGTGATGTGTCTCCTATGTTATTGATCATCTTGTAACTAGTCTGTATGACCATATTTGTTTGTATTTGATATTGTCAAGCATTCATCCTTACTTTTCAAAATCTGTTCATATTTATGCTCTTTCTTAAAATGATTTTGGATAATTAATGACTGTAAATAATTATAAACATGGTCCTTATGTTTCCATCTGCTGTGAAATTTTATTATTTTAATTGCTTTTTTTATTTACATTCCAAATGTTGCCCCCCTTCCCAGTTCTCCTTCCAAGGGTTCTTTACTCATCCTGCCTCCCTTTTGCCTCTGAAAGTGTGCTCCCACCCATGCATCACCCTTTCCTGGAGCATCAAATCTCTACAGAATTAGGTGTATCCTCTACCTCTGAGGCCTGAAAAGGCAGTCCCCTGTTACATATGTGCCTGGAGCCATGAACCAGCCAATGTATGCCCTTCGGTTGGTGACTTAGTTTCTGGGAGCTCCCAGGGGTCTGGATTAGTCGATACTATTGGTCTTTCCATGGGGTTGCAATCCCCTTCAGTTCCTATAATCCTTCCCCTAACTCTGCCATAGTGGTCCTCAATCTCAGAACAATGGTTGTCTATAACTATCTGCATCTGTTTCAGTCAGCTGCTTGTAGCATCTCTCAGAGGACAACCATGCCAGGCTCCTGTCTGCAAGCACAACATGGCATCAGTAATAGTGTCAGAGTTTGGTGCCCACCCATGAGATGGATCCAAAGTTGGTCACTGGATGGCCATTCCTTCAATCAGTTCCATTTTTGTCCCTGAATTTATTTTAGACAGGAGCAATTCTGGGTCAAAAATTCTAAATTTTTATTACTTTCGCCGATAATCAAGTTAAGGCTCCTATGATTTTTATTTTTATTCCCACCCATCTTTTGGTTTTAGGACACACAATTGGTTAGTCAATTTAAATGGCACCATCACCAAGGCCTCAAAATGAAATATAGAATCTTTGAAATTTTCAGGAATTCTAATTTACCTAGCCATTTCTGTCTTTTCTCAGAAGTGAGCTTAGAAGAAGAAAGGTATTATCCCAAGTATGGTCTTCCATTTCAATGATATTTCAAATTCATGGTCACTTCTTTTTTGTCAAATAAATTTTAATTCAATTTTTTGTAACAAATCATCAACATAATAATTATATTAGCATTTTTCTGTATCAAATGATGCTATTATAGTTTTGCATTCTCAAAATTTGGAAGGAGCTATTTCTTTGATATAATTTACTATGTTGTATTAATATTATCTAAAAGGATACATTCTAATATTCAGAGCTTATTATACTAGTTAAATATGCCTGAGATTAGGTATATATGTGATCAACTGTAAAACAAAATGCCTGTCAATAAAAGCTCTGAAAATATTATACCTGTTTGCTGTATTCTTACTTTTTATTTTCAGGAAGAATGTAGGCTTTCTGTATTTATTTCAGATTGCATTGTTGAAGACACACGTGTCTTTGCTCACCACATCATTGTAAATAGAGGGCATAAACAGTTGGGAATTGGATTGGCCAGATATAATGTTCTACCTTTTATAGATTAAACAAAAAACAAACAAACAGAAACCAGACAGAAATATGAATTGGTCATAAAAAATATTCACAGCCTTAATTATACTACATGTACTCTTCCAGTGGTTGTCCAGTGTAGGGCACCCAGGAACTCTGTGGCAACACTACACAAGCATGATAGCAAACCATGTGAGGAAACATTTCATTCAATATGAGAAGTCCCATCAGTAGCAAGCCCCAACATATGACGCCACTCAAACCCCAAGCTTCATTAGGAGCTAGAATTTTTTTCTGAATAAAAGTTTATGAGTGATACATAATTTATTTCAAAAGCAACTTGGGGAGGAAATGTTTATATCAGCTCATCATCAGATGAAATAAATGTAAGATCTCAAGCAGAAACTGGAGAATCATCAGAATACATGAAAGAACTATGCTTACAGGTTTGCTTTATGCTCAAGTTCAGCTACCTCTGTTATACAGCCAGGGTGCACCTATGGATGATTACACATACAGTTGGCTGGGACCTCTTACTTCAATTAGTAATCAAGAAAATACTACTCAGACATACCCACAGAAGAATCTGATGGAGGTAATTCTTCAGTTGGGGTTCTCTGTTCCCACACTGGCAACCAAGATTAGTTTTTACAATTTCATAGAGAAAAATATTTAAGAGAAGTAAATTCATACAAAATAAAATCTAAAATAATCACATCTTAGTTATCTCTAAGTAGTATATAATCAGATTTAATAAAACAGAACATAAAATGTGGAGCCTTTAGTCTCAGCACTTGGGAAGCAGAAGCAGGTGGATCTCTCTGTGAGTTTGAGACAAGCCGGATTTACATAGTGAGTTCCAGACAGCTAAAAATAAATAGTGAGACACTGTCTCAAAAAAATGAAAAGAACATTAAAAAAACAAAAACAAAAACAAACAGCAATAGCAACAAAATAAACAATTCCCCCCAAAAAATCCAGTTCAAATGTAATTAAAAATTCTGTGTGATAGTTGGAAACAGCATGCATTTTATAAAATTTGTTTTATGCCGGTGGTTACATTTTATGATCTTCCTTTTTAATAGCATGGTAACTATGTTGGAGAGTTTTTACTGTCAGATGTGTTTATCAGATACTAATGAATGTATTTTGATTTTTGAGAAGCTATATTTATTTGTTGGATAATACAACTCTACAAAAATTAAATACATTGTTCATTTAAAATATCTCTTCACCTATTTATTACAATTTATTACATTTATATTGACAGAAATTTGTTCAGAATTATATTTATTTCAAAAGAGGCAAAATAATTAGTTTTTCAATGTTCCTTGTCATATAACATTCTTTCCTTCTTCCTTTTCAATTGAATGTTTTCTTTATTTATATTTCAAAAGTTATCACCTTTCCTGGCCCCCCAACCCACTTTCCCATTCACCTTCCCTTGCTTCTATGAGGGTGATCCCCCGCCCATCCACTCACCCACTCCAACCTCCCCACCCTCCCATTCCCCTACACTGGGGCATCAAACCTTCACAGGACCAAGGGCCTCTCCTCCCATTGATGTCTGACAAGGCCATCCTCTGCTACATATGCAACTGGAGCCATGGGTCCCTCCATGTGTACTCTGTGGTTGCTGATTTAAACCCTGGGAGTTCTGGCAGGTCTGGTTGGTTGATATTGTTGTTCTTCCTATGGGGTTGCAAACCCCTTTAGCTCCTTCAGTCCTTTCTCTAACTCCTCCATTGGGAACCCCATAGGGAGCCCTGTGCTCAGTCCAATGTTGGATGCGAGCATCTGCCTCTGTATTTGTCAGGCTTTCTGGCAGAGCCTCTCAGGAGACAACTGTATCAGGCTCCTGTCAGCAAGCACTTCTTGCCATCAACAATGGTGTCTGGGTTTTGTGACTATATATGTAGTTCTTTGTAATATTCTTTATTATAGCTTTCATTAAAAATTTAGTTCACAGTCTTTTTAAATTTACTATATTATATGTTTTCTACAATGCAAATTACTTAATAAAATCTTTGAGTATGTAACCTTTACCATAAACACAATTGTTATATTGAATATATAAGATAATAAATAGATTTATTTTATTTCTGAATTATAGTTAAGTTGAAGTAAATAAAGTCAGAAAGGATTGCTTTGATTATTCTACTGTTTTCCGTACATAAAATTTGGGAGCACATTTCTAAAGACTATGCACTTTCTTATGTCAGATATAGTTTTCCTGTAGGACTGTGAAAGGCAGCCTGATTTCTGGTTAAGCTAGGTTTGAAGCCCTGGTGACCTCATAGGGTCTCCTGCAAGGGAAGGTAGGCATTTTGCCATGGTTCCAGACTCTAGACTCCTGACACGAGGCTGCAGCCCTCCATAGATTTGTGTCCTTCAGTCACATAGGGCAATGCTCCTAGCCCCTCCAAGGGTAAAGGACATGACTACAGGCCAGGGAGCCTCATGACAGATCTCCATATTAATGAGGTATCTAAAGGCAAGAAGGGCTTAGCCAATTTAACATTGCTTTCCAGATAGTCCTCCCTGCAAAAGGTATTTAACCTCAGGCCCACCCTGAGAAAATTGGGTAAGGTTTCTCATCTACTTTCCACCATGACAATAAACATCTTAAAACCATGGAGTATTTCTTTTCATTGGGATCGCAGTGGGGGACTGTGGGACTGCGTAAGGGTATTCTGGGTCATTGCTGAGCAGTTGCCTAGAACCCGGAGACTCTGCGTGAGAACTGGCAGGAGTTCAGCATGCTCCGAGAACCCAGGGTCCTGAAAAGCAGTCTATTCTCCATAGAATTACATTGTTCAGTCAGGTAGGCCAGCCATTACAGCCCCTCCCAAAGTGCACAGGTAGAGGCCCTGACTATAGGCCTCAGGCCCTAGGGATTTATATACTAATGAAGGTCAGAGGGCAGAGCAAATTAAGCATGCCTCCCCAGATCCTCCCCTGATCCTCCCCAGATCCTCCCCCTTTCTCCCTCCCTATATAACTCAGGACTGCCCTGAGTTTTACAGGGGTACTTCCAGATTCATCCACCATCTTCCATGACAATAAACCCTTTTGGAACCAAGGACTTCTTCATGTTATTGGGGCCTGCTGCAGCCAAATCCTCCAGGCTGCTGGAACCTTAGATCTCCTCCTGCATGTGGGACCCACCACAGTGTGGAAGCCTCTGGACCACCAATGCTTCGACCTGTAATTTTTCCCCACAGGGGACAACGGAACAGGCCTTTGCCTACAGAGCTGATGTCTAATCTCCCTCAAAAGAGCTCTCTATGTTCCCAGCCACAGCAACCACCAACCCAAGCGAGCTAATAGGACCAAGCCAAGCCAAGTCAAGCCAACCTCCTTGACAAGCCAAGGATTCCTGAAGCAGGGCCCAGCTGGAGTTTTTCTCTCCTTCTCCCCTTCAGCCGTGGGACAGTCCAGTCTGTGGGCCCTCACTTTGTTCTCAGCTCTTCTACAGCTTCCAGCAGTGCCTGGATGCCCAAGAGCCTAAGAATCAGCCACCTTGGCCACCTTGGAGGCCCGGGAATGCCTCTGAGCTACCTCCAGCTTCCCCAGGACCTCAAACTGAGCTCACCTTCCCTGAGTGGTGTCCCTGCAGCAGTTTCTCATAGCCCAACACCTGCCAGGCACCTGTGTGGGGCAAGACCACAGTCAAACTTCCCATATCTCTAGTCTTGTCTGCCCAAGCAGTTGCCTTAGCCTCGTGGCAGGGCAGATGTGGGGCCCCCACTTTTACCCAGAATTTTCCTACTCATAATTGTTTCTTTTCATATAAATTTTAATCTCAGTAATTTTTCAAAAACATTTTATGCATGTTCAATTTTGACTATTAGATATTTACATTATGATATTGTTTGTCAGAATAACTTCAGCAAAAATTTCTAAAAGAGAGTTACATCGTGATTAATTTCTTATCTTAACAAATAATACTCTATTTCATCTGTAACAATTATTACATAACTTTTCTTTAGCATTAACAATAATGTCACCTGTAATTGTTATAAGAATATTGACCATTTTGCCAACTCCCTTTCCAATATATTGTAAAGTATCTGGACACTACAACTAGACACCTGGGTACATCTCCCTGCCATCTTAACTTGATGTTGTTAAGATGCTCTTTAAACTGAAGAACATCAGGGTACTCTTTAGTTCTTATTTCTAATCTTTGTGTATATTCTCTTTATTTTTTAATTAAAAAAATAAGTGTTTGATACATCAGTGTTAAACATTTCAGCAGATGTCTCCCGAAATACATATTTTCCCTAACATATATCAACTTCATAAAATTTCATGTAATAAATTGTCCATAGACAAATCTCCATACTTGTCACAATTACCATATGACTCAGAATCTAAACGAAACAGAAATATTAAAGTGCATTCTGGTCTCCTTAGACTTACCAGAATTCCTCAAACCAAACCAAAGCAGCAAATCCAAAACATGTTTGTGGCAATATTTTATTTATGATCAAAGCCAAACTAAAACTGTGTGAAAATTTATATTTTTAAACTCCCGTAAGAGGATCTGGATCAACTGGAGAGTTCTGTGTAAAAGCGAATCATCATTGGCATCTCATACCGCTCACAAAAAAATCAATTCAAAATGGATTATGGTTATAAATAGAATAGTAAGCAGGGGAGCTCTACAATAAAACACATGAAAGATTTCTCACAGAAAAAAAAAGGCGTATTACAGCTCCTAAAACTGTAACCTACCTTTAAAATGAGTTTTAATAAACACTTGTCACATTACTATTAAAGAAAGACTTCTATTTATTGAAAAATTCCAAGAAGAGGATAAAAGAATTTACAGAATCAAGAATAAATACTTATAGCCAATAAAATTTGTAAATGTAGTTTTTTCTAAATTATGTCATAGTTACTAGCATTTTCTTCCCCAGCTTCTGGGAATAAATATCAAGAGTTGACACTATGCAGATGATGTTCACATTCTGGTTACTGCCTTCAGCTATAAACAGCAGCCAGATCATGTATCTTCCTAGTGGTAGCATGCATCTAGATACTTCATAATGTTGTATGAATTATTTATTAATCAATAAATGTATTTGGAGATATTCAGCAATCAGAGAGACTAAAGAATCTGCATGATCTTTTCAGTGACTTGCAATAGCCAATCCTCTGGCATTTCAATCCTACTCCATCCATTCTGAGTGTATGGATCCTGGAATGACTTCACCTCAGAATCCATTTTTTTAAAGGTATCAGATTTTTTCAGTAATAACAGTAAAAGTTTCTGAAAAACTGATAGGAAAGTAACCATTAACCCTCACATAAGTCTGTGTATAAACACACATAGATAGTTTAAATGATTTTTTCTTTTGAGCTGTTGATCAAAGCTGCATAAAAAACTGCACACATACAGCCCACACTGTTGTCCTTAGTTACCCTCAAAGTGGAAGATAAGTTCTATTGCTGAAGATTCTATGCACTTCTGATACAGTGTCCAGAGGAGGACTGATACAGTGTCCAGAGGACCCTGAGATGGATACTTCTTTCCTGAGGATTTGATTTCCTAGTACCAGAAAATGTCATGCAAGCTTCTGAAGGAGGGAAGAGATCAACAGTCCTACCCAGCTATGATGTCTATGGAGCACAAATTTGACAGTATGGCATGACAACCCTAAGGGGGCAGTAGCCTCATAATAACCAGCAGCTCTGTATTTGGACTGAAAACCAAGAAGGAATCCTTGCCTGTCACTGGAAATATAGCCAACTTTACTGAGCTTATGAATTTATCTTTGATATTGGAGGAGACCCTACAAACTCACAACACTAAAGAAGCATAATCCCTAACTATATTCTAAATATGTGTTCTTATATGCACAGATAAGTGTAGTCATAATACCTTATAAAGAAAACTTCTCTTTACATCATATGGAGACACATACACAAAAATGCAGTAGTATAGAGTAGTAGAGTCCATTCCCAATGGATGTATCTACAAAACAACCTCTTTGCCTAAGGCTCAGGGAACACGGAGAAAGAGGGAGGAAAGATTACAAAATCCAGAGGAACAGATACTTTTCTGTGAGACTGTATCTCCTAGTAATGTCAGAAGATATACTCATAAAGTCACATCAACATTACCAGCCAAATGTGAACTGATCAAGGACAACAGCTGACATTTCAAAATGGATGGGGAAAAATCTAAAGCCTCAACATTACACACACAAAACTATAAACAACTAAAGAATGCTGAGAGTGGACAAAATCCTCATTCTCAGTGAAAAACACCAATTATTTGTCTTGTGCCAAATGGTCATTCCTAAAAACACGTAAGTAACATTATGGAGACTGAGCTGGTTATATTCAGAAATTTATGTGTGTGTGTGTGTGTGTGTGTGTGTGTGTGTGTGTTTGTGTGTTTGTGTGTCTGATTGTAATTTTTGAAAAAAATAACCATGAATTTGAAAAAGAGTTAGCAGAGTTATATGGAGGTATTGGAGGAAGAAAAGAAAAGGAGGGAATGTTGTAATTTATAATCTCCATAAATGAAATTGGTTTTTAATAATTCATTACAGAATTTTAAAAATCTAAAAATTAATAAGAGAACATAGGTCACATTCTTATGAAAAAATTGACCTGAGTTTCATTCCCAGCTCCAAATCTTGCATCACAACTATTCATAACTCCAATTCCAGAGAATGTACTTTCCTCTTCTGACCTCTATGGGCACCAGGTACACATGTGTTCACATTTATCCATGCACAAAGATTCTTACATATAATATAAATATTGTGGTAGGAAAATTCTTAAGGTACAAAGAAAAAAAACACATTATAAAAAGGGATCCCAAGCTGCCCATGGTATTAGGGTTTTAGTGGTTAGACAGCTGTTTTCTAAATATCCATAGAAAGTACCAAATTTTGTATCATCAGAGAAGTGCAAAATGGACCATAATGACACTTTACAGATATACTAACATGAATTCTAGCTAATGAGTAGCCAAGCTTATTAACAGAAGCTGAAAAAGGCATACTTATGATCAGTTACATATGAAAGGAGAGAACCATTGCCTAGCAGTTTAAGAAATAGCCTAAAATTCAGGTAAATATGAATATATAATTGCTATAATATGCTGTTTAAATGTTCAAGTTTTAATAGTTTATATAGAAAATGGTGTTTTCCATAAAATAATCTTAATGTAACAGTGAAATCAAGTTCAAGTTCTCAAAATCCTGCTTATTTATCATGTGTTAAAGAGCAGAGGTTGCAAAGTAGTAAAGTAAGCGTTAGCAGCCAGCATCCCTCATAGATCTAATGATAGCGGTGGCATTCTTCCTCTTTGGTGGAGCACTGAAGCTAGCAGGCCACTGTACTGCTGAAAATATGATGAAAGATAATGTTCCAATGTGTTTGAAACAATTGAATATGTATTCCCTTGGATGTTAAAGTATGCCTGAATGTCACATAAAAGCAAAAATCTAAACTCACCTGGAAACTCATTTTCATGGACTTCACTGATGCTTAAAAGGTTGGGATGGGGAAAAAATAACAGAGAATGAATCTGTGTGGAACACAGGTGTAAAAGGTATAATGTAGTTAGAGGAAACAAAAACAAGGAACAAGAGAGAGAGGGAAAGAGAGAGAGAGAGAGAGAGAGAGAGAGAGAGGGAGAGAGAGACAGAGAGAGAGAGAGAGAGACAGAGAGAAAGAGAGAGACACAGAGAGAGAGACAGAGAGAGACAGAGAGAGACAGAGAGAGACAGAGAGACAGAGAGAGACAGAAACAGAGAGAGACAGAGAGACAGAGACAGAGAGAGACAGAGAGACAGAGACAGAGAGGACTTATGTGTGCTGAAAAGCTAAAAAGGGGGTATACTAGACTGACTTGCAGGTTAAAAGGAAATCTGTCTGTCTTCTAAAAGAAAGGATGAAAATACAATTGTTATTCAGACCACATGACTGAATGTTCAGGAGTCCAAATTTATTGCAGAACTCAGGAGGATTCCCAGAAAGCTGATTAATTACATTCTATGTTAGAATCCTGAAAGAGATAGATTTAATTCTGGATGCAGCAACAGGATAGATGAACTTACCAGTGAGAGTGAAGGTTAGCTGGTAAAAAGCAAAAGCTTCCTTCTTTCATGTCCTTTTAGGTTGGTCCTTACCAACTGTGGCCCAGATAAGGATGAGTCTTTCTAACTCATCCTTATCCTATCATCAATCAAGACATTCCTCACAGGCGTGCTAAACTATTTGGGTTTTAGTTGAATCCAGAAATAGTCAATTTGTCAACCAAAATTAGTGATCACACAGAGTCTAGAGGAACAACTCAGAAAATGTTTCTCTTGGACTCAGGGAAAGAGCATGTTCTGCTCATCACCTGAGGGACAGAGTAAGAACAAGTAAGACATGTTCCAGATTTGCAATAAGCATAGGGCACTTATCATCTGCAGTGAAAAGAACTTACTGGTTTGGGATATTCAGATAACGCCTGTTTGTCTAAGTCTCTTGGGACCCCCCCCCAAAAAAAAAAAAAAGCTTTATCAAATGCTTTCCTCTCCTGTTGTGTTCTCCAACCTCATATTGACACCTTACATACCTGCTGTACTGGCTGGTTTTGTGCTATTAACTTGACACAAACTGGAGTTATCACAGAGAAAGGAGCCTCACTTGAGGAAATGCCTCTATGAGATCCAGCTGTAAGTATTTTCTCAATTAGTGACCAAGGGTGGGAAGGCCCACAGTGGGTGGTGCCATCCCTGGGGCTGGTAGTCCTGGGTCCTATGAGAAAGCAAGCTGAGCAAACCAGGGGAAGCAGTCCATTAAGTAGCACCCTCCATGGTCTTTGCATCAGCTGTCTCCAACTCCCTGTCCTGTGTGAGTTCCTTTCCTCCTCAACTTGCTTCTTGGTCATGATGTTTTGTGCAGGAATACAAACTCTGATTAAAATAATTGCTTTGTATGCTAAGTTGATTTACACCCCTTAATACATATTGTAAAAAATTAGAAAATCTAAAGCCTCTTTAGCATAACACCTAAAAGTGGGTTTATGTTTAAACTGAGGGTTGTCATCTTGAGGGAAATGCATTCTCACCCTAATTGATACCTAATGCTGAGAATTCTGCATTGTTGATTTTCTCCACTTTGATCTAGCATATCCAAACTCTGACTGCTGAAGTGATGTTAATTCACTCCTGGGAGTATGCTCTAGTGCAAATGCTGACACATTTCTATCTCTTATGTGATATTTCTTGGTTCCTAAGGTTCAGTCTGTGGTAAATTCATAGGGGTGAAGGATTTATGGAAACCTCAGAAACGTACATCGAAACACTCTGCAGTACCATAAGAAGGACAAGAAGAGGCGGAATACTTTTCAGATAGATGTGCATAGGGCATGTTTTCAGGAAGACAGGCCAGGTTTGAAACCAATTTTCTAGTCCTTAGTCAGACTCTGATAAGAGGAAATTCATATTCCTATCATCAAAAGAAACTTGAAATCTGTATTAATTGAAAATTAGTTAAAGGAACAATATAGCCAAAACCATGTAACATAGAATAGATTGCCTCACATGGATTGATACTAGTACCATAAAGTAATAAAGTTTTCTATTTCTGAGATGTGATTTTTAATTGTGCAAGCCCTACTGTGTTTTCAAACATACACTATCTCCTCTTGGTCTCGTGGTAGAACAACTGCCTGACGTGTATAAAAGCACTGCACAGAGTCAAAGCACATCAATGTCAGTCGGCTGTTTTGGGGAGACAGTAAAATCCATTGTTATAAAATGTACTCATCTATGCAGGGATGGTACAAGTTGTCAAGACCACAGTCAGGTCAAAGAAAGTTTCTAACACACACACACACACACACACCTACGTACGTACAACTTTGTGACCATAAACCAATTTTCCACACCTGACACATACATAGTCTCCTTCAACAACTGGAATGTATAAAATCAATTCACACACATGACTACTACACAACTACTGTTCTTTTCACTAAATCTTCTCTTCCTTATTGGGAAAGGCACATTTTGTTGCTCTTGTCAGTCTGTGGTACAAAAAAAAAATACTTCAGAAGCAGTAGTCAGCACAAATCTCCTTCCAGTTCAGCTGGTAACACTTTTACTGCAAATGTGCTATTCCACACTGGAAACAGTTTTATGTAACAGATCTGGAAATTGACTAATTATGGTAACTGCTGAATATTTGTCTGCATGTAACTTGATATTCATATTAGCAAGTACTAAGGGTATTTTTTAGATTCCTTTCTTTTGAAAGAACAGCATCTAACTTAGACATCTATCTTCTATTTCATGTACTACTAGAATGTTGGAGTGATGTTTTGTAACATACTATAGAGACATATGATAATGCAGAATTTTTCAATTGCAATATGTCTTAAGATTCCTTTTGCCATGAAGAGGCACAATAGCAACTATTTTAAAGGAAAGCATTTAATCAGGGCTGACTTACAGGTTCAGCGGTTTAGTTCATTATTCTCATGGCAAAAAGCATGTTGGCCTACAGACAAACATGGTGCTACAGAGGTACTTAAGAGGTCTACATCCTCTTTGATAGCCAGTAAAAAGAGACAGTGTGCCACTAGGCCTGGCTTGAGCTTCAAAATCCACAAATCCCACCTCCTAGTGACACACTTCCTCCAATAAGGCCAAACCTATCCTAACAAGGCCACATATTTAATAATGCCACTCCCCATGAGTCTATGGGGACCATTCTCATTCAACCCACCACAGGGTGCTTTCATTTTATCAAATTGAGAGGAAAGATTCTTATCCATGTTCGTCATAAGTTTAGATGATAGAAATTACATTAGTCATTTTTTCATGTATATTAAGCAATCTTATTCACAAAACGATACTTAGTTAAAAATAAATGACAGACTTAAGGTGACTTTTAGCAGCAGTGTGTCCACATTCTATTGACTCTAATGTTTCCCCATCAGATTCGAGTTCCAGGCTGCACTAGCATTTACCTGTATTCTACTAATCTAGTCAGAACATACATTTTATTGCTCTTTATGTTTGGGTTGGTGTGAGCTGTGATTTGATCATATGAATGTGAATAGAGACTTTGGAGGACAGGAGAAGTGAAACAATGCTATTATATGTCCCTGCTGTCTTTCAAATTCGTTGCCTCTTTCTCTCTTTCTCAATAGATATATCTACAGTACAACTTCTGTATTTAAGCTGAGGGATCATGGAAGAAGATGAGTCAGACAGATTATAATTACCAGAGGAATGAGTAGTTTGCTGAGAGAACTAGCAAATTAAGTCTCTTCTTAATTTTTATTAAGTGGTTTTGAAAAATAAGTGTATAAGTGATATTAATTTCCCCAAATTCTTTATTGTTAAGAACCACACCTCAATATTACAATGGCTAGAGGACACACACACACACACACACACACACTCTCTCTTTTAGCTAAGATGTTCAATAAACATGCACGGGAATAGCTTGGCAAGCTATCTAGACTTTTTGAGGTATGCTATGATGGCCTGTAGAGACAGTACTTCTATAAACTTGTTTTCCTTCATAATCATTTGAAATTCAGAATAAAAACAGGGTGGTTTTATGAAAACAACATGTGTGCATTTTTTTTTATGTTTTGTGCTAAAGGTTCATCCCCCTAAAAGACACTCAAGATGAAACTCATGTTCAAACGCAGATTGATTTAGATGACAAGATTAAAAGCAAACAAGAAGGTTTAAGTCTTGCTTTCTAGTTTACTTACAGAAAAGCATATATTTTATGTTTCAGTAGAATACCTCACATTTGGCAAGTGAATGTTTCCGAACACAGTCAGACGTGCATGCTGTGAGATTTTCTAATATTCAGAGCCAACGTTCTCAATCCACTTCATTGCATCTCTAACTGTTATAAATGCAGCATAATTTATCTCCTCTCTTTACTTAATAGAAAGGGCTTACTCCACAATTACTTAAGCCTTAGTTAGGAGTATTGATCCCCTGCCAACGTTCCAAGTTCATTTGATAGTATGTTTAGATCATAAGTTTTAATTTAATAACAAATGCAAGTTGACATTTAAACATGAAATATCTGATTGAAAATTACATCAAAAGAGTAACAAGGAAAACAATAATAAAGGGTAGCAACATTTTAATTATTTCTCCGTGTTTACCTTTAATACCTATCATAATTTTTGTTGCATATTTTAATATTATCAAATATTTATACCATAATTATCAGAAAACTAATCAAGACTCTAAATTTTAAAAACATTTAAAAGTAATGAAGAAGTTTACATGAAAAATAAAACAAAGATGTTAGCTCACATTTTACATGTCTTAATATTTCATCATAGTATTATGAGACAAAAGCCATGTGGTCCTTTGAACAAACTATTAAATATACAAAAATGATAGCAATAGCCCTGAAATCCTTACCAAACTCTAACACATACTCACATTCATCTCTTAGTTTTATGACAGTTCTTCTGAAAATGATTATGATTTTAACTGTAGTAGATTTGGAGCATTTCTTAACACGAGGTGGGAAGAATTAGACCTTAAGTATCATAAGTAGAAGAAGCTGTGAAGTTACTAAGTTTACCATGAGAAGGCTTCTCTAAATGTTAGGAACTAAAGGAAGTTAGACCACATTGTTTCATGTAAGTTGCAACCATCATGGAACAGAAAAACTATGGGAGATGGAGACATAAACAGACACAGACACAGAAACATACAGATGCACAGAGAGACTATTTTTAAGGTTTTGTATTGAAAGTAGGTTTCTTTCTCACATAATAGATCCTGATTGTGATTTTCTATTCTTCTATTTTTCCCCATTCCTTCCTACTTCCTTATCATATGGATAAACTTTCTTTTTGTCTTTCATTAGAAAAGAAAAAGTGTCTGAGGAATAATAAAAATATATAACAAACTAAAATATAATAACATAAATCAAAAATCAAATCAGAGTTGGAAAAGACAAACTGAAAGCAAAGAGCCTAAGAGAACGCACAAGAAACAGAGATCCACTAGTTTTCACATTTAGCAATCCCATAAAAGTGCTGAACTGGAAGCTGTAGTATACAAACAGAGGGTCGGGTACAGGCCTGGGTAAGCCTTGCACATGCTCCTTCAGTCTCTGAGAGATCATATGAGCTTTGCTCATCTTGATTTAGATGGCCTTGTCTTCTTGAGGTCCTTTGTCTCCCTTTGTTCTTTCTCTCCTTCCTCCTCCTCTTTCACAGAGTTCCCTGAGCCCCGAAGAGAGAGATATAATAAAGACATCCACATAAGGCCAAATATTCCAAGGTCTCTCCTCTTAGTATAAGGTCTAGCAGTGGGTCTCTGTATTTATTCCCATCTGCTGCAGGAAGATTCTTCTCTAATAATGGCTGAGCAAGGCCCTGATCTATAAATATAGTTGAATGATATTAGGAGTCATTATAACACCATGTTTCTTTTTCTTTTCCTTTTTTTCCACCAGTAGTATTTGATTTTATCTCAGGACCCTGGACTATCTGGTCTTCAGTTCTTGTTCAACCAAGCAATGTCAGGTATAGGTTCCTTCTTGGAGAGTGGGCCTAAGTCAAAACAGATATTGGTTGGTTCATCCTATAAGGTTTGGGCCATCATTGCACTAGTATATCTTGCAGGCCAGACAACATGTTAGAGCTAAGTCTTCATAGTTGAGTTGGTGGTTGCATTCCTCCTTTAGCAGCTTGAAGAGTACCTTTTCTACCCAGAACCTTAGGATGTGAGTGTGATGGCTCTAGGAAGCCCTCCTTGTCTGTGTGTAATGAGTAGTGTATGTGTTGTCTTCTTTAATAAAGCCTTGCAATCAATTTGTGAAGAGAAACCTTTTGTCTTGGCAATAACCTGGGTTATTTATTTGTTTAAAAGATGATTAGAGAAAATTAATTATCTCTACATTCAGTCTCGTTTTTCTCAGCCCTCACATTCATTCAGCAGAAGAAAAGATTAACAAAAACAAAAAAAATTCTAACAGAGGGGGAAATATGTAATTCTTCTCTCCTGAGGAAGTTTACCGGCAGCATAATGATTCCTCCATAACAGTGTTTGGGAGATTAATTGGATATTTGAGATAAGCGTGTGTGTGTGTGTGTGTATGTGTGATGTCTGTGTATGTGTTTCTGTGTCTGTATCCTTGTATGATATATGTATGCACCTGAGTACACCTGCCAAGGAATGAGTGTGGACATCCTCACTTTTGCTTTGTTTGAGACAGGATTTTTGTTAATTATAGTATGTGCCTGGCTAGCTGGACCTGTGGGTAAGAGGAACTCCTGTCTCTGCATTCCATCTTACTGTAGAACTTCTGGGATTGCTGAAGCTTGCTAATATTATCAACTTTCTATTGGCTCTAGAGATTTGATCGTAGGTCCTCACTTTTATCCAGCAAGAGTTTACTAACCCACTTCTCCATTCACCTTTATTTGGATGGAAATGCATTTCCTCAATCATTATATCAAGTTACACCACTCCTTTTTTTCTTCAGTGAAATACTACGACAGTAGTTGAAAAGATGGATGAGTTCACCAATGATTAACATGTGGCATTTCTTTCATTAGAGAACTGAAAAACCAATGAACTTTTTTCATAAGGAATATACTGGGATTTGGCCAGACTGGGATGACAAGAGATTGAAGAAGAGACAGACACACATACAAAACAAACAAACAAACAAAACCCAAAAAAATCCTGGGATCAGATAACCTGGATACATGCTGGTGGAATGTCACCAAATGTCACAACAGTGTAGAACCTTGACATCTTTATCATGTACAGCTGACAGGAAAGGAGTTAGCTAGTCCTGTAGAAGATGTCTGCAAGTAGCAGTTTCAGGGTGTAAAATCCAGGAGAAGGAAGCTGCAGTTCGTAGATTTTACATACATTGCTCAATAATTATTAAACATTCATACTTGGACTACTGGGGATATTTGCCAGTTCCCCATGGATATAAAGCCTTGGTCCTTGACAAGCCTATGGTCATATCAACAATACATATTCACTAGAACTTCTATTGCTCTTTATGTATTAACTTAGAGCTTCCTCAGCTCCCCATAGAAGGTACACTCAGAAAACATCTCAAAACATTTTAAGAAATGTCCTTCATTGCAATCCTGTATGGGACTAGAAAGCTTTGTGACCAGTGTACCTAGGCCAGTGCAAAGTGGGGTAAAGATATATCTAAACCACTAAAATATCATCCTGAGACCAGCAAGAGTAGGACTACTTCCTCCCTGCTCTAGGCCTGCGTGTTAAAGCACATATAGTCTTTTTTAACGCCCACCTCTGCAACCTGGTGGCCAGGTTACAGGTTAAAATTCCTCTCTCATTATAAGGATATATCTAACAAGCACCTAGAACTCCTCTTCAAGCAAATGAGTCATTCCTATCCCCTCTGTCCTAGCCCATGATATACACTGATGCACTAATACACAAATCACTACCACTCCTCAAGGTTTATATAACTCCTGTTCTCCCACATCCCAATATTAGCTGTTTCACCCAAAACTCTCTCCAGAGGTTTTTTGCCTCACTCACGCTGACCAAGATTGTGTCTAGCCTATCTTTCCAGCTAAGCTTTCTTCCTTCCATTCCAGCCCAGTGTGCAAGAGTGCAAAGCAGAGGTGGCAATCCTGAAGTTTTTTCATGATAAGAACACAGATTGATTATTATTATTTCATATTTTATTTATAATTTTGGATGAAGTTAGCCAAAAATCATTCAAGATGTGTTATTTTCTGTTACAGAGTCCTGGATTTGAGTTAAACATGTAGCTGTCTCATTAGCAAGCATATATTATGTGGTTAATTTGTTCACAATACATTTCTGGTGAGATTCTCAGCCAGCTTCCTTTCATAAGAAGAAAGACAACATTTTTAATGTTGAGAAACTAGGGACCATACCTCTCCCAAATTGTATAATAGAGTTAAAACCTTATTGTAAAGGTCATTTTAATATATTTTGTATAAGTTTGTTACGAGAAAAAGATCATGTATATTTTACACAATACTAGCGGTTGAGAATAAATCAGTACATAGCAATTATAATGATTATAATGATTAGGCTAAGAATGGAGCTAATAAAGTATAAAGCATTCTTTGAAGTGGTTATTAAAAATACTAGAGGAATTCTAAATCAAAGGCATGCTACATTCACCAAAATGTTCAATAGATCAGGCAACAATCATAACACAAACAACACAGTAAAAACTATTTTAAGTATAATTCCAAGAAGGATTTACACAGAATGCTTTAATTCCTAACAATTAACTAGCTGTAAGAGTCAAAGCCAAAAGCGCATTAGCAAGGATTTTGAATGCACTGAAATTTAAAGAGTATAACATCAGCAATGAGACAATTCAGTCTTGGAGTAAAAAAATCTAGAGTTAGAAAGAGATATTTATGGAACAAACAACAAACACAGCATACTAACTCACTGAGAAGATAAGGAGTTGTGAATATATCGAGCTGGTCATATGAAAAAGTTTGCACGAAAAGTAATGTCAAAGAATTTAATTCTCATTAGACAAATATTGCAAATTATCCAAATATCCCATAGTAAGGAAGCTCTAAACAGGCTGTGCCGTCTCTGTATGTTATTAATGTCATGATATGTAGAAACAACTAATACTATGCACATATCCTAGCATAATATTTGATGCCAATATTAGATCTCTCCTATGATATAAACCATGAGACCTTTTACTAAAACAAAACATACTATGATTTGAAATATTTACATGCTCAGGACATGCAATTAATTGAAAACAAGAAATAATAAGAGTGATAGATGGAATTAGAACAATAATTCCATAAAGTAAGGAAAAGCAGAATAATTAGGCAGACAGAGTTAGATGCAGATATGTCAGTTGTCATCTGGTTTCTCACTTGGATAGAATAAATGGAACAGATTTACTAAATATGTAGTAAATTAAAATACACCACATTTGAGTTAGTAAAAAGCACTAAATTCTATGATTAACCTAATTCTATGCTTATGAGTGAATTATTTGTAGAGAATTTTAATTAAAAAGTAGGCAACACACAGAAGCCTGGTTTGATATAGAGAATGAATCAGTTGACTGGTGAGGGAAGCAAGGTCTGTCTTGATTTCTCTGTCCATAGATACTTTAAGGGTGATATTATGTTGAGACATTAAGAACATTCATATCACAACATTTCATCAATTTTGAATCTAGTTTTTTTGGGCTTTCTATTTTTATCCTCCAATAGAAACACTAAGACAGCATCCTATTATTCTATACAAGGCATATTTAGATGCTTCCCATTACACCTACAAATGTTTCTTCTAGAAGAATGTTCTCTGAGCTGTATGTATGCCATCCACTTATCACCATATTACCTAGGTACATTCAATAATAATAGTTAGAAACTCAATGTAAAGAAGTACATTGTAAACAGGGGTGTTATTTGTTTACAAATTTATCTTCTGTATTTAAGAATATATGTCTCAGTTTTTTAAAACAATTATCTTTTAATATATTTGCTACATGTACAAAAATGTAAATATATTCAGACTATCATTCTGAAAAAAAAAAACAATTCCAAATAGATCAAAGACCTCAACATAAAACCTGCTACACTAGGCATAATAAAAGAGAAAGTAGGAAATAGTCTTAGACTCATTAGCACAGGAAACACCATCTGAAGAGAACACCAATAGCACAGGTGCTAAGAACAATAATAAATGGAAACAAATGGAAACTCATGATACTGAATAGCTTCTGTATGGCAAAAGATGTCATCATTTAGATGTAGTGGCAGGCTACAGAATGGAAAAGATTTTGCCTACTAAATATCTCATATAGATCTAATGTCTAAAATGTGTAAAGAACTCATAAAACTGTACATCAAAGACAAACAAACAACTAAAAATGGTGTACACATCTAAACAGAAAATTATCAAATGTAAATTGCTGAGAAACACATAAACAGCTGTTAAACATCCTTAGTTATCAGCAAATCAAATCCTATTTAAGACTTCATCTTACATAAGTTGAAATTGCCAAGTTAAATGTAACAAATGACATCTCAGGTGATTTAGATATGAAGTAAGGGGAATACTCTTCCACTGCTGGTGGGAATTAAAACTTGTACAGCCACTATGAAAATCAATGTGGAGAATAAAGCTACCTCAATATCCAGATATACCACTCTTGGACATATATCTAAAGGATACTTTTTGTTATTACAGAGACACTTATTCAATCAAGTTCATTGCTGCTCCATTCATAACAGCCAGAAATTGAAAACTGACTAGATGTTTGTCAATGTATATCTGGGCAAAGAAAATGTGGTACTGGAATATACTGTGTATACTGGA
This sequence comes from Grammomys surdaster, assembly GCF_004785775.1. Classification (NCBI taxonomy): domain Eukaryota; kingdom Metazoa; phylum Chordata; class Mammalia; order Rodentia; family Muridae; genus Grammomys; species Grammomys surdaster. The sequence goes on along the minus strand of NW_021604719.1, from coordinate 9,112,752 downwards.
ATATCACTCAGCCATTATATAATAAAATTATGAAATTTTATGGTAAATGGATGGGACAAAAATAATACTGAGTAAGCCAAGATGGAAAGACAACAGTGGTATGTATTAGCTTTTATGTGGATGTTAACTGTTAAATTGAAAATAACCCAGCTGTAATATGTTTAACAATAAAAGCTACATATAGAATAAGCAACTAGAAGGAAGAGATGTATCTCTCTAGGAAGAAAAAAACAGAAAGGAGAGTTGTGGATGGATAGCGAGAAAGGAGCAGGAATGAGCAGATCAAATGAGGAAGGGAGAATGGGAAGAGGGAGTAAGTGGAGGAAAAACAAGGACCTTTTGAGGGTTTCCGTGGAGAACTAATTCAGTAGAAGCATCCTAAAATGTATACATCCATGACAGCGGTCTGAATGAAATTACTAAATAATGGGACAAGTGGAGCACAACTGAATCTCTCTCTTAATCACATGACTCTTGTGGTGTCTGGAATGGATTAGGTCTAATTGAGGTGTTGGCCAAAGAGGCGCCATGAGTTTCCAAACAAGTTAGGCTACAGCAAAGACTATTGACTGCTTCCCATAAACTGACAGTAAGACTCTTTTGCTGAAGACAACACCTACCCAACTCACTGAACATGGAAAAGTCTAGCTGGCACCTCCATGAGCCGTAACTCCTACATATTACTTTTTATATTACCGAAAGCTACTCTGCAGGTTACCCCATGAGAAATAAATACCAATGCAGCTACAAATTCTTTCATCTACAATGGCAACCTGCCTGCAAGATGTACTAGTGTAATAGTGGTACAAAGCTTGTAGGAGTAGCCAAGCAATATGTCTACCTGATTGTATTTAAGCTGTAACCCAGCTCCAATACTGTTTAGGTGGCCAAGAACTTTAGATGAATAGTTCAGAGACTGAGGGGAAAATGAAATACTACAGTTCTGCCAAAGGAGCATCATCATAAAATGATTCCTATGACATTCATAGACCACAACTACCACCTACAGTAAATAGGAACACACATACATAGAGATCCACAGCTAAACAGAGTGAGAACCCTTGGAATACCACTCACTACTAAATGGAAGGTCTTCATCAAATCTTTTCTTCATGGCACATGGAACCCTACATGGAGGCTGAAAGATTGTAAAAACCAGAAGTGAGGGCAGATATCCAGGACTCAAGGTCCTTTAAACAAAGCAGTACAGATACATATATGAACTCACTTAGCAGCATGCACACACACACACACACACACACACACACACACACAAACAGTATATGCCAACACAAAAGTCCTCAGTGGCACCTCTGGAGGTTATTCATCTCATAATATTTTGTCTGAGAATTTTTTTAAATCTTACAGACCCTTTGCATATATATAATGGCTTCATGTGTTATTTTACTATGAGATTTCAGTATGTGTGTGTCTGTGTTTATATGTGTTTCTTGTACTTTTAGGTGGTGGGCTTTTCTTCTTCTTCTTTTGATTATTTGTCTTATTTTTGTTTGGTTTGTTTAATTATTATTTAGATGACTATTTTCTAAAATAGACAGAAAGGATGTGGATTTAGATGGGGGCAAGGCAGGGAATTTGGGGACCTTGAAAGGTTTAGGGGAGAGGAAAATTTATTCATAATAGATTGCATGAAAAATATATCTACAGATAACAAAAATATTAAAAAATTATGAAATTCATTCAAAATTAACTTTGACAATATAGGGAAATATTATTTTGAGAACTGAATCAATTTCTAGTGAATGTGTTGTTACATCATGACGGATCTTATAGGAAACAAACACTGTGAATGATAATTATATTGTATGCTGTTACATATCACAGATTAACCAAAAGGTTATATTTAAAACTAGGCATTTGATGACATCACAAAGCACAGCACTCAATACCCTAGAGGTAAGTAACTCTGAAGGAATGGTTCTTTTGAAAGTCTATGTTCATATATGCTATGCAAATCCAGGTTTTTCATAGATTTTTCATAGATTTTTCAATATAATATGCTCTGGTTTCTGAAGAGTTGCCTAGAGAATCATTTCTCAAGGAAGAATCTCCACATATTAAAGCTGTCATTAATTAAACTGCTTATTGTTCCCATTCCCCTTCAGAACGGCTTTCTCTATCACTAAATTACAGGGGCTGTCACATTGCCTCGAATGGCTGGAGCTGAGATGGCCACTCGGGCTTGGCAGCACATCTTCTACCTGACAAGAAATGGGGGTTTTGAAAAACAATATAGAGAAGTGCCTCAGAAGTTGACGGTCACATAAATATACAGGCCGAGGAGGGGAAAGGCGATGTAGAAAAAATGGGCTGCTAAAAGCACAGCGTGAAGCTCTCAGATAAAACCACTGGGAAGTAGAGCCAAAGATGATACGATGCAATATTATCCTTACTCTACAACCATCTTACAATTGAGGACAATGGGAATTCATAGAATTCCCATTCATAATAATAGCTGCTCTGTTTCTACTGTTATTCTCTGATAATATAAAACCCTGACATTTTTTTTCTATGTATAATTTTTATCACACCATATCTATTTTCTGTGCCCTCTGTTTAAATCTAGAAAGGGATATTTGGAACAATAATATCAATTTTAGAAGTATAATCAGTGCAAAAAGATGACATAGGTTTGAAGGTTTTATATGTAGGGAAGTTTGCAGTGTGGAGCTTACTAGAAAGTCTCTAAAATGAACAGGAGAACAGAGCAGACATTTGCTTTCTTTACTCTCATACAGTCCTTTAGGGCTAAGAAGTTTTACAAATCCCTTGGGATGGTAGCTTACATATATATCTATTATTTAGCTAAGGGAGCTTTGTAGGAAAAAACAAAAGCAAGGCAAAGGAAAAAATAAATAAAAATAAGGGTTCACGTGGTACAGACATGTTAAAAAATGCAGAAGAATGCCCTTCCCAGGCCAGCAGAGGAGATAAACTGCAAAGGCATCTTAAAGGGCTGGCACTAAATAATAAATGATTAACACCATGGGAGAAGCAGAATGATGTGAGAGAAACAAAATATCATACAAAAATATATTTCTAAGCATACCTGTTTTGAAAACAAATCTTGAAATTTTGTTGAATTCAGCCATTGGTTGAGATGGCAATTGCTGCCTCAGTCAAGTTGATTCAAAATACTCATTAAAAAGAGACTATGGCAAATAGAAGGGACTTAAATAAAATTATAAATTATAACCTTAAAAATGGGACGCTATTGCTAGAATGATGGCATCAGTCAATAGAGCTAGAGTTAAGTTTGAAGTATTAATTTATTAGGTATATTATTTAAAAATTAGCTTTGAGTTGGCATCAAATCTGAGAATCAGTGAATCAATAATAAATAAAAGTATATTAATGAAAAATGCCTTGAATTTGCAAAAGAAGAAGCAAGGTATGTGAAAGAGTCTTCAGGGAGGAAAGAAAAAGGGGAGATGTAATTGTATTACAATCTCAAAATATAAAAGATTATAAAGAATTAAAAAACCACAACTTTAGTTTCAGATACAAACATGGATGATGAAAATTTTACATTCTTTCTTTCTTCTATAAATGCACAACTTATAAGAACTGATGAATGAATAAATCAAATACATTGATAATGTAAATAATCTATAAAAGTGTTGATATTAGTTGTAGTTGACTCATAGAAATGAGAAGTTAAACTTTAACTTTTTAAAGAATTAACTATTTCATAACCATAATGGAGAGATCAAAAGTTAGAATTTCTCTATCTGCTCTCAAACTCAGAGGGCTATAATTCTAAACAGCAATTTTTAATGAATATCAACAGCTATTATGTCAAAGCACACACTATGAAGTGGACATCTGAGTTTCACAAATTCCTGAGAGCAAACATTGTAAGGATCTATCCACTGCGGTTCTGCCTGCAGATTAGTCTGATGGCATTGATATTAAAGTAAGTATTGCTGTCTTTTGACTAGAAGACAAACTGGTTTTCATCCTAAAGGGTTACTCAAATATTTAGTCCCCTGTGATGACACCAAATCCCGTTTATCTTTATTACATTCTGCTCTGCTTCAGGAGCACTGTTTGCATCCATCTCTTAGAACATGGCTCATTACGGTGGGCGCTGGCACGCCTCTTTCCCTGTGCTGACTGAGAGCCTCTGAACACATAAAGAACAGGGAAGAGATTCTACAATGAGCAGCAAGATAAATGATGTGTTTTGCTGTCATGATCTGTCAAATAAGTTTTCCAGAGTGCCGCCAGATCCACTATCTTGCTGACTTTCTGATTACACAGATTCTCAGCTTCCCGAGTGAGCATAACCGAGAGTCAGTTCTCATTGCTCTTCATCCATCAAACTGATTTCTCCTCTCTACATCCTCAGCTGATGATTTCCTATTGGTTCAAGCGCACCTTCCAATTATGAGGAGTACTTTATTTTCTGAATGGCTTTCTTACATCTCTTATATTTTTCTGATGGTCTTACCTCTTTCAAATAATGTTTTAAGACTATTATCCTATGAATTTCTTTTCATCTAAAATTTTTATATTCCAGAAGTCACCAGCTGTCACTGTTAGAATCTCATTTTCCTGCATTAACTGGATGCTTTTTATTTTCCTTCTTTTTTAATTTTGGAGTTGATGTAAGGAGTTTATGAGAATTGTTGACATCATGGGCAGACAGATCTATAGACAAAAGCATAGTCAAAGATCAAGGAGTCTTAAGGTTGCAACTCCAGAGAGAGAGAAGAATGGCGGGGTCTATAAAGTGAGGAATCAGGTTCCAACTCATTTTTCTCAAGATTTGATAATTACCATTAATTATTAATGGACCATCCTATTTCAGAAAATTCAAACAAAATATTTTTTGTAAAACTTCTGTCTTATTAATGTTCTTCAGAGCACAAGTTACTTAATATTAAGCCAGGTATGGTAATATATGATCGTAATCAAACCACTTGGAGAATGGGTGACAGGTGGATCAGGAACTCAAGATGACCACCAAGCGAATTTGATTATCATTAGGCAACATGAGACCTCTTTTCTCTTTGTATTTTCTTCCTTCCTTCTTCTTCTTTATATTTTGAAATACCCTTTTCTCCATTTTCTCTGTTTAATCAATAAAGTGTACCTTTGATGAGACTGAATATGAATTAAAGTTTATAGGAAAAGACTTCATTTTGTAGAGTTACTTTATTGTATTCTCAGTTTTATTTTGTTATTGTTGTTGAATAAATGTGGCAAAAAACTATTTGAATGTAAAATAGTCACTGAAATCAAAATTAACTTTGAATATGAGTGTTGAACTTTCACAAAATTTTGTATGTTGCTTACCCCTACTAAAAGTGCAAACTTACAACAGGAATACTTTGTTTTCTGCTAGAGATGTACTTTGTACCCCATGATACATTGAAGAACAATAGACTCTTTACAAAGGGAACGTGTAAGTGAGCCTGTTTCCAGATAATTTATGGAGGATTAAGGCTAGTTATTGCTTTAATTTTCTATACATGAAGTTGCTTTTGCCATCTATTGATATTTCGATAGCACAAACCTGTGATAGAATGATATTTATTATATAGCTTATATACCTTGACAGTTATTCTCAAAAACTACATTGTAAACATTAAAATATAGGGATATAAAAGAGTCAGCAAAAGCAAATCATTTTTTTTTTAGTAGAGAGAGACTATTTCCAAAAACTGCCATTAATCAAAATGCAAAGAACATACATACAATGTGGCAACATGCAATGAAGCCAACCATAAGATAGGGATATAGGAGTTTGAAAATATGGTACACATAATATACATACATACATACATACATACATACATACATACGTACAAACATACATACATATGTGTATCAATTAATAAACATAATTAATGTTGCTTGTATGCACATATGTTTAAGGACTGAATACTTGGTATTGGATTACTAAAGAAGGGGCTAATTGCAATTAAAGACAAAAGTGGGGTCTAGGTCAACTGATACATCAACAGCACAAGTCCTAGACACTTGCATGTTCAGGTAATAACATGAAAGAGGGGCTAGAAATATTGTGAGTGCCAAAGGCAAAAGAAAGTCTGCTGAAAGATTATGTCATCTAGGGAAGGTAAACTCAAAATCTCCAAAGTATGGCTGACTAAAGAAGACCAAGTGGCATGCCAACATGGATGAGGGAAATCTCTCAGGACCTCAAACTTAAATAAAAGCTAAAGGTAATTAAAGATTGCTAAGAGATAAAGGCTTACTCTTCCATAACCATTAATCCATTCTTTGGTAATCAATACCAAGTGGTCAATCCTTAAACACAAGTAGATACAAGCAACATTGAATAGATTTATCAAGCTACACACACAAGCAACACACACACACACACACACACACACACACACACAAACACACCCCACATGTAAGTATGTGTATATATCCTGTGTACCATATTTTAAAATGCCTACTTGTGGTTTGCCTCATGTATTTTCTCTTTATTTTATCTCTATTATTAAAGGTTTTATAGCACATAGAATAAGATCATTAGCTCTTCAACTAGATATTATCAATGCACAATCAACATTCTACAATCTAGTTTATACTGGTTTTGAATTTTCATTCTATCTGACTTCTCATAATCTCACAGTCTACATGATAGTTGCATATACATGGAGAATTCTAGGTGATTTTGTTGCTATTTTATCAGAGTGTATGCTTTGTGAATAATGGATCTGTAGATATGACTGGATTAACAGCTTTAGGGCTTAACTGGGCTTAGTTAAAGCATTTGCGTAAGTACAACCATCTTAATATTTTTCCAGGTGAAAAAATACTCATGGGCATACCATACTGTATAAGCTTCATATCTGTTACTCTTAGTTTATTAGTGCATGGAAGAAGAGTAAACACAATTCTTTTTTTTTTATTTATTTTTTCTCAAATCGTAATTCATTCACACAGGGGTTATAAACACAGAAAGGCAGGATGTGGGGAAGGGAATGACACTGGAGTGTGGGTGTTCAGGGGGAATACAGATATCTTCAGAACTGGGTATCGGCTGGGTGAAGGTTCAGGGGACAAGTCACTATGACTCTGCCTATGACTCGCTTGACCTTATCTAAAAACCAATTTTATCATTTCTACTGTGCATAAACTTACATGGTCTTCAGTTCAGCAAAAGCTGCAACTGGATGCCAACTTTCCACAGAATCACTCATCAGGTTTCTGACCAACCCATTACTGAGGGATGTAAGTGCCACCTGTTTAGGAACTGCATTTTGACCTCAAGTTACTCCTTGTTATACTAGGCTCAGCTGAGAGAAGCCACAGTTAAAGTGGAGGTCTTGAAATATTTCTCAGATCAGCACCAGAGCAAGGCTGACATTCCCAGCCACCTTAAGCATCCATTTTTAAAACTTACTTTGAGTATGTTTCTAAGCCTGCAAGATATCAGAAGAAATATCCCAGTTAAATTAATACTTAAAGTGTTGCCTGGGCATGGTCCTTGATTTAATTTAAAAACACGTTACTTATGAAAAGTTATATAATAAATTTCCTTGATTCGTGGAACAGGAAAGGATACTTTTGGAGTATTTTTATTCTGTCTCATGAACACTGTGGATAATATCATATTTAGGGACCTCTTTGTTTAATTTGACTGTGACAATGTGGAACCCCAAATTTCGATTCACTAATCAAATGATTTGTATCATTATGGAATCATCTTATGCATTACTCTGGATATCATTTTACGTATGTATCATTATTTAACTGATAGCTTGAATTTATGCAATATTGTAGATTATTCACTCTTTTTAAATGATGTACACGGACTGTAAATAAAGTCAAATTCCAATAATGCTCTAATTTACAATCCACCAAATGAATTAACCAAAAGATTTTCAGCAATCCATATTTCTAATCCCAATGTCTTCATCAGCATTGCTTTATCCCAAAAACGTCTCGACAAGTTCCCATGATCCTCTCTGAAATTACAGTTAAAAGGGAAACAATGTTCATCAGGAAAGGTCATCTACAAATTGGAGATTAATTAATTCAATATATATCTCTTAAATCCCAGAGAAGAGGCAAATCTTGCTTCCTCAGAAAGAATTTCTTCTAAAGTATCTTGATGAGTGAATGACATCATGGGTAAGATATATATGAATTGAATCTATGTGTGTATATGAATTGAATATGTATGAGGAATTGAACAGAGAAGCAGAGCTCTTCAGGATATGGTTAGCAGTGTTTGGTGGCACAAGTCACCACGCCTGATAAAATTATGACAATGGATTCATAGACCTTTGGCTTTTAAAATTAGATATTCATTTTAACAAATTAGATAAATATTTAAATTAGAATAATATGATTGAAATACACCATTAAACTAAATATGGAGACAACAGATATTCAAATAGTATCTGCCATTTTTACACTTCCAGAAGTAGAAATTGGACCATTGAAAGAGATGCCTACAGAAGACAGCAAAGTGAAGGAATCACTAAGCTTCATAAAGTTTGGCTTTGATTAAGTGGGAGACTATGAAATGACTCCTTTTCTCAGGATGCTGTCCTGTGACGAGCTGAGGACTCCTGGTCCATTATAATCCTGCCAGATATATACATGGTTTCAAAGGATATCAAATGCTTTTTTAAAACTCTAACAATTTAAAATTCCATGGAGGCCAAAGGCAAACAGCTTGTCAGTTTAAGAATTTTTGTTTAAAATATATATAAATACTTCAAAAGACAGCTTGTGTTTTTAAAATAAAACCTAGAACTTTTTGAAAATAGCACTTGGAGTCAAATTGCACAGCAAAGCATGAGGCGCTTAAAATATTTCCATTTTTGTAGCCACACATAGATTCAATAATTCAGGAGTTATTTTAACCTTTGCAGGGATTTTTTTTTTTCAGCAAGGATGGAAAATCAACTATTCTATAGTATTGAAATTTTTATGAGAATGATGATGATCCAAGAGCTTATGCTGCAGACAGCATTTAACCATTCTAAAACATATCCCATGAATATCACACGATGGTAAAATATTATTCTTGACTGTATTTGGAAATCATTTAACAAACAGAGAACAATAATTAGTTGGGTGCAGGTAGAGGGACTTGGGGTGTTATTTTTAACACATCATTTATGCATGACCACTAAGTTTAACTTTGAGAGAAATGGATGATATCAATAAATCTCATTTTTACCATTTTGGGTTTGTCCAAAATCAAGTTGTAGTCTGATTGTCTTGTGTATTTATCCAGAATATCCCAAACAAATTATTACATTACTGGAATGCTGTTTGGTGAAAAACATGAAGACTTTAAAGACAGACCTCTTTTTCATGGAATTTTTAATTTGTTTTTCCCACACTCATCCTTTTCAGAGTAGTAAATGGAAATATTTGAACCATATGTACTAGTAAAAGTGATTCTGAATCGGTATGAAAGTTAATATAAAGTGAAAACCATTTTGAAAGTAATGAGTGTAGTGTAATAATTATACTCATTCACACATATATATGCACAGAAAAAATAAGATGTATGCACTAAATAAATACACACTATGATAACCACATACATTGAATAATATTCTCACTCAAAATTTGCATACATATTTACTACTCAGTTTATAGCCAAAAGAATTGTGCATACTGGTTTATCAAAGGTATATCTATAAAATGATTAAAACAATGCTATGACTTTACTTTTAAAAATAATAGAAATTTGTTTGTAAAGTTTTAAAAGATTTAACACGATAATCAATCTCCTTATTATACATATAAAGATGAACTATAATACTTTTATATCCACCAATATTCTTTCAATATATTATATCAGAATAAAAATCCTGGCATTATCAATACAATGTTTACAGTATATTCACCCACTTTAATAATATAATATGGATAAGACATGTTGAAATGACTTCACTTTAGTCTATTTAAATTGGGCTTCTCACTCCAACCTCAGTACTGCAGCCTATTATGCACTTATTATATGTTGTATTCTGTTTATTTACCGTGTCCCATAGACTATTCATCAGCATTTCTAGCCTTTTCAGGACAGATGAGAGTAATTCTTTTTTTCCAGTGTGACAAAATAAAGTGTGCTCAGACAGCGGCAAATGTTTCCCACAGGAGAGGGAAAAATCAATGATTTGTGCATGGGCATTTGGGGATTTTGTAAAGTCCTGCAGAGAGAGGCTCCTGTCCAGTTGAGGTAGTGAAAGCTGAGAAGTAGCTGTCACCTGAAATCTAATCTGTCTTTGAAGTGCATAGAGTACAGGTATTTTCTAGGGAGACTGCATCAACAAGCTCCTAGATTTAGGCTTTTAAAATCGGTAATATTTCAGACAGCTGAGGGAGGATGCATAGCTGTTTACCACAACTCACTTTCTCTTATGTTTTTCTGAGCACACAAAAGACACACAACACCTCCCTTTTTGGAAAATTTGGCTGTCTTACCTAGTTTTAGGCAAGGGAATATCTCTAGAAAATGCTTGAAGAAGTATTTATGAGGCTTTAAAAAAATTTTTCACCTTTATTCTTGCATTCAGAATGTGATGGTCATTTCTGAAATGATATACTCAAATGTACAATACCAAGTTCCTGCATATCACGTATAACAGATGGATTGACTGCTAGGGACAGCTTTGGTGGCCTGGGTTCCCAATGAGAATCACATTACTTTGTGCTTGGAGCTGTACAAAATTCAGTAGCATTCTGAATTAACAAAAACAAACACAGATGTTTACATGTCATTTGCATGCTTATATATGTTTGTTCATCAAATGAATCATGAAGTTTGTTATGAATTTGTGTCTCCTAGTGTTGTCAGAAGCTGCATTCAGAAAAGCTCAACAGCATGACTTTCTAAACATGACCTGAACTAGGACAACAGCAATAGATATGTTTAAATTAATGAGGGAAGCAAAATAAGTCCTCAACCCACAATAAGAGCTACAAACAACTTAAGAATGCAAGAGTGAGAGAAACAGAATTCCCCAGGAAAGAGCACTCCAACTGGTCAGCCAATAACAATCGGCAGCCCTGATATCAAACACAGAATAACATTGTGCTGACTGAGCATGTTGTATCTATGTATTTAGGAATATATATGTGTATACACATAAAGTTATAACAATAATTAGTGAAAAAAGAAGACAGGTATTTAGAAGAGTGCAAGGAGAGGTCTATGAGACTGTCTAAATGGAAGAAAGGGAAGAGAGAGATGAAATACTCATATCAATCTCAAAAACAAAGAAAAATATATTAAAAAAATATTTACAATATGCCCTTATAATTATCATTGTATTTATGGAAGAAATTTAATTCAAATAATGAATTTGAGATTTTTTTCTGTTTCCTTTTTCTCTGAAGCAAATTTTATTCTATAAAACTGGTTCCAAGGGACTGCCAAGTTAGCTTTCAATCAACACCAGAATTGGTCTAAATATATAAAATGTAAAAATTCATAAGATACTAGAACCAGAAGGTTTTTTAAAATAACTTTTAACTCCATGCAAATGTAAGCAAATAGTTTAGAATTATTCTTCCTAATTATAAAAATCATTATCCATTAAGGCTTTTAATCAGTAAAAGCCTTTAATTTCTTTATATTTTTTTATTTTTGTTTGCTTATAAAGACATGTGTGGGTCCCTGGTTCTAGAGGGTGTCCCACAACGATCTCCAGGCTGAGGACAGAGTGAGAGCAGGGACGGTCCACTACTATCTCTGCTGCTGCCACCTCTGCCAGCGTCTCCACTGTTCCTTGGTCTCTGGCTCGGCCTGGTGTGAGGCTGCTGCCCCTGCTTGAGTCTCTGCTGGTCACTCCGAGGTGCTGCACCTGTCTCTCCATGTTGAGCCAGCCGGGCTGGGCCAATAGGAAGCCGGCTAGCTGGCAAAGGAGCAGCTTGGTGCCCCAGGAAGGTTCCAGGAGAGCAGATCTCTCCCCAAGTGTTACACCTCTAGTGTTACAGCTCTTGTGACAGAAACTCTCAGATACCAGGATGATTCTCGAACATACCTTTACTTCTTCAGAATAGAGCCCTTATATACAGTTTCAGGGTGGGTTAGGGTCTGGCAGCAGATAACGCCTATTGGCTTGGTCTGAGAGCTTGGAGAGACCTCATCTACATGTGGGGGAGCCTGAGGCACTGTTCCTCTTGACTGATGGTCATAGACCTCTCTTTGGGAGGGGCTATGGAAAGCCGAAGCAGAATGAAAAGAACCAGGGCCTGGGAGCAGAGTGGAACACCTGCCATTCTGATAAAGATCCGGGGTTCAAGACTTGCTCAACCAGGCACCCAGTTGCTTCTCACAGCCCACCACCCCATAGACATGTATTTGAATGTCTGCACATGCCAGCCAGTGCATAGGTTAGGCACTCAGGTACCACACCTAAAGTAAATTCTTTCATTCCACAGTGTGAGTTTCAGAGACTCCCACATTATGTAGTAAGTTCTGTTACTCACTGATCTATCTGTGAAGCTCACAGCCTATAATTTCTAAAATCAACATTTGTGTGTATGTGTGTATGTATGTATGTATGTATGTATGCATGTATGTATGTATGTATGTATGTGTATATGTATATATGTAGTGATTCAGGATTTTGTTTTACTTCAAGTTCTTGTATAATATGCCCTTCATAGGACATTGCTGAAGTAGTTTAAGGTGTTGTCATTAAAGAAGTCTAATGTGAAATCACAGTACTCTAAACATAATGCAAAGCAAAGATTCCCATATTTGTTTGTATCCCAACAGAACTTGGGGAAAGTTGGTAGTTGAATATGTTAAGTTTTCTGTGTCCCAGAAGGGACAGGATATTGAAGGGTAGAAATGGGAATCTAGGATTTCAGATTTATTGTCTAAATACGTGTGGTATTAGGAAGAGAAAATGTTTTTTTTTTTCTAATGAAAAGTGTCTTTCATTCTTGTATTTGGTAAAAGAATGTATTTCAATAGTAACTATTTTTATGTTATACAAAGCATTTTCAAATAAAGACCAAACCTAGAACAACCTTAAGGAAAGAATTTACTTTGAAAAAAAGACACCATTAATGTTCTGTTAGGTACACACACAAAAGCAAATCAACATGCCTTTTTCACCTGTTGAGAAACCAACCTTAGAACAACCTAGAGCAAAGGTCACAATCCTTAGGGCAAACTTCCATCTCCAAAAATATTTCCATTACAATTCCAAACAGAAGCAAATTTAGAGTGATGATGTAGTAGTGCACTAATGTTATGTCTGGGGGTTACCACAAGACAAGGAACTACATTACAGGGTCGCAGCATTAGGAAGATGAGAAACACTGGGTTAGAAAGGCAACAAATTACTTTGATTTCACTAAATACATTACCATGGGTTTTGATTTCTGTTGCCACCTCTGGTCAGCAGTGGTTGTCCAGAGAGAGCTGATTTACTTGACACAATTTTAATGACTGTGCAAGCCAATGGTGTAGGTAGTTCCTAAAACAAGTTTGATGCCTTGTGAAGGCTGATTTTCTACTTTCCTTAGAACCGTATTAAAAATTCTATCTTGCAGAGTATCCCACCACTCTGTAGATCTTCTTCTGGTACTTGGACCCCTCCAACTCGCTCACTTCTGTCTTCCACTCTTCCACATGACTCCTGGAGTACTGCCTGATGTTTGCCTATGAGTCTCTTCATCTGTTTCCATATGCTGCAGGATGAAGCCTCACAGGAAACAGTTAGGCTTCTGTTATGATTTGTAAGGATGGGAATAGGAGAGAGAGACTGGGAGCCATGATTAGAATGTAAAATTAATTAATTAATTAATTAATAAGGTGTTTTCCACTACTATCCAAAAAGATATTTGCACATGATAGCTTCTGGGAGAGACAACATATTTTCTTTAATGACGTGATGCTAGGTATCTCAACCACACTCTGAGGCAGGTTCTTTTTTCAGGAGTAATTAGCCAACATTAGTGAATTCCATGTGTTCTCTCTCTCTCTCTCCCTCCCTCCCTCCCTCCCTCCCCCCCTCTCTCTCTATCTCTCTCTCTCCTTCCCTTCCTCTCTCCCTCCCTTCCTTGCTTGTTTTCTTTTGATTTTTATGTTCTGTTTGTTGGGTTATTTTTGAGACAATCTCACTGTGTAGCTGGCCAGGAATTCATTGTGTAGGGCAGGCTGGACTCAAATTCACAGAGATCAGCCTGCTTCACCTTCCCAAGTACTAGGATTAAAGGATTGTGTCACTATGGCTGGCTTGTTTTGTTTTGTTTTGCTTTTTAGAAACAGGACAAAGCACGAAGGTAGATAGAAGGGAGGATTTTGGAGCATTTTGAAGATGGGAAAAATGATAAAATACACTACATTAAATCTCAAAGGATAAATTAACATTAAATACACACACACACAATAGTCAGTTGTTGATTTGTTCAGTTTGAGAAGCAGTAATGCTAAATTTCAGTTACATTTGAATTTCAGGAGAGTATTAAATTATTTTTTAATATAAATATCTCATAAAATACTTCAGGAAGGTCAGAGATAAATCAGTTACTAGCTGTTTTTCTTAAAATCATGGGGACCCAAATTCCATCATAAGAACAGAATTAAGAAAGCTGGACATAGTGGCATATGTTAATAATCCCAGGACTGGAGAGGTAGAAAGAGGCAGATCCTTTGGGTTTCCTGTGGAACCATCCAAGACTAATTAGTAAATCTCAGACCACAGAGAGATTTGTAGCTAGGAAAAACATGTATGGCACCTGAGGTACAACATCCAAGGTCAACTTCTGGAATACACACACACACACACACACACACACACACACACACACAGATACTACATTCAATCACATGGAGTAGGGTCATATGTGCACCTGCACATGTATGTTCACTTCCATATGAACATAATCACACATAAACAGAAACACAAACTAGTTTGTGGAAAAAGAATCCTAGGATTTTAAGGGAACAAATAGGATGGACTCTCCATCATGAACTGAAGGGCTCAAGCAGCACCCTTACCCTTTCTCAGCCATGTTTACTCTCTGATTTTGCAAATGGCGAGTTTGATTTGCTCCACGGCATTTTTCTAAAGCATTAAACCTGACATTATTGAACACTTGTAGATCTTAAGTACGAAATGCCTCTGTACATAAAGCATTTTCAATGCTTAATACTTTAGGCATTAGAACTCCTGAAGCATGAAGTTTCTTGGAAACCATGATATTTGAAATTTTACTAGTTACTTAAAATGTTAGATATTTATTCCATGCCCTACAAACAGCTGGTAATACAGACAGGCATACAGTATCAGCCATTATATGATCTAAAAAAATCGGATTCTCTATATAAAGTTTTATTATAGAGAAAATATACTCTATACATGTCTAATCAATTTTAACATAGATAAATATTTGCTCAATATCACTTTAAAAGAGTATTTGAAATACCTACTATGATATCATATGTAGGATTATGTATATAAAGTCAAATGATTTTTCTTAACTTTTATATCATCAAATATATATATTTTATGATATTTATATATATGAATATTTACATATCCATGAGGAGAATATAAATCTCTTTTAGATGAACAAGTCTTTCTTTGTAACGAACATAAACACTGGTGAAAAGGGATAGCATAGGAGTGTGATTTCAATTGACCTAGTTATATATGTCATCGCTAAAAGAATGTGGCAATAGAGAGGGTTCAACAAAATAGTGTGTCTACATTGAGCAGTCTAAGAGGATTCTTGAAAGAGTATCTCCATACATTGTTTACTATTATGGAAAATTTTCTTTGTCTATATCGGTATCCCATGGTGAATAGATATTTGAAAAGTATTATTCTAAATGATTCTAAAGTGATTTTTGGATGAAATTAATTAATTTGCTAGCATTTTTAATAAAGATTTATTTATTTATTTATTTATTTATTTATTTATTTATTTATTTATTTAATGTATGTGAGTACACTATAGCCATCTTCAGACATATAAGAAGAGGGCATCAGATCCCATTAAAGGTGGTTGTGAGCCATCATGTGGTTGCTGGGAATTGAACTCAAGTCCTCTGAAAG
This sequence comes from Grammomys surdaster, assembly GCF_004785775.1. NCBI lineage: Eukaryota > Metazoa > Chordata > Mammalia > Rodentia > Muridae > Grammomys > Grammomys surdaster. The sequence goes on along the minus strand of NW_021604719.1, from coordinate 9,096,700 downwards.
AACAGATGGTGTTCTTAACTGCTGGGTTATCACTCCAGCCCAGTTTGCTAGAATTTAGGTAAAGAAGAATAGCACTAATTCTATCTGCAGAAGAAAGAATGGTTGTTCCTAAGCAAAGAGAGACTGCAGCCTTAAGCTCAACTTATTACCTTTCTAGGCAGACAATGTCTCTCCAAAAGACTTTGGAATCAGCAGCCATCATGATTATGAGTAGTTTCTTGAAATCAAGCAGTTCCATTTATTTTCCTCCAGAATCTAATTGTTCTTATTCCCCTGAACAATAATTAACGTCCATTTTAAAGAAAGATCTCAATCACCTCAAATTTTTGGATCAAATATGTTGTTTGAGGAATGCTATTTGAAATTAGATCTATAAATAATATGTAATATCTCTGATGTAAAATAAAATATTCTGTGTCCTTCACGACTTAGAGAATATTCTCTGTTTATGTTAATCAGGGCACATCCTGACAGATTGTACTGTTGGCCTTATATTCCCCTTGCCCACTCAGTGGTTGTACATCACTTATCCCTCTACCACCCGTATTTGTCTTGTAAATTTTTTCCTGCATCTCAATAAAAGTAAAGCTGTCACTCATATCAAATTATAGTTAGCCATGATCAAGCTGAAAATACAAGTGAACAGTTGCTTTGTATCAGCTGCAAAAATGAGCATGAAAACATGTAATAAGTGTTTGGAAGAATAATGGCTCCACTCTGCCATTCCACAGTCAGAATTGCTATGTAAATTAAATCACTTTTAATTATAGCAATGTAGCCATTCTTGAGTTGTACTTTTCTTAGATAACATTTAAAAGAACATAGCTAATAATACAAATAATTTAAATATCAGAAATTTTGATTTTAGGAAGCAGACGATTTTAGAAGCAGGAAGCTGACAGACAGTGGAGAAGCCTGTGTTGAAAAACCTGCTCCCATCACTTTCTTCAATTCTTTTGAATTGTGGAAGTTGGTAGAAAGACAGAATAATGTTAAGTTCCTGGGAATGAGTATTTTATGGACAATAGAAATTCCCCACTCTTTTTAATAAAAAAAAAATGAGTGGATGGGATCTTTTCTTACAATTGATTGTACCTGTTAAAAAAAGATCATCATTTTATTTATTATATTCTTAGCTCAAGAATAGTATACTCATTACTAATGGGAATAGAGAGCTGCATCTGATGACAACAAGCAGGAGGGTTTCTGAGAAGCAGAACTCGACAGACAGTAACATGCAAAGTTCTCTAGAGCAGATGCCATTTCTAGTTGATGGACTTTTGGTATATATTTTCTTGTATTTGCCCAGAAGTTTCTTTGTCAAGGATTTTAAAGAAAATAAGTGTATTCTATTTTCTTTTAAAGAAAAGAGAATAAAATGTTCCCTAAAAACTTAGACCAAGAGAATATATAAGAGCCAGAAGTGGTTGAATACCCTTTGAATAGAATAGTAGTAAAGGAAACTTTGAGGCAAAAAGTCCCCTTGGAACCAATATTTGTACCCAAATAGAAGTCATTGGTCACACATCTACTTTCTCAGGTGAGGATATTTTTGTGTATCTCAACAAAGATATATCCCTAGCCTATAGTGAGATGCTCTTCAACACTCTGGAGGGTAAGGAAGAACACATCTCTCTCATTACTCCTCTGTGACAGGACAACAGTGTTCCTAGTGACAACAAATATGGTTGAACTGCTCAAATGGAGTATTATAATTTAAGCCCACCGTTAAGTAGATATCTAGAATGACTAAGACAGGAGTACTAAGTAGTATAGTTTAAAACTGATTGGAATGAAACTTAAATATTCACATTAGAGTTGGGACTCATGAAATTTGAATTTCTAAAAGAGAAGCTAATCTCTATTGATTATTGAAAGTCTTGTTGTTTCGTTTTTACATTTTATGTCTTAAATGGATTGCATACTTGCAAACTATGTGAAAAGAAGTGTTGGAACACAGTCAAAAGAATGATCCATGGTGAACAATGCCTTGGGGAAGTAGGAGAGAGGCTCCAGGATAAAAGGCAAAGGGCCGTTTATCTTAAGTGCAGTTTGTCCCATGGATAGTTCTTAGACATTGTTTTCATGCCTCCTGCAACAAACATTTACATTCAATTTATAAGACATGCTTACTCTTTTTGGATGTTATAACATAGCTCTAGAAGCCAATCTGGTCAGTGTACCCTGCATCTGGATATGACCTTCTGTTTGTGTTCTTTATGAGATATAATCTATACTACAGACCAGGTAATTGAGTTTTAATTGGTCTGTCCTTAGAAAGTTCTGGGAAAGGGCTGCTCTGTTAATATTTAGTATGTATTTACTGGAATTTATTTTTCTAATCATGGTTTTCTGAACTCCAAGAATATACCTTGGGTCTGTGCTTTCTCAGTTATATTCATCTATTAAAGTTCACTGAAACTGAAGTAAGCTTGTCAACAGCATTAGACTGTAGTTCTACCCCACCAAGTACTCCCATCTTTTGAGGTCCTCAAATCCCAGGTCCAGCAGACAATAACTGACTAGGTCTGCTAAAAAGATGACAACGAAGTAGACTGTATTTCTCTTCATCTAAAAATCCAACCAATAATACTTTCTAAAAGCATCTTTTAGGCTTGAGAAATTGGTAATGAACATATTGTAAGAACCATAGGATCATGGTGTTTGCTGTGAGAAAGTGTCTACAGGTTACAGCAAAACTTCCACCCATAAAAGCTCACTAATATTGCTGCCTAAGTGTGAGCTGAAAAGAGTTGATACCAGTGGATATGATAAACCGATAGGGAAAGGCTCACGATACTGCAACTCAAATAACTATAAGCAATGGAGGAGAACTGGGAAATGGAGAGGAGATCTTCCCTAGGGAAGAGAATATTCATTGATTTTCTATTGCAAGTCAGCCCTGGAAACACACATACAAAGAACATTATATGCATTGAACCAGTGATACATACATACATACATACATACATACATATACATATATATATATATACATATATATATAATATATATACGTATATATTGTATACTCACACACACGTGTGTGCACATTTATACATGTAAAAACAGTTAGTGAAAAAAGAAAAGAAGCTATGGATTTGGAGGAAAGGTATTTGGAAGGGTTTGAAGGAGGAAAGCGATGATAGAAATGTTACAATTACTTTATAATCTCCAAAATAAAAAGTTTTGAGGGAAGCCAGGGCTGAGGGAAGTGAGCCAATATGGTGCTCTCCACCACAGTCTCAAGGTGGATAAAGCGCAAGGCACCCTGTACCTTCCTCAAGTGTACCTTCAAGACTTGCTGTGACCTCCTGATCCATTTGAATTGCCTACTCAGTTTTCAGAAATTGGCAGGAGAGTCCATGACAATGCTTTTGAAAGTAAATCTGGAGTTATCAAAAAGGGTCATGTACTGGCTGCAGCAAATTCTGAAGAAGAGCAAAGGTTAGGTATCAATATGTGCTTGAGAATTTATGATGTGTTAACTTAAGTCATAACAGATCATAAAAACACTTTGTATATATCAGTTTATATTATGGAGTATTAAAACATTGTCTATGCATTTTATTCTTTTAAGAAATTATGCTTTATTCATTAATGGCTTCTGAGTTTCTTTTGTGTTGCTGTGTTGTTGATTAGTGTATCAGAAATGAAATCATGCTATATTGAATAGCTTGAAAAGATTTGTACTACTTTTATTGAAACTTAGGTCTTTGAATTTAGACAAAAATATGGAGTGAATTCAATTTCTGAGAAAGCAACATAGAGTAAAATCTGGGTACATTTTAAATATGTTAATTTTATATACATTTACAAAACAATAGTTTTGTGTTATACTAGTAGTAATAGTAAAATTTCTCAACTAGAAGATTGTAAGCATCAGCTAAGGTTTCTACAAACTTGTTTCCGTCTATAAACCACAAACAAGAAGATGTGAATCAAAATGATGTGCTTTCTTCAGTCACAAGATTTAGTAGATAAGGCATTTTCTCATGGTAGTATTTTGGAAGCTTATTGCATAGTACCCAAGTTTCACTTTTAAATTTTTGTTCTGAGATAATTCAGATAGTGTATGAAGTTGTAAAGCTAATATAAACATACATTCTACACACTAAACTCCCGTTTTTCTCAGTGCTTATATAGAACATATAATGCAATATATCAAAAGCAAGAACTTGGTCCTTGGAACAGTATATATGTAGATTTGTGCTATTTTATCATGTGTTCAGATTTATGTGATTATATGCGACCAATACATAGAACTAGCTTAGTACCTCAGAGGTCTTGTTGGTTTATACTCATCCAGCTACCGTGTCCTCTACCAGACTACCACTCTAGCCAACTCCTCTCCAGCTCTATAGTTTTGAGAATAGAAGCATATAAGAAATAAGTATTGGAGATGTTTTTCACTCAGTGTAATACCCTTGCGTTCTATTCTAGTCATTGCATGTGTTCACTGCTGACTGGTGTGAATGCACCATATTTTGTATAGCTGTTCGCTTATTGAAGAGCATTTTGCTTTGTCCAACTTGGGGATTGCTATAAATAAATTTTCTATGAATGATTGTAAGCAAAAAAAAAAAAGTTTTGCAAGATCATTTCCCAAATCTTTACTTTTATAATGTAGGAAGTTGGACAACCCAACCAAAATCTAGGGACATTAAATAAGATTTTTTCCACCAAAATGTGTCTTGAAATCCAGTATTTTTTTCTTAAGATATATGCTATTTACTAATGTTCTATAAGTTTCTAGAAGTCTCATCTTTGAATTATACTTTTTGAATAACGATTTGCTCTAGGGAAACTCTCTGTGGAATGTTAAACTAATGTCCTTGGATCCCTTCTCCTGGCCGTCACACTCTTCTGGTTTCATACTCTTTATCCATTGCTAGTGCTCTGGTTGCTTCAAATGGTTATTTTTGTATGCTTTGTCTGGCAAGTTTTTTTTTTTAGAAACAGACTTCGCCATAAATAATCCTAGACTTTCATTGTTAGAATAGAATCAGTCTGTAAATCTATGATTTTCAAAATTATATCCTAAAAATCACAACTGAAGTAGTGTCTGGACTCTCTCATTTTCTCAAAGCTTTGCCAGTGCTTGTCTGACTTAACTGTCTTTGCATTAGACTTTACTCATGCATATTTATGTTCTCAGAGAATCAGCATTTCATTTTATAACTTTAAAAACTTATGTCTCCTATATTTCTGGGATCATTTAATACTATTAATATAGACTTTTCTTCCCTAGGTTTTTAAATATAAAATATATTGTACCCTGGTGTTGAATTACATTAAAATTACTTAGCTTCAAAATCTAAGGTCGAATATTTCTGACTTTGAATTCAGGACTCATTACACTTTGTAGATAAGAAAACATTATTCATGCTCACAGCTGGCACAAGATCTCAACACAGATTCTCAACAAGAACAAAATTAGAGTTTGTATCCTAAGGAAAACAATGATGACATTAAATGCAATCAATATTGTCCATTTTAGAATACTGACGATGTTATTAATGTAATTAACAGATTATTAGGACCTTTGAAATTAAATTAGAAGAACTTCCAGCGGGATATCTCTAAGCTGTTGGGACAGGGCACTAAGAGTTAATTGAAATCTAAGAAGACATCCTTCAATCCTGCATCTGCTTAGCACAGGACTAATGAAAATGAAAAAGTCAGACTGGAAGGAAGGTTAAACAACTGGACCAATTGTGTTCATTTGATACAAGAATTCCACAGGACCATACATTAATATATTCTGAAGAAAGACTATACCAAAATTGTCCAGTCTGTCAAATGTGAAGTTCATCAATACATTTTGAAATTCCAGTGTAATATGTCAGAAATTTCAACTTTGTTATTAGTATAAGTTGGTAGATACACATTCCAGAAAGTGACACTTATCCAGAAGGATTCCTGTAATTCTACCTGTAACCCATTTTACAGCTGATTTCAGATGGTTCAGAAGCTCTCACTTCCCCCATTCCCTCAAGGCATAGAGATTTTGAAATGAACTGCTAGAAACTAACCTTGTGCACTTGAGTATCAGTAAAAGCATCTGTTTCATAGAGGCAGCTTGCTAACCTCGATCAGACAAGTCAAATTCAGAAAAGGTTTAGAATAACTGGATAATTTAACTAAAACATCAATAGTTTTCTAAATATGTACATAAAAACAGAAACCTCAGTGCTGGCTGAAATAAAATAACCTGAATTCCTGAGGAAATTGCAATGAGAAGCTCTGAGAGTTGGCTAAGATACGCAGTCATTTTATATCAAGGTGTGAATGAACACAATGTTAATGAAAACAAAACCTTGTCCAAATATTAACCCCAGCCATACAGGGAAGGCTGTGGCAGGCAAGTGAGCACTCTGGAGATGGCCCACTGCTTTGCATGACTACTATGGTGTGCTTTGAAGACAGGAGGACCTCAGAGACTGCATCCCAGGATAGCCTCCTGCCTGCTGATACACCTTTCCATATTATAGTCCTCATTTATCTGGCATGGTGTGGGAAAACCCTCCTTGCCTATAGATTCTTTGGTTTTAGCCCACGATGCCGGGCAAATTTTCTGCAGATCAACACGTAGATGAATGTTCATGAATTAATGCAGTTTAGATGCATTAATGGTTTTAGTGAATTCCTGATTGATCCAAATCGTTTTAGGAAGTTCGAATAATTGATCGAAAGTTTATGAAAATAGTTTTAGTTGTTTTTCCAGAAAGATATAATAAAGTTAGAATCAAGAGTAGAATGTTCCCGCTCCTCATAGAATAGTGAGTAAAGGCTGCATGAAAAGTTGTAGAGTGAACTTTCATGCACCACAAACATGTAAGTAGCCCTAGGAAGAAAAATAGGCTTAGAACAAATTAACGACCAAGGAAAAACATTCATTCTAGGACCAGTTCAAGAATGAATTCGCATGTATTTACTATGATAAAGCAAAGCCATGCAAAACTTACTTTGAACTTTCAATGGTCTTATAAAATGAAACACTGTTTCAAACTTATAATCAGCACACTGCTGTAACTTCCTCTTATGTAACATTTTATTAGGCATTTTTTTCTTACATGTAATTTTTTAAAGTAAAGAACTATTTAAAAAGCTACAAAAAGTTAAAAGTAAAAAGAAAAGCTCATTGTAGACCTTTTCTGCTTCAACCAAAGGTGTGTGTGTGTGTGTGTGTGTGTGTGTGTGTGTGTGTGTCTTTCTTTTCCTTTTGTCTGGCTCATGAAGCGTTAATAGGCACCCCTCCTCTCTCTGGCTGGCTGGTAAGTGGCTCCTGAGTTAAAGAGCCCTAAAGAGTTAAGTTTCTTTTTCTTTATTTTCTTTTCTTTTCTTTTTTTATTGGATTTTACATTTCAAATGTTATCCTCTTTCCCGATTTCCCTGCCCCCACCAAACTTCCTATCCCATTTCCCCTCCCCCTGCTTCTATGAGGGTATTCCCCTACCTACCCACCCACTAACTCCCACCTCCTTGCCCTAGCATTCCCCTGCACTGGGGCATCAAGCCTTCACAGGATCAAAGGCATCTCATCCCATTGATGCCCTGCAAAGCCATCCTCTGAGGCTGGAGCCATGAGCCCTTCCATGTATACTCTTTGGTTGGTGGGTTAGACTCTGGGAGCTCTGGCATGTCAGGTTGGTTGATGTTGTTCTTTCTATGGAATTGCAAACCCCTTCAGCTCCCTCAGTTCTTTCTCTAACTCCTCAGGGACCCAATGATCACAGTCAGCCAAATTTATTTTTCTAATCCTTTGCTACTATCAGCAGGAATCCATTGCCAGAAGCCACCAGCTCTGGTTCCAGAATAGCAAGCATTAATTGCCAGAGGCCATCAGCTTTTGGTCCATCAGACACTGCATCCCATCTCAGCTTACCTGGGTGTCAAGGCTCATCTTTGACAAAATGTCTTATTTAAAGTATCATAGGTTCTCTTCTGTAATCAAAATGCAGAGTCTTAAGCTTCTGTATACTGCTAGGTAATAACATATTACCCATTATGAGTATATAGAATCACTGAGTTCTACAAACTCAGTGATTCTAGCCCAAAAGTAATTATAAAAATGAGTTACAAATGATTTGCAATGGGGAGTTGTGAAGGTGACCAGCTAATTAAGCACAATAAGAACTGGACTAGAGGAGGATACTTTTATCAGTATGTGGGCACCCTGACTTGGTTTCTAGTTTTGCATTCCAATCATATTTTGCCTTCAAAATCTGGTGGTAGGCCAGATTTAATCCATGTGCCATATTTCACCAACATTAATCTAAATCATCTTATAAAACAATTTATAAACACTTTATAACAATTATTAAACATTGGGTCTGGGGAGATGGCCCAATGAGTAATAGAATGCATTGCTCTTGAGGCTACTCAAGTTCATTTACCAGCACCCAAGTTGAGCAACTCCTACTCACCTTTAACCCCAGAGCCAGGATATCCTATGTTTTATTCTCGCCATCATGGACTCTAAAATCACCAGTACAACCTCTCTTCCACACACGTATACACACAATTAAAAAATAAAAATACTTTCAAAATAATAAGCATATGTGAACAACTATTTGGTGGTTGCATTGTTTTAAAACTCTGAAAGTGCTTTTTGTGACTGTTGTTTTATTCACCAACGTTTATTTGTTCTCACAGTTTTAGGTCACATGTTATTCAGATAATTATTATAATTACTTAATTGCTGTTGAAATGGGATTTCAAGTATAATGATAATTGTCTTCAGAAATACTTCCCACTTTTATCTGTAGAAATAAAAATGTTCAATTTGAATTCTGTATAGTAACTCAAATATTCATACTTATGGAAGTAAATTGGAAGTCAATGCTCTTTATGTCTGTCACATTTCTGCACATCCTAGAATAAAAGATACTAATGGTTTTGATACTAGATATTCATGGAGTTGTCAATGAACAGATTTAAATGATGGGGACAATTTTACTGTGTGAATCAGACTACAATTTTGCTTGTTTTCTAGTACAATAAACATTACATCTTTGTGGGAGGTAACAATGGGATAAATGTACTTGCCTTCCATTACCAAGAATTCAAATTCACTAAACTCCAGGTTCTCTGCCTTTGTTAGAGGCTTAGATCATTCTTTTAGAGTTAAGGACAATAAAGTTATTACTAGGACAATGAGATATGAGGCTCTTGCCTCTGATTTAGGCACATCATGGTTCTTCAGGTATTCATTTGTCACAGTTGCTTACTATGTTGCTTCTATGAAATCTATATATTTCTTAATTCCTATTATCTTATCTGGGAAGTTATTTTGTGAATTTATATGGTGCTCTGCACATGTAAGAGCATCCAAAATTCAATTTGCATGACATATTTATTTAAAACGTCCTCAGGTATTAGTATAGACCTATTCTTTTCACTCCATTCTTGTTGAGTTTGTTTTCTTATACAAAACAAAATTAACTTTCTTAATAAATTCTTTTTTAATCAATTTGAAAATGTTGATTTTTTTCTTTTTTGAATAAGACAAAAATTAATATTTCTGAAATATTTAAACAAGTAAGCATAAAATGCAAGGTCTCTTGGACTGGATACTCTGTGGCAAGTATCAGAAGCTTACTTCCTCTTCAAATCTTCCATGTGCAACATTGTTGCACACTACCTTGAATGAACAAAAGAAGGCAAAGGCTGTGGAAAGGAACAATCATTGGGTCAGAATATACACATTTCACTGTATTTTTGTCTTCTATATCCTTTGTTATGGTCAAAGTATAGGTGAATGAGTTCAGTCAGCCAACAGTGTGTGAAAGAAGATGCCCATTTACCTGTAACAGTCAATGGTTGCACTTATTATTTAATTTCAAGACTGTAATTAAACCACTTGTAACTTGAAATGAGGTATGGTGATATGCTACCTAGACTTGAATGCTGCAGTTAAATGTCTATTCCTGCTGATTTGAAAATGCAGAAAGGCTGACTTAGGTCATAGTTTTAGTCTATTGTATGGCTACCATCACCTCAGATTCTCTGTCAAATTGTGGTGAGTAGTAACAGCAGGAATTTGAATAGAACTTAGCGAATGTCTCTCTCTTAAACCAAGTGTAATAACAGAGAATGTGCTAAAAGAATCCCTTCATTTGCATAGTGATCTGACAAAAACGTACACCAGAAGGTCCACGACATCTCCCTCTGCAATCATTCCCTAGACCATTACAATGATCTCCTAGAGAGCTGTTTGAACACTTCACACCATAACAACAAAGTATTTATACAAATGGCTCAGAAATATTGCAAACTATAAGTTTAAAGCTTTTAGTTTTTCCAGAATATAATTTATTCCATAATTAATATCAATTCTCCCCAATCATTGCTTTATAGGATTTTATTAAATAACAGCTATCAAAAAAGAAGATTATTCTTTGCTCAGACTATGAATGACATAAGACAATAAGGAACAGTCTTTCAAACACCCACATTATAACCATAATCATCACTTTCAAAGTTATGGTGAAGTTGAGGAAAGGAATATGATGCTAAGAAATAAAGTGGAGAAAGTCTATAACTATATACAATTGAAATGGTATTAGTTATGACATTTCCCTCAAATACCTGATGACCAGGATGCAGACTTGAAAATAATTATGGCTACCTGAGGAAGGTGATAGCTTTGCCTATAAAGCACTGAGAACTCCCAAATGTGAATGTTCCAACAATAAAATAGCTCCACATTATCAAGTTCTTATTCCTCTTTTTCTTATCATTTATAGAACCAGGTCACTTTGACTTAAAATCCACAAAATACTGCCACTGTACAATCTCACCTATTGTGTCCTAATCAAGGAAAGCATATTACAGCTGCTTAACACTTAATGGGTCCAGCCATACCACGTTGGAAATTACTAATAATAGTGATTAGAAAATTGGATATATGAGTCTATCTTTAATATATTTTTCATTCAATGCAACAAGGAAGCAGACTCTATCATGATCTTTGAACATAGAAGACAAAATTGAACTTTCCAACATTAAAAGAACATGCATGCATAAACTTGGTGCTACTAATGGAAATGGTGGCTTAGAGAAGAAGACAGTATCTAGCCTCTGCTGCTATTAGAGAATGATCTCTATCCTTCTAGACTTGATTGGTCTTAGAAGTCTGTGTTTCACCAATAAAGTAACCAAAAATAGTCAATAAATGCATCAAAGGCACTGTGGTAATATTATACAGAATTTGCTTTTGTGAAGTGTTGAATGATTGTGTTGAATGATATATATATATATATATATATATATATATATATATATATATCTTCAGTCACACTAGTTTTTTTCTAACTCACATACAACTTTCTATTCTCTGAGAGACTCTTAACTTATTGATGTACTCTTGTATTATAAATTGTTTTCTCCTCTCTGGTTTTATCTATATGTATCTTTGAATGTACTTATACACAAACTGCTTTGCTCCTGCTTGTATATACACATTATATAATTGAAAAGATTCATATCAAAATGTATGTCCATCTTAAATATCAAATATATAAACTTCAGAGAGTAAACTTCTGGGTAAAAGGACATACTGCAAGCTATGTAGGAATAAGTGCTAGATTATAGTTTTGGAAACAAATACAGCAAGAATATTTTTGTCATTCTATCAGTTGATTCTCCAGTCTCTGAATTAACTTGATAAATGATTTGAAAACCATCTTCTACCATAAAACTCGTAGACTTTCTCTATCACAGGTCTGTGTTTACTGTTGGGCCTTCAAACAATACAAATACCTCTATAGATACAGATTCTAAGATATTCTTGCAAGCTGCACTAAAGTATCCCTACCAGGAAATATATGAAATCTCTTATTAGTAGAACTTTTACATAAGAAGTGCCCAGCCACATCCACAGGGACCATCAGCAGCATCCAAAGTTTTGGGAACTAACTACCAATTGTTGTAATGAAGGAAACATGGCTGAGAGTTTATCTCTGCTATCCCCATGTCACAGTACAGTAAAAAAAAAAAATGCCAGAAGGTTAGAACATATTGCCAAAGCGAGTATTAAGCCAAGTAGAGAAATTTACTCAGAAGCTGTGAGAAGCCAGATTGAATGAGTAAACTTGGAGATTAGCTTGTACAGAGGCTAGGTACTTCAAAGTCTTGGTCTAAAGATAGGTTGAACAGAGAGAGAAACACTCTGGACTCAGTCCAAGCTGTGCATTGTCACAGCTTGTGCATTTCTCTCACCTCCTCACCTCATCCCTTCATTTGAGACAATAAAAGCAACATTTATAGTATCTGACTTGTATAAACCTGATTTTAAAATTTTTAACAACTCTTGTTTTCTCAGCAATTCATGTTCCATAGAATACTTTAGAGAATAGTAGCATATGTGAAGGGAGAAAATACATACAAATGACATAAGAAGTTAAGAATGGCAGATTCTATTTTGCATTAATCAAATATACATATGTTTTGTCTGGACTTAGTTAAATAAACAAAGGAAAAGCATAGGAAATACTTACTGAATTATGAGTAACTTGTCATTGTGATCATCTCTGTCTCCAGTCTTAACTTGAGATTTTCCATGGATTTATCCATCAGTGACAAGAATAACTTTACAAGTATAAGGCTAAACCCTGCATAACTGAATTTTTTTTCTTGTTATCCTGTATTCCTGTATGTTTTACAAACACATCATTTAAATATATCTACATTGGTTTCTTTGAAATCATTTTGTCAAGACTGTGATATAGTTAATTAGGAATAAAATAAATACTAAAAATTTTATCTTATTATTATTTCAAAGTAAACGTAGGAAATAGGTAACCTTTCTGATTTATACTAACATGTAGGCACACTTCACATGTTCCTTCAAAATGATTGAATTAACTTCATACATATAAATGTTTCAATTCAATAAAAAGCAAGTTATCAACAAATATATACTTTGTAGATTTCTTAACATTATAGTGGAGATGTAATTTCAGACTCTGTTTATGAGCTACTGATGTATTTTAATTAATGACAGTAAAGCCTAAAGATATATATTAGCCAAAATTGAACCTAAGTATTATGTTGAAATAGTAATCCTGTCTATGACATACATCTGAGGATTGTAGACAAGATTTCAGATCATTTCATATGTAGAATTCCCCTCCAAAATTTGTTTCTACTTTTGTACGTGTTTCTGAGTAGACACATAGATAAAATGATTTCACAGTTTAAATTGAGTTTCAAAGACATAACATTGTTCTGTGTTAATTTTTCTCAGCCTATTTATGTTTTTATTTTCATTGACTGCTAGTTCTCTGGCAGCCAAGAAAGGATAAAGACATTTGTCTTCATTAGAAATTCTATTACTGTAATAAAAGAGTCTGTCCCAAAGAAACTTTGGGAGGAAAGGGTTTATTGTATCTTAAAACTCTCAAGTCATACTCATCGCTGAGGGACGTCAGAGAAAGAACTAAAGATAGGAATGTAGAGGTGGGAACTCAAGCAGAAACCATGAAGGAACATTGCGTTTTGTCTTTCTTCCCAAGAAGGCCATCAATCCAGGGATGGTACCATCCAAAGGGATATGAACTCTCTCACATCTGCTAATCAAGATAATAGCCCTATAGACTTTCTCAGAGGCTGTTTTAAAACATGCTTAATATGTTCTTATTTTAAAATTTATTTACTTTGATGTTTTGCCTCCTTGTATGTATGTATCAGCATGACAGATCTCCAGGAAGAAAAGTTACAGACAGTTGTGAATTGCCATGTGGATCCGAGGATTTGAACCTGAGTCTTTGGAAGAGTATCTAGTACTCTTAACCACTGAGCCATCTCTCCAGCCACCATGCTCTGTAACTTTTATTTATAATTTGTATATAATATTGTGGGGGAGTAGGCTATGAGAAAGCCAGAAAGATTGGTAGAAATCTTTTTTTTTATTAGCAATTCTTTTTTTCTTTTCTTTTCTTTTTTTTAAATTTTTCTCAAGTCATAATTAATTCACACAGGGGTAGTCCTTTGACAAAAGATTATTAATATAGATTTATATATCCTGATGGTAGAAATCTTTAAAGCCCCAGAAACCTTGGCCTGAAGAGGGCCAGCAGGACGAGAGGTTGCTTCGAATTTCCCAGGCCATATATGGCTCTCTTAGCTTCCGCTTCCCACAAAGAGGTTCCTGGCCTTTACCACATAAGAATAACACCTCCATGCAAATAAGGCATCCCCAAGCCCTCAAGCCAAACCAATAGAGGTTACCTGTTCTCCCCCAAAACTGTATATATATATATGTATCCAGAGCTCAAAGTAAAGTACTGCTGTGTGGTGTAAGACCTCCCCGCTGTCGGAGTGCTTTTGTGATCCCTTGCCAGTCGCTGGCTATCCTGCGCATTTCAAAGGACAACTCTCCTCTCTCCTCTCTTCTTAGTGGGCAGAGCAAACTGAGAGAGCTGTAACACTTTTCTTCTTTGGGCTCTCACAAGCTACCCCCCCCCCAGAGGGAACTGAAAGAGCTGGTAACACTCTCCCGCATTTGGAGGCTGGGGTGGAGGTCCTGCTCTGCACGACTGAAAAGTATGCTGTTCCCTAGTTCACAGCTGCGGGCCTGGCCTGGAGCGGAAGCCCGCTGCCGCCACAGCTGCGCTCCTCCTCCTGCCCGGGCGGCCCGTGACCGCCCTTTCCCATGCCTGCCACCACCCCCATCCCAGCACGCCCGCCTGCAATCCCTAGGCACGAGTAGTGCTGCGACACAATATATTTTATTCATGCTCTTTCCCTCATTCATCTTCTCCCAGGTTTCCCTACCTCTCTATTAAATTCACATTCTTTTCTCTGCATATCCTTTTCTGGAAAATAAACAAAAAAAACTCTCCTAATTAAAATCAAAATTAATAAATAAAACCAAATAAGACAAAAGATGCCAAATAAAACAAAAAAAAACAAAATATCAAAAATAGAAACAAGACATATAGTTCAATTTTTAGGGGACTAAATATTTCTGACATGGTGTCTGCCCTAGAGTGTGGTTGACATATGGTTATTCCATTGAAGAAAGCTGTTACTTTTTGTCAGTAGGTGTAAATTGCCAATAACTTCTTGGTTGTGTGGGATCCTGTGTTCATATCTCATTCTCCTTCCTGGGACCCTGTCCTGTTCTGACATGTGCATGTCCTATGGGTTCTTCCAGTCTCTGAGAGTTCATATGTGCATCAGTCCTGTAATGTCTGGAAATTCCTGTTTCTATGTAGTCATCTACTACATTTGGTCCTTGCAATCTTTTCACTTTTTCACCTTTTCTTCTATGTAGAACTCTGAGCCACCAGAGGGAAGGGTTTGATGAAGACAACTTATTTAGTTTAGAAATGAGTGCTCCGAAGCCTCTCATTGACTTCACATTGTCCAGTTGTGGGCCTAAGTGCTACTTTCTATCACATACCAGAAGCAGTGTCTCTGACGAAAGTTAAATGAGATGCTGATCTGTAAGCATAGCAATCTGTCATTAGGAATCATCCCATTGCTTTGTTCCTATAGGAGTTTTTCCAAGTTGATTCATGACCCATATGGTCACAGATTCTTAGCTATGCTGCATTGTAGGGCCAAGGAGTTTTTGAACACACCTCCTCATCAAACATCACAGATTATGGTAAAAGCTACTGATTGGTCTGAGCCATCTGATAGTAAGGCCCTATTGTTGAGGACAATACTTACGTTATGTGACAAGACAACGTCAAGCTGGTGCTCAACTAGAAGCTTCACACTGTTGACTAGCATTAATAGCTCAGAAAGGCACTCTATATCTTATCAGAGGAGAAATATAGCTATATAAACATCACCTGTGAAGCCTGTGATCTTCAATGACCTACCTTCTGGCAATAGTGGCATAAATACTATGAGAGTAACCAAGGAATTTCTTTCTTTTTTTTCTTTTTAAATTTTATTTGATTTTGTTTTTTATACTCTAGATTTTATCCCCTTCCTGGTCCACCCTCTGACTGTTCTATATATCATACCTCCTCCCCACTCCCTCACCACCCCTTCCTGTCTCCATGCCCCCAAACCCCACCCCACCAGACCTCCCCACTCTCTGGGGCTTCCAGTCTCTTGAGGGTTAGGTGCATCTTCTCTGACTAAACCGAACAGCAGTCCTCTGCTGTATATGTGTTGGGGGCCTCATATCAGCTGGTGTATGCTGCCTGGTTGGTGGTCCAGTGTCTGAGAAATCTCGAGATTCAGGGTGAGACTGCTGGTCCTCCTACAGGGACACCCTCCTCCTCAGCTTCTTCCAGATTTTCCCTAATTCAGTCCACAGGGCTCAGAAGCTTCTGTCCATTGGTTGGGTGCAAATATCTGCATCTGACTCTTTCAGCTGCTTGTTGGGTCAAAGGACACGCATGACAGGCCTCTTTTTCTGAGTCTTGATAGCCTCAATAATAGTGTCAGGTCTTGGGGTCCCACCTTGAGCTGGATCCCTTTTTGGGCCTGTCACTGGACCTCCTTTTCCTCAGGCTCTTCTCCATTTTGTCCCTGCAGTTCTTTCAGACAGGAACAATTATGAGTCAAAGTTTTAACTGTGGGATGGCAACCTCCTCCCTCACTTGAATTTCTGTCTTTCTGCTGAATGTGGGCTCTACAGTAACCAAGAATTTTTAAAATTGGATTTAAAGCCTGCTTCATGAGATGGAAACAATATTTGAAGCAGATATTATGAAAGAGTTTTCTGAATTAAGAATCCCCCTTACCAGAAAAATTTAAGTCATTGAAAGAACAAATGAAAGAACATCAAAAATTATTGCATAAGAATTTCAAAAATAATTTTAAAGTCTTAAGATGATTAAACATCATTTTATCTATTCTTTTAATTTTGTTGTAAACATAATTCATGTTCAGGATTTTCATATTTTGTTAAATTTCTGGGTAGCAGAACACAGATTTTTTTTTAAAGATTTATTTATTTATTTATTTAGTCTTCAGACACACCAGAAGAGGACATCAGATTCCATTATAGATGGTTGTGAGGCATGATATGGTTGCTGAGAATTAAACTCAGGACCTCTGGAAGAACAGTCAGTGCTCTTGATCACAGCCATCCCTCCAGGCCCCAGGATTTCCATTTTATTTTTTAAGAAGAAGAAAGCATAATTAGGGATTTGTCTTATAAAAATGAATATTTTTCACAATCAAAGGTTTTGTAAGTTTTATCCAGCCAAGAACATTTACTTGAAAGTAGAAAATAAGGCAATACCAGCATTTGGTTTTGTTTGGATTTTATTTAGTTTTGTTTTGTTTTGTTTTGTTGTTTTCTTTTAATTCACAAGAACCATTAAAGTGGGTGACATTTAAACATATATTTTCTCTGTATGACAGCAATTATTCTTTGTAAAAGACTGTATCTTTTTTTGTAAAATTCATTTCCCATGTCTTTATTTGTATTTGTTCTTCAAAGAACTACTTGCATTTTCATTTAAAAATTTAAGAAAAAAATTGTGCTCTGTGGAAAAATTGTCTTCATATTTAAAATGTTGAAAATGAAATCAAAGTTATATGAAAAAAATCAAGCACTGAAATTCACGGTATATAAATCATTATGCAGCATACGTGTCTCCTTGTGGCATCAGGTTTAGGCTGGTACCTATAAAGCAGATGCTGAGATGTGGCTTATTTTCAGCTCCTTAGAAAGAGTATAAAGGGCGAAGGTATCTACAAATTGAAAACTAGGATGAGTTTTTGATGTATTAGAAAGTTAGATTTTCAGAGTGGCAATGTGGCTCAACAATAAAGAGCATGAAATGTTCTTCCTTCAAACTTTAGGTCAATTTCCAGATCCTATGTTGGATATATCACAAACACCTGTATGTAATTTCAGACCTCAAGGAGTGGGCCCCTCTTCTAGACTGGGAGAGACTTAACACTCAAACACACCAGTATTTTTTTCTTTTAATTCATAATAATCAAAGCAAGTGATTATATATATATATATATATATATATATATATATATGTGATTGTGTGTGTTTATCATGTGTATGAGTATCTGTGTATATGTATATGTGCATACAAGTAGGTATATATATATTTATATATGTATATGTGTGTGTATGTGGGATTTTATATGTATATAATTATAAGTAATTTCTAATTATGTGAGATCTAAGGATAACAAGACAAAGAAGAAATTAATGAAACAAATATAAGAATAGAATAATAAAGTCTATGTTATTAAAAATAATGCAACCTATTAATTATTTATATAGTATACACTTTCAATCATTTTACATGTTATATTTGGTTTATGATGATAAATGTGTATTTACTTTTCCTTCTGATCCAGAAGAAAAGTTTAAAAAACAGTAGAAGTAAGCTCCAAAGTAAGAAATTAACCCTTGGGGCTTTAGTGTTACCAAAACAATGTAGTCCTATAATTATTTACAAATTAAAGGATTGTGTAAAACAAACATGCAATAGGAGAAAGGTCAATCAACTTTTCACAAATATATTGCAGGCTTACTGTGGAAAACCCACCTAGGGCATTTTGGTCTTGTAATGAGACAGAGAGTACTATAAGGGCTGATATTACAGAAAAAAATTCTTGCTATTTCATAGAGCAAATGTAAGTGTTCTGTACTACATGAGAATTATTTAATAGTCACTGACTATAAGTAAGCATAAAGAACATGTTTAGCACATGTTTAGCTGTGTGATTTGCCCTCTGCTTTGTTCATACAGCCACTCTAGGACAAAACTTCTTAGATATTCTACTCAGAAACCCCTGAGAACTAATACACTATCCTACCTATATAGACACAAGAATAAGCATATCTATTAAACACTTACTGGTAGTAATCAATGAAAGAATTTGTTGTTATATTCTTCAATATTGATCTTACTCTAACACTTTTTTAAAAGTGAATTTAAACTACTTTAATAAAATTCAAGTCAGCAACTCAAATATTAATTTTTATTTTTTTTATTTCAAAATATGATTTTAACTGAAACAAAGTTATATTACTTTTCACCTTCCCTTTTGTACTTCATGACCTTCTCTGGAATACTTCCAATAATCTATTTCTCAAGTTGGTAGTCTTTTTATTAATTTCTTGCATGAGAACTGTAGTCACATATATACTCTCCTTCTTCTCCCTCTCCCTTCTAATGACTCCTGGGCCTTATTCTCACTCCTACTTAAATACATGATCCCATGTTACTGTGTCTCTTGATATTGTCATTGTTTGGGTATTAAAGAAGATTAACTCACTTTACCTGGCAATTATCTCCACAAGAACCATAGACTAATGTTTTTAGTTTTACAATTTTGTTGATATATATTCTATTTTGTATATGTATTTAGTCTGAATGCAATTATGTGCATCATATGCATGCAGAGGTTCAAAAGAGGTTCCTTAGAACTGAAGTTACAGGGTAGTGAGACACCCTATGGGTTCTGAGCACTAATCCTGTGTTCTCTGGAAGAGCAGCCTGTGCTCTTAACCTCTGAGCTTTCTCATCAGCCCATAGAATAAAAATATTTAAAAATCATTCTTTTAGTTTTTCATTTCTAATTTTGTATTTTCTATATTTTTTATATTTCTAGGAATTCCATAATGAGTTCTGTAATCACATATTTTATACCTCTTTCTCCCCACTTCCAACTTTTCCTGTTCCTTTTCTCCACTGTGTTTCAAATTCACAATCTCTTATTTATTATTAATCACACACACACACACATCCCACTGAGTATATCCACCTAGAATTGAATAACCTATCAGAGGTTTTTCCTTGGAAATATCTGATTCTCTCTCTCAGTAGCCATTGATTGCCTATCCTTCATCATCCAGAACTGGGACCTTGTAAAGTTTTCTTCCATCCATGTTGGCATATCGACTTGTATAACAATTGTTAAGAAATCATAATATTGAGACTTCATGGTTGTGTCATTTTCATAATGTCTAGAAAATACAATCTCACAACTGGTGTTCTTATCTTCTTACTCTAACAATCTTTCTGTCTAGGAACCTGCTTTGTCTAACAGCTGTTGTAACTGTCAAATATTCTCCAATCTTAGCTAAGGTGTTTCAAGTTGGCTTGATACTGGGTGGCACAACCGTGTGCCTGATGCAAAGTTTACATGCTCCATGTTCACAACCATGACTGCTGCATTCATAAAAAGCAATGCAGGTGAGTAATGCTACCCAAACATCTAGAATTTATTACACACTTAATTTCAAATTAATATGTAGATTGTTCACATTAAGAAACTTTTACTCTTGTTGTTTTCCCCATGAACTCCACATTAGTTACTCCATACAGGGTAAAATATAAAGGGCTGAAAGACAGAGGAAAATCCAATTCTCAACACTCATCATTAGGCAGATGTGGGCAACAGTATTTTAATATATAGTCATAACCCCAGGAACATGGCCATACCAATTCATTGGCATGAATAGGGCTATATTGGAAAAAGAATAATCAAGCAGAGGATTTGGAAAGTAGACTTTGTGCTAGCAATCAGTTAACATGACACACCTTGACTGTAGCTTGCTTTATTAATTATGTGCTGGCAGAGAACTCATGTTTGTTGCTCAGGTTTAAGCAGAAATTTTTCTTTTTAACTTCTATTAAAAAAAAAAAAGGTTGTTTAGAGACTTTTTTCTAGTGACCATAGTAGTATGGTGGGAAATGGAATTTACGACAATGCTTTTGAGATTGTATGGTTTCAAATGAGTCAAGGGATTACCCTAGGCCATATGTTAAAATGAGAAATATATGACCAAAATAAAGAGATGAGAACCCATATGACCTGTATAAGAGAAAAGAGAAAAAATACATTTTTCTAACCCCCAAACGCATTCATGTTCATGTTTTTGAAAATTCCTGTTTCTCTAAAAATACATAGCTATAAAAATACATAGATGCCCATGACTTCACTTGATGTTACCATCTGATAAATTCAAGTTCAGATGATTTGATGATTCCCAAGAGATATTCCAGCAGTTCTTCTGTGTATATAAAGAGCCTGATGACCTTCTTATCCACATACATCTAAGAGTCTATAGGAAGGAGTAATACCAAACCAGGTAAGGAGTACACATTATTTAGCTTGGGAGACTGCATGCTTGTTCACCTTGCCAGTGTGTGACAGGAGTATGCTAGACCATCTTGGTCCGGGCATCAGGATGTCATCTCTCCAGAAGCAGAATTATAAACTCCCCATCATTGTCAGTAATAACAGGAGTGAATGGTTGAGCAGCTACCATTTAATTTGTCAGATATCACCACCTGTTATTTACTTGGTGTTGAAAGATCACTCTAATCCATGTTTTTAGAGGCTTCTGGGGATGGCTTACAGTGACTGGAGTCACAAATTTAGTCTGTCATAAAAGGATCTGGACACCTGGAAGGTGTAGTTTGAAAAGTATGAAGGACTCCCAGGAGCTTGCAATTTCCTTAGGATTTGTTCAAAAATATATATTCCTTGTTGGTATATGACATAATCATAACTTATAATTTGCATTTAATCATTCTGTAGTTTGGGGACTATGTTTCTTGCTAAAATACCATCATGTGTACACTGTGAAGAGTGTATCTCCATACACATGCTCCAGAATCATTTAAAACTCTCAAGATGCTGGTTTGTTCCCACAAATTTAATAAGATGTGTCAACATGTGTTGTAAATTATATTTTCAAATCCTTTCCAGTTAAGGGACCTGTATCAAAGCATGGAAATTACTTTGTTAGTACAGATCCCCTGACATAACTCTGAACATAATCTCAGTGCTTGCAGACAAGATCCTTAGAGGCTCAGGCTTTTGTGATTGATTTTAAAGGCTCTCTTTCCCTCAATAAACAAGGAATAAAATATCTTGGCTTTGATTTTAGTAAAATCCATGTATCGGCAGGCTATCCATGGAATGTGTCCACATTATCAGCTCCTGGACGCATGTTGAGCCACCTACATCACACTCAGCCAAGAAATCAAAACATTGTTTTTTATTCTAATCCATTGCTGGCATAGAAAAGTGGCAAGAAGCAAACTTCAACAGTAGTCAGAAGTTAGAAGAAAGGAGTTTGTTTATATAGTAGAAAGATTTGTTCAAAACAAAATAGGTATTTAAAACATTAGACTAATGGTAACTTGGTACACAGGAGAGAGAGCTCACGCATTCCTGTCAAACTTCCTAGAAGCTCAACTTATAAAATTCAAATGAAATCAGAATTAGGTCCTAAAAAGACTTGTGAAAGACTTTAAAGTCTGTAGTAATCTGGCTGCTACTGGCAGAATACAGGACATGTGACTTCTTTTTGTTGCATTTTTCTAGCTCCAATCTGCCTGCAGTGATCCTCTGTATAATTTACAGTTAAAATTCATTTGCTTGACAATAGGCTTACATATTTCCTTTATAATAGGCATAAAATACCTTAAAAAACAAAAATTAAATCAAGATACATGTCAGCAATCTCTAAAGACAATTCTTACTAGCTCTTCTAAAATCAAACTACTTGTTGAGCAAATGAAAAATTACTAATGCCCTAACCTTAGCCTAAATCCAGAACTAAGTTTCAGGGAGTTCTGCCATCCTTCCATCCTGCACTCCTCCCCAACCACCCTGACTCAGTCACAGCTGCTGTACTGTCCACCTCTATGTGTGCATGGTCCTGCTTACCTTATATAAACAGAATCCCAGCTCTACAAACTGCTGCCTCTGCTTCCTGCTAACAGGAAGCCATTTTGTGTCTGCTTCATGTACAGAGCAGCCATTTTGTATCTGCTTCCTGCTCAATGGCAGCACTTTGTGTCTTGGCTTAATAAACCTCTGGAGTGAGACTTTGCCCTCTAGAGTGATTCTGTGGTACTCTAGAGCTCCATAAAAGCCTCGGTTCCCTACTGCTAATAATTTTATTTTTAATCATAAATATAGATTTTAGTAAAATTGTGGGTTTTGGTTTCTTATCAATGATATATTGCAACAAACATACTTATACTAAATTGTAAATGTCAGTGTTTCATAGCACATTATAAATCTTCCTTTTAGTACACTTAAAATATTCTCAAATGTTATCAACAATACTTAAAATAGATAGTGTCCCAATTCTATTATTTTTAGTTTTGCTTTGTTTACAATAAATTCTGAGAAGAGATATCTAATTAAATCTAAATGAAAGAAATTCTAAGTAACTTAGCTCTTCATTTTCAATACAACTTATAAAAGTGTTGAATACAAATAAACTTAGAAAATAATATTATTTCTGTACTTTCATCATACTCTTTTAAAAAATTTGAAACCCCCTTATTTAACAGAAGGGGTGTGTGTGTATGTGTGTGTGTGTGTGTGTGTGTGAGAGAGAGAGAGAGAGAGAGAGAGAGAGAGAGAGAGTTTCATCAAATGTTTCTATAAGGAATGAGTTAATTCAGAGTGCAGAGTGTTGTTACATAGTTTTGACAGAATCCTCAGGATCAGAATCTATATTTATTTAAAAATGTTATTTAAACTACGCCTTTTTCTTTTGTTTTCCTTATTGGATATTTTCTTTATTTACATTTCAAATATTATCTCCTTTCTTGGGGTTTCCCCTCCAGAAACCTCCTATCTCATCCCCCTCCCCCTGCTTCTATGAGGGTGTTGCCCCATGTATCTACCCATTCCTGCCTCCCCACACTGGCATTCCCCTATACTGGGGCATCAAGCCTTCACAGGACCAAAACTACTCCTTTTTCAAATCTTCAATGTTGTCTACATATATGTAGAGATTCATTTGCAGATACAAATTTCTAACGTTTGAATTATTGTATCTGTATGCTGTATATTAACACTTGTCATAAGGTTTTTTTCGCATTTCCACTTTTGGAATAGCATATTTTGAGGTAATTTGTGAGCTTTGCTGGATGTTACTCTAACTTTAGGGCATAAACTCTGCTGAAAGGAATTATCATAAAACCCATTATAAACAAGCATATTTAGATACATATTCAAAGTAGAAAGCAATGTTCAATTCTCACTATTTCAAGAAACTTTATCTACCTCAACAAGGTAATACAAGCAAAGTAAAAGTTGCATTATAATGTGTATTTTACCTTTTCCAGATTGTATTTATGAGTAGGACACTTTTTCCCAACATAGATATTTACTCTCAAGTCCTTAAATGACATTAGGAGAAATATATTTGGTTAGGGGTAGATGTGTGTGCTAAAGAACCTCATGTTGTTGAGTTGGAAGGGAATATTGAAATTGTAGCTCTCTGTTCTGAAAATTAAACACATAAGCTTTATACCTTCAATGAAGATAGCTTAATATAAACCTATCTCATGGACTGAAAATCTGATACATTAGAGGATCATTTAATAAGGTACAATAATGACATAAATTTCTTGGAAAATAAATAAAATCTAGACCTGATCAAGTATTCAGTTCTTTGAGTGGAATTCTAATTCTAATGCATGCCTGATTTTCTGTAGCAAAATTCAACACAAAGCCTAATGTTTCTTTACTTCCAGAATGGAAAAATAGTAGTCCCTTTACCACTTTACCTTGAAACTGGTATTAATTTATGGTGGATTTGATTACCATGTCACCTTAGAATTGAGAGAATATAATCACCAGAGAAGCAGTATGTGACTAGAAGAAAGTTTATAGCTGTGGAATGGAGTACAAACCCAAGCATTATCTCCAAGCACAGTATCCTTCTCTAACAGCACAGATGGTACAGATGCAAGAAGGGTTGATACAGCCACAAACTGTAGAGATACTAGTCAAAGAAGAATGGACATAATCCTAGACAAATTTTATATATATATATAAAATAAATATGTATATACATATAAAATTTGTGGATATTCTTACATGTATACATGTCTTCCTTTCTACTTCTTCATCAAAGTATCAGTATGGGTTTACATAAGAAAATACGTTTCCTCATAAATGTGCATTAATGGTTGAAAGTCTACAAAATTGAATAACAAAGATATTAAATGTGGTATCAAAAGCTTGTTGATAATGCTGTATTAAGTTGCTAATAACTGAAAACCTATTGAAGAAAATAAGCTATATGAAAATATGAAGTGAATAGGAATTCAGAGAACTGATGTTTCACGTTTAATACAACTAAAATTTTGTCCTGAGAAGGTCCACTACACTCATCCAGAGATCTGAGTCAGATCATAGAATTTATCAGGGCACAGGGCTAAAGACCTGTAACTATTTCACTCACTGTTATACTAACCAACTTCACACTTAACAGACACACTTAATGGTTTCAGGTACAGCTCTGGCAGAGCATGACAAATGAGCTAGGCAGAGTTGATACAGAGAAGACAGATTAAATTCACTTGTACTTGGGATTATAATTCATTCCATGCATGTTAAAAACAAGTCCAACCTTGACAAGCAGAGTGAGAAGAAGAGAAGTAAGGTCACTTTGATAAGTCTGTGTTGGTGATCTTGTTAGCAGTTGGAAGAAACAGCAGTTCTATATGAAGAAATAGATGCTAATCCATAAGTGCAGTATTTCCAACATGTTGAATATCAAGGTGCAGGAACTTGAAACTATATAGTCATTTGGCCTCTGACGTGGGTGAGAAGAACACATGCATGGCAAAGGGTGAATTCTTCAGCTGTGGTGATAGGGGAACACGGTATCTAGAGGTACAAATCTAAAATGTCCTCTTGCTTTACATCATATAAGAAAATCACTTACATTGAAGACTTATACATACTATTTGAAATGTAAATCTTCTAGCATAAAACATGAGAAACCCATGTAGACACTAATCTTCATAAGAGTTTTTTTGAGATGGTACCAGATAACCTAATTACTGGAGATAGAGCTTAGTTAGAGTATTTGTCTTACATATAGGAAGCCTTGGGTTGAGTCCTAAAATTACATAAGCTGAATAAATAATACCTGTTACCTCAACAGTTTGAGAAGCAAAGATAGATGTTTCAGAAATTTCAAGCCATTCTAAGCTACACAGAGTGTTCAGTGCTAGTCCAGAATAGAGAAAATCCAAATAAAAATGAAATGCAATTTAAAAAATATTAAAAACTAAATAAACAGGACCAATTTTGTAGGCAAAATTTCAGAACAACAACAACAACAAAACAAACAAACAAACAAAACATGTATTACCTGTGGAAAAAAGACGAAAGATTCAAAGACATTTTAAATAAGACATGTTAACTGCCAACAGATACAAGAAAAGACGCTATCAGGTAACTTTATACCTAAGTGATAACAAGAGTTTTCTTCATATCTCTTAAGATGGAGCTAACATAATCAACAAACATAAAGTAGAAAATGTTGGACTAGTTTACACTGTTGGTGAGAAAATTAGCTGGGAAAGAAGCCATAGGAAAAAGCGGGAAGGCTCTGCCAAACACCAACAAAACTGCTAAATGATCCAAAATCCCACTACTGTGTTTACATCCAGAAGAATTGAAATCAAGATCTTAAAGGGCACCCTGCAAGTTGATGTTCATTGCAGTGCTCTTCGTGGAACTCAGTCAAGATGTGGAAACAACATTACTACAACTCAACAGAGGAACAGATAAAAAGTTGGTGGTAGTGGTAGTGGTGTGTGTGTATGTGGTGTGTATGTTTTAAACAAAACAAAAAAAATTCTACATTGTTTTCTTTCGTCTTTCTTGTTTTCTTTCTGTTTTGTTCTTCTTTATTTCTCTCTTTTTGATAGTCTTTCTTCTGAAACCCAGTATGTCTTGGAATGCAAAATATCAAAATGTTTTCCAGACTGACCTTGAAATTGTATACGAGCCTCTGATTTTAATCTTTTGAGTTCTGGAATTATAACTGTGACTAAATTCTTTCACTTTAAACAATATACATGAATCTGGTAGGCATTATTCTAAATAAGATAAGCCAGTCATGGAAGAAAATATTTTCATGATTCTATATAGAAACATTAATAACAATCAAAGTTATAGATGGACAAACTAGAGAAATGGGCTTCCTGTGCTTGTATTGGGAAAATGGATAGTTATTCAAATGTATTAACTATACCTGTACTATAACACCAAGTTCTAGTAATATGTTCAATGTAGTTCTAACATTGAATGACACAGAATTGAAGACTTCAAAGCTTATTTATAGGGCAGAATTCATGTGAAATGTTATAGTACTCCAAACACACACACACACACACACACACACACACACACACACACACACGCACACAAAGTTTGATAGATGTAGGATGCACTTACTACCTTGACTACAGTAATGGCAATGTGCACTAAGTTTTATATATTAAATATATAATTCATTCTCTCACACTCATTGTTCAGAGAACATGAGAGATATTGAGTCATAGGGAAGAAATTAATGTAAATGAAGGATGCATGAAAATGTTATATGGAAAACCACTATTCTATAACTCAATTAAAACAGAAATTTTTTAAATTAAATGAGTTAGAAGGAGGTACTCTACATGGTTAAATAATGCTCTTCCTGGAAGCCATGTATTACTAAATAAGCATCCAAATGTCAAGATATCTGTTTATAAGTTGTTGTTCAGGGAGGTCCCAGAAGCTGCCACCCCAAAATAACACACAGGCTTTTGCCACTCTTCTTAGCTACTCATCATAACTAGATTATAAGATGCTATTAATAAAGACACTACATGCCTGTGTTGTAAGCTAGAGAAAAGTCAAACTGAAAGTGAGCTGAAAGTTTTCTCTTTGCCAGCCAGCTTTCATGATATTAGAAGAGTTATATGGGCTTCTAGGAGGGAAAAAAAGCATTAAGAGCCCTACCCCTCTGTGATTTCAATAAAAGCAAAAACAAATTGCAGACAACATGGACTCTCTTATGTAATAGCAGCACAAGTATTTATAGTATTAACCAATTGCTCTCTACACCATAAGAACAATCCTTGCTTGGTACTGTAAACCAAAATATATAAAATATATCACTATAGAATATATCAAAAATATATCACTATAGAATTCATTCACAGGCACTATGAGGAAACATATTACTCTTGTTTTGAAAACACAAAACTGACTTCTAAATATCTATGTATATCATGTATACACACACACACACACACACACACACACATGCATCTTCCTTTTCAAGGCTAAAAAGACACAGTACAGCAGAAGGAGAAAGAAACTAAGGGCAGGAAGATGGAGGGTGGCATGAGTTTCTGGCTATGAAATAATCAGTACAATAATTAATTCACAGAGTGTTGATTATTTACACTGATATGACATCACACTGCCACTATGGACAGTCATTTATAGATAAAAGACGGGATCATAGGACTCCACTCCTGTCTGCAGAAGCATTGGCTGCTGTTAGATTCTGGGAAAGTAAGAGTTGTCTCAACTTTCTTAACCACTGGTGAATCCTCCAGGGTTCAATGGAAAACTCCAACCATACAGCTAACAAGCATTTGTGACTCTAGTCCTGAGAGATCAGATTCCTTCTTCTGGCCTTCGTGGGCATTGCATGTACTCAACGCACAGACATAAAATAAAAAGGAATAAATCACAACGTAAAGTAAAGAAAGAAATGAGAGGAAATCGAACATAAAGAAATGATCCTCATAACAATAATATCTTTTAAAAATGCTTAGAATTTCTGAAAGTCATCCAGACTTCTATTTGCTATGTCTAATAAAGTACCAAGTAACATAATGAAAATTACAGACTAGGCATGTCGAGGAATTTGCCAATGCTCTTAGACATAAAGGACAGAGAACAAGCAGAGGGGCAAATGGTTGTCAATAGAGTTTCTAAAACAACACAAGAATAACAGTCATCATGTTGAGCCTAACTTTCTGTTCAGAAGTATATTCAGAGAAAAATACACTGAAAAATTATTTTAACCACATTTTCAATAAGCTATATCTTTTGTAATACACCCCCCCACACACATACATACACAAAGGAATTCTGAGTTATAAAGCTAAAAATGAACAAATAAGGAAGTAAGTGCAGGATTGGATCCAAGAAAAGAAATTATATATACTACAAAAAATCAATAAAATACATAAGAACACCTACAAAATATAAAAGTCAGTACACATAGTTTAGCCATGAATAAAGGAACACTAACACTAAAAGTTCATGTATTTTTTAGTTAAATGTAAATGATATAAACTGACTTAGACGTGAATAAGTATTTGACTTCAAATATTATATCAGTATGCATGTTTAAAGTCTAACCATATCAACCAAATGCACTGACAGGTTTAAAACTTTCAGTCCAATGCAGGGGAGAGCTAGGATCAGAAAATATATTGAAAAGGACTCCTACCTCTTAAACAGTAAAAGCAAGCAGGTACCTAAAAGGAACAATTAAACTGTTCAAAAAAAGTATTTTAATGAAAATATTATTAATAAAAATTTTGTGAACATCATCATGTCGTGAAACTGATGTTTGAGAAATGCTTACAATATTTCATAAAAGTAGACAATAAGCATTTGTATATATGTTTTATTGAGATAAATGGTTTCTTATTATCATTTAAAAATCTAAAATTTACTATTTCCTCTTTTTAATTTGTTGATATATTCTCTTTCATATGTTTGTGTGGTTGGTTATATTCTACAACAAATAGTAAAAATATATGAACTAACTGCAAATATCAAAATTAATCTAAAGTACTTGATTGATCATAAAATTGACAATTTTCATTGGCACATCTTGCTCCCATTGGTAAAAGATCCAGAATAGCAAAATCAAACTATACTTTTAAGATTAAATTTATGTCTCAAGAAATGTACATAAGGAGAGCAAAACAGAGCACTGGGCTCATTAGGCAAACTAGAACATACTTGAACATTTTTCCAACTCTATGGGTTGTTTTGCTTGGGTTTGTTTTGTTTTATAATGCTGTTAGCTAACAAATAAATTAGGTTATTACTAATACATATACTTAAAAAACAGAGTTTCAACCACTCTGGGAATAAGAATAGTAATTTAAAAATAAGGTAACTTTTCTTTGTCTAAAATTTATTAATATAATAACTTAAAATGATTAGTAGTTAAAATATATCCAAAACTTACTGTTCACCATGCATTGTACTAAGAAACATTGATACATTATCTCAGTGAATATTTGAATAGTTTTATAATATTTTATCTTCTCAGGAGAAAAAGTATTATAAAGGGATCCACTAACTTTTCCAGATGTCTGAGTTTCCATTTTCCATCCAAATGATTTCCTTCTACAGTAATACATACCAAACTAGAGGGAAAGGAAGACACACACACACACACACACACACACACCACACAAACACACACTATACATATATATTCCATATATGCACTACATAATACACACTACTAACATACACACTACACACACATATACATGCACACACAGTACACACACATATTACACATACACACTACACAAATACACACTACACATATATACTACACATACTCACTACACACATACAGCACACACATACACACACACACACACACACTGCACTCAATTCACATATTGTGTCTTTTTCTCTCACACTTGTGTGCTCTCATACATATATCAGAACTCTTCTGACCAAGATTTTCTGTTCTTTCGGTTAAATAATAATTTGAAATGTATTAAGACACTTAGCACAAATAAAATGTGAATTAATATTTTCTGAGATGGACAATATGGCTGAGTGGGTAAAAGTGCTTGTCATTGAGCCTGGCAACCTGTGATCCTGGAACATTTATGGATATGGAAGGAGGGAGTCAATGCCAGCAAGCTGTACTCTGACATCTAGATGTGTAGAAGAAGCTCACCCCCCAACACACACACACACACACACACACACACACACACACACACATCCACATGCACATAATACGTAAATGTAAGGTAAAAAAAGAAAATAAAGGACAGAAAAAGAAAGAAAGCCTTTAAAAAGAAGCCTGTTAAAAGTAATGTTCCTGTATACTGACCTAACACGTTCATCCTTAGCTATTCTTAAGGTAGTTATGCTATATCTCATTGAGTCAGGTAGACTTGAATAGTGTTGTTTCTTTCTTTTTTATTTGTTTACACTGCTTTCTGATTATTGCCTTTTGATCACACTTTTATGAGTCTTAAATTTCTGTGTTTATAACATAGTTATTCACTTCCCATTACATTTGGTCTTCTTGATTTTTCTTTATGTTCAATCTAGAAAAAAATTCTTTCAGAACTGTCAGAAGGCTTTTGAGATTAGTGTACACTAAATGAATAGAAAGTTAATAATCTTGTCTGCAAAAATTGTTTGTGTCCTCTAAATTCATTTCATCCTTTCATGTTGGAACAAATAGTAGTAGAAGTGCACATATTAAATCACATATTGTAAAATAGATGCATTGTGTAATGTCAATCCTATACAGTTAACAAATAGAAATGAAAATTTAAATATATGGCCTTGGTCATACTATTACATAAAATTATTGCGTGCCAGCACAGTCCAAAAGAGACTGTCATATCTCTTAGAGCTGAAGTTACAGATAGATGTAAGCTCCCTGATATGAGTGTTTGGAACTAAGCCCATGTCTCTGTAAGTCCAGCAAGCCTCCCTAATCACAGAGCCATTTCTGTAGCCCAAAATAAATATTTGAAAATTCATAAATCTGTAAAATTATAAAGAAAGTCAAATTGTAGTATATTATTATTTCAAAGAAAGACTACTGTTGATCAAAGATAATCACTGGAGCCCCTCCTTCTACATTTACCAGCAATTGACCATTATTTGCTATTTATTTATTTATTTATTTATTTATTTATTTGCTTTTTCTCCATTACTGCTATAAAAGGAGCAATACAGTGCATATTCCTTATCAGTTAAATTGTTTCACTAATGTGCATGGTTCATTTATAAAGTATTTGCATTGTATTGGTTATTAAATTAAATAGAAACTGCTCATTGAGTTTACCAGCTGACTGAATATGGAATTAAATTATTTGCCTTTCTTATTACTGAGAAGATATCTGAAGGCTACTTAACAGGTTGAGAGTATAACTCATCATGGAGAGAACAACATGGCAACAGGGAGCTTGTGAAAACTTGTTACATTGTATCTGCTCTCAGGAAGCACACAGAGACAGAATCTTGGTTCTCAGAAATTTCACGTTTATATTCAGTGTGGAATTTCATCCCCTATATTTTCAGTACTGCCTGCGTTTAAAGTGAGTCTTTAGACTCAACCCAGTATAAGTACTGTCTCAGACACACCGAGGCTTGTCTAAAAGTTCTAGATCTTGTTAAGTTGACAATCAAAGTTATTGGTCACAGTTTCTCCATTGTCAACTTGAGGCCCAAATATATACCTCTTTTTTAAAAAGTAAATTATTTTATTTATTTGCATTCCAAATGTTGTCCCCTTCCTGGTTCCCTCTTCCCTGTATCTTCACCTCATCCTCCCTCTGCCCATGCCTCTGAGAGGGTGCTTACCCAACCACCCATTTCATCTCCACCAGCATCGTCTCCCACTGAGGCCATCAAGGCATTCCTCTGCTACACATGTGCCCGGCGCCACAAACCAGACCATGTATGTTCCTTGGTTTTCAGCTTAGTCTCTGGGAGCTCTGAGGGGGTCCCGGTTAGTTGACACTGTTGTTCTTCCTATGAGGTTGCAAACCCCTTCAGCTCCTTCAGTTCTTCCTCTAACTTTTCCATATGAATCCTTGACCTCAATTCAATGGTTGGCTGTAAGTTTCTGCATCTCCCTCAGTCAGCCGCTGGTAGAGCCTCTCAGAGGACAGCCATTCTAGGCTCTTATCTGCATGAACAATATGGTATCAGTAATAGTGTCAGGATTTGTTGTGCACACTGGGATGTATCCCAAGTTGGGCTGGTCTCTGGATGGCCTTTCTTTCCATCTCTGCTCTATTTTTGTGCCTTCATTTCCCTTATACAGGAACAATTCTGGATTTAAAAAAAATTGAAGATGAGGGGGTGACCCATGCCTCTATGGGGGGCCATGTCTATTTATAGGAGGTGGTCTCTTCCAGTTCCATCTCCCCACTGTTATACATTTCAGCTAATGTCATCCTCATTGAGTTTTGGTAGCCTATCGCATCCCAGGTCTCTTGGGGATTCTAGAGATTCCCCTGACCCTGACATGCCACAACTGCATATTTCGATTCATTCTCCTGGCTCTCTATGTGTATCCCTCCGGTTTCTCCACTCCTGCCTCTCCTTTTCTCTTCTCTTTCCTCCTCTCCCTCTCAGGTCCTTCCTGCCTCCTATGATTATTTTGTTCCCATTTTAAGTGGGTTTCAGGTACCTGCATAGATATGGTATCTACTCACTAATAAGTTGATATTAGCCAAAAAGTTCAGAATATCCATGGTATAACTCACAGACTGTAGAAAGCGTATCGTATAGGTCTTAATATAAAATCCATGTACCCATTGATAGCTTCAACTTGTGAAACTCTGTTCATTTGAAAACCAAGAGGCATTTCTATGAGAGAGTTTCATTACAGACTTCCTGGTGTTCTGACTCTCACAGTCTCTCAGCTCTCCTCTTCTGAAATGTTCCAAGAGCCACAGATGTAAGAGCTGTGACGAATGTGTATCCACTGAGGCTGGACTCCCCTCATTCCCTTGACTTCTGCATTGTGTCCAGTTGTGACTTTCTATGGCAGTTTCTATTTGCTGTAAAGAGAGGATTCTTTGGTGAGGGATAAAGAGTACACTTCTATGTGGTTATAAGATGAAAATTCAGGATATCATTAGAAATTACTTTGGTCTAGCAAAGTGACTGTAAAGGATAATCTTGATTGTCACCTTGACTACATCTAGAATCAACTAAAATCTAAGCCAAAGTAAGGACTTTTTTGACTAGAAAACTTGACATGGAATATCTACCTTAAATCTGCATCATCTGAGTCAGAAGCCCTACCATAACTCCGTCCCATATCTTCTGAAGCAGCTCACATAAAAGGATATGAAAGAGGGAAGATTTTCCTTTTTGCTTGTTTGTCCTCAATTTTACTGACAAGTTCATTTATCCTGTGCTGAGCTATTACTTCATTGGAACTAGAACCTACTTCTTTGAGACTCCAACAATGGAAATATGAAAAGACATGCTGAACCAGAAAGGTAAAATCTCATGAGGTCTGTGGTGTTTTGAATAAGAATGGCCCCCACAGGCTCATGTATTTGAATGTTTAGTCAACCAGTAGTGGTACTATTTTAACTGATTAGGAAGATTATTAGAGGTGGCTTTTTTAAGGAAGTGTGTCACTGTAGGTTAGTTTTAAGGTTTCAAAAGCCTATGCCAGGCTCAGTTTCTTTCTAGGCTTGTTGATCAAGATGTAGCTCTCAGCTACTGCTCCAGCATCATTTGTGATGTCATGCTGCTCTGTAACGTAATGATGATGGATTAAATCTCTGAAACTGTAAGCACAAATTAAATACTTTCTTTTATGAGTTGCCTTGATAATGTAGTCTTTTTACAGCAATAGAAGAATGACAAAGACAAGGTCCTGCCATGGACAAAGAATTATAGGCAGGTGGTGACAGCAGAAAAAGAATTAACCTCTTCCAGGTGTGAGCCCCCTTAATAGTTATTCAGTACAAATGAGTCAGCCATGAAACTGAATATACACAAACAGTAAAAATAGATTCAGTCAGCTATTTATACATGTATGCATATATATATATATATATATATATATACATATATATATATATATGCAATAATAATAACCAATGAAAAGAAGGCTATTTAATATGGAGTATGAGGCAGAAAATTAAGGAAGTTATAGAAAAGGTTGGAAGTGCTGGAGGGAGAAAAAACTAATTAAAGAATGAAGAAATAATATAATTATATTTTAATTTAAAATGCATTTTTAAAAAAAGGAAGGAAAGAGCCAGAACTAAAATTACCATGGAAGGAATTCACCTTTAGTACCTGACTATAAAAGGGGTTCTCTAGATACAGCATACAGAGGCTTCTTCAACTTCTGTTGAAACTATGTTTGTCTCTATCTCAAGATAGCAACAGAATTTGGAATGTTAACCATATGGTATGAGAGGGAAGAGGGTTATAACATAGTCCATAAATGCCAGTCAATCATAACTATGCGTAGCAGAATTTGGGTCCTTGCAAATAGGTTACCGCTGTGTGAATTTGGTAAGGGGTGCCTAAAATACTATGGTGACTCCAGAAGATTGGTGATGTCATGATCATAAGACATCTACTAAGAAAATTACAGGCATAGAACTGAGTTGCCTAAAGTAAGTCAAGTGACTAGGCTGGAGGCAAGCCTATCTGACCCCTGTGAAGGTGATTCTATGATGCACACTAGCTGGAACCATAGGATCTTACATTTGCTCTGCTTGGTGACATACTAATTTAATATGATCTTTCATTGCTAACCTCTCATCCCTCTCCATTGCAATGGAAAATTTTAATAAATTTATTTCATATTAATTATGATTTTTATTTTGATTTTTATAAGCTTATACATGAAAAACTCAAAAACTGTATTTAAAAAAACAGTGTTGCAACTGATAGTAACTACAAGAATATTTGAGTTGCAGTGAATGCATTTTGCTTTTTGATGTGACCATTGCACCTGTAAGGACAAGAGGTTGAAGCATTTGGTATAAAATGATATATTTAGATATCAAGTTGACAAGTGTTAGACTTGTGATAGTAAATATTGATTGTCAACTTGATAAGATCTAGAATCTCTTGTGTTCATTGAGGTGGGAAAGTCACCCTACATGAGACTAGCACCTTCTTTTTGGCAAAAGAATATTGAGGACAGCATTCTCCACTCTGTTTTTTCTACAGCAAACAGTTTGTAAGCTGATGTCTAATGGGCCCACTGCTAGAGCTTTCCTGTCATGTTAACCTGGACCTTCAATCAGCCAAAGTAAATCCTTTCTTCCCCCATCCCTCATTCCTTTCTTCCTCTTTCCTTCCTTCCTTTTTTCCTTCCTTCCTTTTTTCCTTCCTTCCTTCCTTCCTTCCTTCCTTCCTTCCTTCCTTCCCTTTCTTCTTGGTATAGCTTTCATATGTCAGACAGAACTCTAAAGTCATCTCCTATAAAAAGATGTCCAACTTCCCAAAACAAAAAGCCATTCATCATTGTCACATTAGTTTATTAAATATATGTATACGTATAGTAGCAAATGTGTAGGATTTAAAAAAAAGAATTCATTTGACTCTTTGTTTCCATATTCTTATGGAATGTAAAGGTTAGGAGAGAAGCAACTGGTCTATTTCTTTCTTACTTATGAAATTTTTCTTCCTAGGGATTTAAAAATGTATTATTCCTTTAAGTATATGTATATGTGTATGTGTGTGTGTGTGTATATGTATATATATTAGCATACATGTGTATGATTTAAAAATAAATAAATAATTCATTTGACTATTTGTTTCTTTGGCTTCTGGAATATAGAGTTTAAGAGAGAAGCAATTGTTCCATTTTTCTCTTACTTATGAAGATTTTCTTCCTAGGGATTTAAAAATGTATTCTTATGGAAAATAAAAAAAGTGATCACTTTTATTCTTTCCAATGAGAATAAATGATGACATGCTGGTTAATCCCTGAGTGTACCAGCCTAAAGTAGGATGAATGTTACTTAGAATATAATTTTCTCCTGGCCTTTATCAGTTTTCTTGGAAATACAAATTCTAGTGGTTAGCTAATCTTCATTCGCCATAAATCACTGCTATTTAGTTCTCATATTTACTGAAAAAAGAGGCTTTTAACCAAGAAAGAGAAATACCTGTAGCCAGTAAGTCCAATGATTTGGCATCTTTTTATGCCTTTTCTTGTTTTCAATGGCTTAATGCACATTAAATAGATTCCAGTCATTGGATCAGTAAGTCTTCCTAGAGTAAGAAGGAAATTGAAGACAAGTTACATTAGCTCTTACTTGGTTCTTTGTATAATTTACTTGAAATGACAGGCAAAGATACCTAAAAATAGTATCTGAAAATTGAACATGAATAATTATTGTCAATAATAATACATAGTGACAGTTTTAACTTGTGGGAAGCTCATTTATTCTAACCAAACTTTGAAAAATGTTACATAGAGTAACTTATTTTAATCAATAACTGTAAGTTTGAAACCATTATCACCTCTATTTTACAGATAAAGACCTAAAGCATGGGAAAGCACTGAACTTTCTGTACTGGTGCACATTAGTGACTATCTCAGGCGAACTGAACCTGAGGCTCTGTGGTCCAAATCTGTCCAAATCCTTAGCACAAAAGAAGAAAGACAATGGGACTTCTTCCTTCAATAATTTACATACTATCATTTTCTATCCCACTGTGTGTTACACCTATAATATCTAGCACTACATATTTATTGTGCTTACAATAATATTTTGATAATTTATTTGTTTGCATATGATGTTGTATGTACAAATATGTATGCGCTTGTTTTTAAATGATTATCAGTCTTGATTTTCCACTTGACGTAATATAGAATAACAGTGAGGAATTGCTTAAATATATTTGACTTGAAGGCATGATTACAAGAGATTTTCTTTGCTCTTTGTTTTTTATTTAATTTTTATTGATTCTTTGTGAGTTTCTCCCATCATACACCCCAGTCCTGTTCATCTTCCTGCCTCCTCATCTTCATCAGTTTTCCTTGCAGCCTATCCCTAATAACACACACACACACACACACACACACACACACACAGAGAGAGAGAGAGAGAGAGAGAGAGAGAGAGAGAGAGAGAGAAAAGAAGCATAGAAAACACGTCACTGTGGAAGCTGTGCTGTGTGACAGCGTGTTCTATACCCCTCTGTCCACACATCTTCACTTGCAAATGTTTACTATAGGGACTAGTTTGTCTGGTTGAGGAGATCTCTGGCTTCTGTGACATCATCAATATTGGGTCCCAATCAGGATTCCTCCCAGTTATTCTGTAGTTGCCTGTGTCATGGAGATCCTGCAGCTTTGGAACAGCAGGACTACCTCTTTTACGAGTACTAATCATTCACATATGATATAGATTTGGAGAATGGTCCAGTTCAGAACCCTGGATCTGGACCTGAGTGGTAGCTGAGATTAGTCCACTTGCTTGTAAGGGATGTTCTTAATTTGGTTAATTCAGATGGGAAAATCCAACCTATACGCATTAATTTGTTGCTTTCTGCTTTTCACTGTGGATGAGATTTTTTTACTTGCCTTAAGTTCCTGATACTTCAATGGATGGACTGTAATCTGAGATTGTGAGCCAAATCAACACTTTCTCTTTGAGCTGCTTTTATCAGGATATATTATTTTCACAGTAGCAGGAAGGGAAACTAAGACAGTATCTGCTGGAGGTCAGAAGTTGGCATCAAATGAGATTCCCTAGATTCTCTCCACCTTTATGCTTTTGAGATAGGAGTTGTCAAGAACCTAATGCTCATGGATTCAGCCAGACTGACAGGCCAATGAACTTCAGGTTGTAACTGTCTTCAACACCAAATCCGCTAGTGCAGAGATTGCTGAAGCATGCTGCTCCAGTTTTTCCCAAGTGTTCTGAACCATGTCTGTCTGCTTGTGCTACCTGCCCTTTACCAACTGAGCTATTTCCTTACCTCTGATTTGAAAATTTTACTGTCCTTGTTCATATTAAAAACTCATGTATTATGTATGACATTTCATATGTTTGAGGATCCATTTATTTAAGAAAAATAAAAGCCTGTACTAAATGTGATAATAGCAATTCAAAACGACACGGGAAGAATGAAGGGTAACAGGACTACACTGAATAGAATAACTAATACAGAAAATACTCTGAAACATTGCATAATATTAACACCACATTTCTGCTAGTTGAAGTGGAAGATTAAACAATCAAAGAGTAAAAATTAAAATTAACTAACTTTATCCATATGGGAGAATGTGACTATATGGTACTATTTTTCATATATTATCCTACACAGTTGAATACTAGACTTGGTGAAATTATATTAGGTTATAATTTAAATGAAAGTTAGAGTCCACACACTTAGGCTTATCCAAAAATCATTTGAACAAGTAATTTGTCGCACAACTATTTATATGTTGATGCATGCATATATGTACAATCATTCTTCAAAAATACATACCGAACATGTGACATATTTAAGATGTTAGTACCGTAAGTGTGAGAATTAAGACAAAAAATATCATTTTATTTTTGTTAGAAGCATCAAAATAACAAGAGCATGGGCTTTGAACAATAGGTCAAATTAGGACAATACAGATATTTATCCTATCACTGCAATATTTTAAAAGATTTTTTTAATGATAGAGATGCAAAACCAAAGAAATCAATTAAATAAATAAGTCAATTAAAGAAATATTTAACTTAACAAGAATCTTACAAATAGGCATTGGGTGAATGTATCTTTCTATTTTATTGGATGTTTTATTTATATTTCATATGTTGTCCCCTTACCAGATCCCCCACCCACACAGGAACCCCCATCCCCTCACCCCTCCTCCTGCTTCTCTGTGGATGTACCCCTACCTACCCCCCCACTCCCACCTCCCCACCCTCAAATTCACACCCCCTGGGGCATCCAGCCTTCATGAGGCCAAAGATCTCTTCTACCACCTATGCCCAGCAGGGCCTTCCGCTCTTGCATACACAGCTGAAGCCATGGATCCCTCCCTAAGTGCTCCCAGGATGGTGGTTTAGACCCTGGGAACTGTGGTTGGTTGGTATTGTTGCTCTCCTCATGGGGCCACAAACTCTTTCAGCTCTAATGGTATTCACTCTAACTCCTACATTGGGAACTCCATGATCAGTTCAATGTTTAGTTGTGAGCATCTGCCTCTGCATATGTCAGACTCTTGAAGGCCTCTGAGGAGACATCCATATCAGGCCCTTATCAGCATGCACTTCCTGACTTCCACATCAGCATCTACCTTTGGTGACTGCACATGGGATGGATACTCAGGTGGAATGGTCTTCAGACAGCCCCTCCATCAGTTTCTGTTCCTCACTTTGTCTCCATATTTGCTCCCTTGAGTATTTTGTTGTTCCTTCTAAGAAGGACCGAATCACCCCTACTTGGTCTTCCTTCTTCATGAGCTTCATGTGGCCTGTGAGTTGAATCTTGGGCATTTCAAGGTTCCGGGCTAATATCCAATAATCAGTGAGTGAATATCATATGTGTTCTTTTGTGATTGGCTTACCTCACTCAGGATGATAATTTCTAGTTCCATCCATTTACCTAGGAAATTCTTGAATTAATTGGTTTTAATAGCTGAGTAATACTCCATTGTGTAAATGTACCACATTTTTTGAATCCATTCCTCAGTTGAAGGACATCTGGGTTCTTTCCAGCTCCTGGCTATTATAAATAAGGCTGCTATGAACATAGTTGAGCATATGTCCTTGTTATATGTTCGAGCATCTGGGTGAATGTTTCTTAATTTCTATGAATTAGAAATGTTATAAGAGTAAAAATCTGACTAGATATTATGTTTGCTGGAACTGTACAGTAATCATGAATATAATAGTTATGAAAATTTACAAGAGAATGTATTTAAAATGGTCAAATTCAGACATTTTGGGGACATAACATTGTTTCCATAAATAAAATCACCACATTTAAAAGGTGTTTTTGACTAACTAACAAGAATACCATCAACACAAAGGTAAAATGTGATTTGTGATTTAAGATCACAAGATGTTTTGAAAAATTACATGTGACTTTGTGGTTTGTTCTTATAAAATCATTGTAAATTATGGGTTTTAGCAAAGGTTGATGGTTTGTAGATGCTCAATGATCAAATATTAATTCTGAAATACAGCATGCACACCACACACCACTGTAACACATAACACTGAGCCAGACTGCTCCCTGAGATACACAAGCTCAGACACTACACAATTAAATGAAATGCAGTGTCCTTTCCTGTCCATGAAAAGTTTTCTGCGCTTATAGAAATATAGTGTTTTTATTTATAGCACACCAAAAATGTTCTGAAAGTTTCCTTTTATCATTCCCAAGCAGGTGTCACATTGATACAACTTTGAATTCTATCTACTGTACTAGAAGATTTAAAAATTTTTTTTGAAATATCCTGTTTGAGTTGTTGATTTTATTGTGAAAAAAATCACTAAATAACTTTGTCTTGAGTTTTGGATAGAATTTTGGACTATTTTGAAATGATGAATAAACTTGCTTCAGTCATTTTTTTGTTATATAATTTTTGAAGTAGGATTTTAAACCTTGATAAATAAAATACCAAAATATTGGTAAAATCAAAATGACATCAAAGCTATATTTTTCCTATAATATCAAATATTCAAATAAGTATTTATGTAAAGGTTAATAAATACATCTACCTCAAAAGTATGCAAACTTTCTTTTACTTTAATAAATAGTAAAATAATGCACATAAAACAGCTTTAAAATAAATATATGATCTATTTATGAGTAATATATATGACTAAATAATTTGTATGCCTATTTTTATACCTATATAACTGGGGTCATGTAAAATATATTGTAAAACAGGAAGGTATGAGAGGAAATGTTGAAGGGGCTCTGCTATAAACATTGTCTATTCAAAAGTCATCTTCAATATCTGTCAGTTAAATATTTCTGTGATAAAAGCATTCAACAAATTAAAAGACAGTGTTAAATTAGAATGTCTTCCTTTCAAAATGTTATTGCAGTAAGAGTTTATAAAATAATTCTCAGCAATACCCTTAATAAGTAGT
This sequence comes from Grammomys surdaster, assembly GCF_004785775.1. Lineage (NCBI taxonomy): Eukaryota > Metazoa > Chordata > Mammalia > Rodentia > Muridae > Grammomys > Grammomys surdaster. Next base: position 9,055,070 of record NW_021604719.1, on the reverse strand, counting down.
ATGTCTCTTCCCTTTGATTATTTTTTCTTATTCTTAGACATAGAATTTGTGACATACTTCATAATTTCTCAAAAAGCCTAATCTTCTTGTTTTTATTCAAATAAGACTAAAGTGGAATCATTGGTCATATCTTGACTTGAAGTGGAGTGCTATGCAAAGTTAAGTCCTAACTGAAGTTCATGTGAAACCTTTCAGTTACAAGAAACAAATTCATGACAGAATAATGCAAATGCACACATACACAGAGATAGACACATAATGTACATAACAATCATGGAAGAAATAAGTTAAATTTAATATCCTACTATAAAACAGTTTTTTTGAAATATAGATAATTTGTTGTGTTGGCTCTTGATTTTCCTCAATAATCCAGATGCTTGGAACATAGTTATCAACCGTTTTCTCAGGCCCAGGAGCTTGTGACTTAAAATGTTAATAATCATAAGTCTTCTGCTTCGGCAAATCAATCCCTTCCTCTTTATAAGATTATTTTCCTAATAATTTAATTCTTCAGCATTAGCCAATAACATAGTCTTCATGGTCTTTTTAAGCATTATAAAATTTTAGTTATCTGTATTGTTTCAAACACACACTAGCTAGTATTACACATATTTTTCAAAAAATATAATATAATATGTAAATTTCCATATACTCATAATTTATAAAAAACAGTGACTTCCTCAAAAGTTTAATTAAATATGAAATAAATCCTAGTTTGCATCTCTTGTTTCTGAGGAATTCCAGCTCTTTGTAAGATTCAAGAACCCTGAACAAAGTACGTTAGAAGGAAACTCAGAACACCAAGCTTCCACATCTCAATAGGAGACTAACAGATATATGACCTCTAAAACCATGGATTGTCTCTGTACCAAAGTGCATAGTTTATAAATTAAAAAAGATCTGCTATACTTTTGAAAGTCATGTTCCCAACCTAGAATATTAAGTTAGTAACTACTGTCCAAGTTCATGCTGCGACAGATGCTCATACGCTCCACTGGGTGAATGTAAATTACTAACAGGAACATGAAAATCAATTCATTATCACCTACTAGATCTGAAGAAGCACACATACTGCACCCAGCAAGTCATCACCTAGGGAAATCATCTAAATGTGAGTCTAGAGGTTTGCATAATAATGATTATGACCAACCACAGCACATTATGTCTATAAAATAGAAATAATCTAATTTTCCACAAAAAGAAGACCATGTAAGATAACATTACAAATTACCTAAAATTTTAATAATGAAAGTCCACTTGGATATTTATTGTGTATCTATAGAAATATTATAGTGAATAACTTTTATTTACAGCACACATATGTAATAAATTATAATCGGTACTGAAGAATACTTAAGAAATTCCAATGTAATTTAACTTGGAGTAGAGAAAAATCAATGTTATTGTTAGTCTTTAGGGGAGCCCTAGCTTGATATTCCTTGAGGTGAATATCGGGTTCACGAGCTGTCCATCATCTTTCACATTATACTGCTCTCTTAATACACGTTTTCTTACGTGATTATGTGTGAATAATTTAAAAGATTTAAAAATTAATAGTCCTAAAATAATCTCACATTGTCAGCGTTTCTGTGGAGCAAGTAAGTCTTGTGACAGCATGTGATTACTGTGTATTTGCATCCATGATTGTCTCTATGAATGGCAAACACAGCCTTCAGGTTCGATTTGGTCAGCTGCTCCTCAAGGCTGTTGCTGCTGCTGCTGCTGCTTCTTTCCTTCCTCCTCCCCTCCCCCGAACCCCTCCCCCTCTTCCTCCTCCCCCTCCTCCTCCTTCTCTTCCTCCTCCTCCTCCTTCTCCTTCTCTTCTTCCTCCTCCTTGTCTTATTCCTTTTATTTTTTTTTTTGTCAGTGGATTTGGTAGTTATCAGCAAGACTTTCTTTCAATTTCCTCAGCACTGTTTTCCAGTACTTCTAAAGCCATATTCATAATAATTAATCACTATGGCTTAATTAAAGTGCTTATGTGGTATTGACAGCAATCACCATGAAGTTAGCTGATATTCCCGTTGAAACAGTTAAACTAGAAAATCCACCCCCCCACACACACACACGCATGCTGTACTGATGATCCAGTTTCCAAAGGTCACTGAAGTTCTCTACATTTCTCAATTCATGTGCTTTTTTTGTTGGTGAATTGTTGGAGGAACACCCTCATATAGAGGCAAAGTGGAGGGGGAAGGGGGGATGGGATGGGGGTGCTTGTGGTGTAAAAACCTGGAAGGGAGATATCATTTGAAATGTAAACGAATAAAGCGATTAATAGTAATAAAAACGACATCAGCAGCAACGAAAATTATTAAAAACAACGACAACAAAACTTTCGTTCTGATCCTGAAGGAGCTTTTATGTTTAATATATAACGTTTTTAAACGTTGATTCAAGTATGGAATGAAGTTGGAACTTTAAGACAAAGCATTTTTTAGAAACGGAGTCGGGAACACCAATTGTATTTTACCAGTTTCTTTCCTCTGAGATGATACAAAGCAATTATCAAGACCTATCCAGAATCCGCAGAGCACATGGAACCACAGGCAAGCAACAGAAATATGAAAGCCTGCAAGTGATTATTAGTTCCATAAAATTCACAGGTGAGAACCTTGTCTCTCAGATTCTATGTCAGACTTACATGTTGCAAAAATTAAGATCATTAATGACTGAGAAAATCTTGCTCATACATACATACATAGGAAGGAACCCACCATAGACAATACTATCATTAACAATGGCCCCCAAACAACAATAACAGGAATACATACCCCAAATGTCTAGGAACTAAAAGAAAGAAAGAATTAGATCGTATTTTCAGACTCTTAAAAAAATCTTAGCTATAATTTTTTATTGAATAGACATTTTTTGAAGTAAAAAAAAACCTACTTTCTATTATTGAACACAAACAAGTAGGAAATGTTAGAAGTAGTGTGATAGAAAGGTTTGAATGTGCGTCCTATTTTAGAGAAAGATGGGACTGAACAGTGAGCCTGGGACCAGGAAACAGCAAGGAGAGAAAGGTCATTGAAAGGGTTGTTTAAGAAAAAGACCTAAAATGTGAAAATCTGCACATTGGTTGATCCTCCATTCCTATTGACTCCAGTCTGTAACGAAACCTGTCTATCAGAAAACTCTCCTGACAGCTCCGAGTTGCTTCAGCCTGGAAAGATGCTTGTTATCAAGGCTGACCATCTCAGTTTGATCCCTGAGACCCAGAAAATAGAAAAATAGTCAGTGTCTAGAAAGTGAACAAGATGCAACAATGAGTTAAAATGTTTTTCATTGCTGGGCAGTGGTGGCACACGCCTTTAACCCCAGCACTTGGGAGGCAGAGGCAGGTGGATTTCTGAGTTCGAGGCCAGCCTGGTCTACGGAGTGAGTTCCAGGACAACCAAAACTACACAGAGAAACCTTGTCTTAAAAAACCAAAAAAAAAAAAAAAACCCCAAAGAAAAAAAAAAAAAAAACCAGTTCTCCATCAGTGTGAGTTGCAGTAGAAAGTGCAACTTATTTACAGTAACAAAATAGCTTAATCAACATTTAATGATTAAAATTAAGATCTTTTATAAACTGAAATAATTGACCGAAAGAATTCCCTTTCAGTAAATGTTCTTTTTCATGTTTATTGCATTATAGCATGTTGAAGAAGGTCTTCAGTTACTATAAGGAATTTAGTGTGATGCCAGTCAAGTGCATAACAAATAATGAATATATAGATTTAGTAATATATATGATATATATGAAATATTATACATATATGTATAATATATACATATATATATATAATGAATGTATCAACTTTAGTACCTTCAGATTATTCAGATTATTATTCTTATAATATTTTATGTTTTTACTTAACGTGAGGATGTTTAGTAACAGAAAGAGTAACAAAATAATACATACCAAGTCTCACTTAATTGAATACATATGTTTATTGTTCAAAAATATTAACTCATTTCAAGGCATCCTATAATTATATAGCCATGCTCTTATGATGTCAAAGAAACGCTCTGTATGTGTGTGTTTGTGCATGTGTGTGTTTTGTGTGTGTGTGTACAAGCATTTTTAGCCCATGTATGTCTGTGCATCATGTAATATCTGGTGCCCACAGAGCTCCTACAACAGGGATTAAGAATTCTTGTCATCCAGTATCCAGCTCCTTTAAACTTTTTAGTACACGTAAGTTAAAAAAAAGTACTTTGAATAATCAAATTCATTACTGTTTAAGTATAGAGTCTTGGTAGCAGATAGAATAAAAAGCATATCTATGACTTTCTGTGTGATGTCTCATCAAAAATATTTCTCTCATGTTTGTTATACCTGTGATTATTTGTTTTTTGAAATGCAAAGTTTCCATGTTGTGTTAACGGACAGATTCCACTCTTTATTAATAGAAACCCTGTCAGTTGGAGATCTTAAAATCACAAAGCAAGAGCAAATGCTAGCTATCACACTGGAAGGTCAGCTCACAATGGTCAGTTGTTAATTAGTCCCTGGGTATTTTTTCAACAAGTTTCAAGTGCATTCAAGACAATGTTTGGCACTTCACCAAAGATTTAGAAATAAATACTTACTCAGATACTCTTAAATTATCCTTGACATTGTCAGAAATGTTCTTTCATAATACTCTTTGGAAACAGTCCAGAATACTTTTAAAATATGCATATAAAACAAACCCATAACACCATACAGGTTTTTTTTTCACACCACAATACAAAGGTAGAAATCATTAATAAAGGACCTCTGAGAAGTGTTTTTATTTTAGTATTTTGTATTCTTAGTCTCATTATTGATCAGGTTTCTGTAATCCATGTTTCTCTCACATTGTTAGATCACTACATTGTGTGATTCAATTTCAAATCCATGTATTTTACTGGGATTTTGTTTAATTTGGTGTATTAGCTGAGACAACTCAGTGGATGTTAATATAAAAATAGGACTTTGAAAAAATGTATTTCTTTACAATATAAGACTTAGGAAAACATGAAAATGTTTTAAAAATCAGTATATGAATATATATAACCAAAATCATCAGATAACAATCATTGCAGCAACATTTCTTCATCTTGTTCTCCTTGCTTTCTCTCTTCTATCCCCAAAGACAGTTTATTTCCTGAATGAACATACAAATGTGAAACAGTGTAAGTTTGAGTTTGTCTTTGTGCAGTTATCTTCAGAACACTATTGTTCATTTTTCTCATTCTTAATGACGTATGCTCAGTTTTCATCCTGACTGCTGTGCTTATATTAACTATTAAAGCTATAAATTCATCTCTATTGTCTACTACAGGATATTTGACATATTTTGTTGAATTTTAGATTTAAATCCTTTCATTTTTCTTATTTAATCCATGGGTCTCAAAAGTGCAGATTTGATTATTCAAGCCTCTAACCATTGTACTGTGATTTCATTGCCTTTCATTGGTTGGTATTAAAATCTGTAAAATGTGATATGCCATGATACACTTTGAAGTTAGATAATGATTATTCATATATGTGTATAATATATATACACATATTAGTTAACATATGTTTACATAGACTGAAAATTAATGTATGTGTTATATATATTTATGTCATATATATTTTAACTATTGTTTCAGTTTACAAATTTTTAATTTTGTTATTTGTATTGGCTACATTATTAGTTAGTTGAATAGCCTCTTCCTCCTCCTCCTCCACCTTTCCTCCTCTTCCTCTCCTCCTCCTCCTCCTTCTTTTTCTTTTTAAATCTCATTCCATAGTCCATTACCCTGGAGAAGTACATTAGAGACAAGTTTATATTAGGGGGAGTACAGTGGGGTGCTGCTCATATAATATGTGACCAGGAAGCAAAGAAGGGTCAGAACTAGGGTTCAAGCTATAACCTTAGAAGGGCAGCCTCTGGAAATCTTTTTTTTTTTT
>NW_021604719.1:9031595-9049060 GCF_004785775.1 Grammomys surdaster | reverse complement strand
TTTTTTTTTTTTTGCATTTAAATCTTCCTCCTTAACATGTTACAATTTCCTAAAGTATAACTACCTGTTGAGAACAAACACCAAACACCAGAACACATGGGATACATTACACACTGCTTTCTAGCATAATTTAAATTTTGAAAAAAATATTTTTCAATTTCTGTGAAAATGAATCATTACAACTTTTGATGATGATGCATTTTCTATGTAACGCCTTTAGCACCAATACTCCCTGTAGTGAAGCAGTGTTCTGACATGTGGCAATAGGATATTTAGATTATATTAGTCCTTTACCTCTGCCAGTATATCCAGCTTTCAATATAGAAATATTTTACTTTCTTTATGATATTTGTTCTAAATATTTTCATCTATGTAGTGATTGAGAATGAGATAGCTTTCTTGGTTTCTTTCTATGTAAGTTCATACTTTGTTAATAGAAAGATGAAAACTGGGTGGGGGGGGAGTCATAAGGAAAAGAATTTGAATGTGAATGACCAAGATGTGATATGTACGTGAAAGGAAAATCAGCAGTGAGCATCACTGAACTCTACAGGCAATATATTTTTATTTCTAAAAAAAAAGTAATAAAATTAAAAGTATAGGATTGATGATAAAGCTCAGCAGTGGCTTTCTTTCTATACTATAAAAAAAACAATAAAATGAAGAATTAATTAAGGGTGTTCAACATACTTAGCTATCAGGGAAATGCAAATCAAAACTACTTTGAGATTCCACCTTATGCCTATCAGAGTAGTAAGATCAATAATGCAATTGACTCATGTTTGAAAGGATTGGAGTAAGGGGAACACTCATCCACTGGCGAAGTAACAGCAAACTCATACAGGCAAAACAGCAATCAGTATCACTGCTTTTCTGGAAGATAGACACCCATCTACCTCAGACACAACTATACCACACCTTGGGCATATACCCACAGGAGTCTTCTTCCTACCACAAAGACATTTCCTCAACAATGTTCCTGAGGCTCTATTTGTAATAGCCAGAATTGAAAAAAAAAAAAAAAACAACCCTATATGTCCTTCAACAGAAAAATGGATAAAGAAAATGTGGTCCATTTACACAATGGAATATTACTCTGCCCTTAAAAATCACATCATGAAATGTACAAGCATTACAGTTATGAAGTTCAATGAAAGTAATTTTATGGTTGGTGGATGTCACAAGAACATGAGGAACTGTTTTAAAGGGTTACAGAATTAGGGAGGCTGAGGACCACTGTATCAGAGGGTAATATCTGATTAAGAAAAGGAAATATAATGGATGATATAACAGATTGGGGATTGTTAAGAGTATCGTGTAGTACAAGGAGAACAAGTTAAGGGGGAATTTGAGGAGACATACCTAAAATTAAGGGACAATTTAGAGGTAGTACAGTAATATAATACTGTGGAAGCTCACATACACACACACACACACACACACACACACACACACATGCACTAGGTAGAACTGCCAAATATTAGCAGAGATAGAGTCCCAACTGGCCACCAATAATCAACAAAGATTTTAATGTCAGAATAGGGTTACATCTAATTGACTTGTTAGCCAAATTGGTTTCATGGGATTATTCAATATTCTTCATATCTCATGACCATATCTCAGTTTAGTTGTGACGCAAGTAAACAAAATATGTATTCTATCAGATGGTACTAAATAGCATTACATAATTATTTCACTGAATATATCATGACGTTTTCCACTATATGTGTTCGTTTCTCATTTATTTTACTTAAGAAAAAATATCATTATAGAAAAGAATCTTTGCTTTATATTCTTTAATCTCTCAATGAATTAATGAATATAGTATAAAGTATTCGGAATATCAATGCTTCTACAGGACTTTTAGATTATCATTATTCCAATTTAAAGAAATTCTCTAAAGACCTGTGCATTTTCAAGGTCTGCCTCATTCGCTATTAAACTTTGACAACCATGAATAAAGTGCTTTTATCTGTTTAATACATTTATTTTCCTAGCTGGATAGGCATTGTTCTGTGCCATTAGAAAACACATAACCTAGTTTATTTCAACAGTCTTTAATGTGATAATACGAAAGGCGTGAGCTATGGCTTGGGAATACATAGAGGAAAACACCAGAGGCTTCAGGGTACAGAGAAGCTTCCAGTAAATTAAATCACGAACAAAATTGCTCTGTCAATTCAGTTTACCTTGCACATCAGCTATCGATGACTTCTCAGTTTTATTAGTGAGGAAAAATGTTTGACAGTATCTAAAAAAATGTTCCAAATTATTCTTCATTTGATGTGTGTTAGAAAATACACATAAAATAGTAAACACAGTGGCAGGCCGAATGTGCTGAGAGGATGGGCACACATTTTCATTCTTTCATGTCTGGGAGGGAATAATTAGTTATGTTTGTTTAGCATTGAAATGCATTCATTTACAAAGCAAATATCAGATACAAAGTAGATACCTTATACCTTGCAAACCCCTTATTTCAAGGCCATGGATTTTTATGCATTTAGAAGATTGCACACACAGAACCACAGCATTAAACAGCTAATGCCTTTGATATAATGAGTTGCAGTCAACTTAAAACCCTAAAATACTTTAAGAAATACCTGAAAAGAGAAAGAATTCATCATACTGCTCTTTTTTTGAGGTAATACATCAGTGTCTACAATATGCATGATTTGTAAAATCTTTTAAAAAATGTAGACTAAGTAAAGATTTTGTGAAAGGCCATTCACTGTATCTCTTAAATAGTCTGGCATAAAATTTTGTTAAGATCTTACAATCTTAACCTACTAGCTCTAATATAGCATTATATTGTTTTATTTATTTATTTATTTATTTATTTATTTATACCTATATAGTTGATGATAAGAAATTTTTTTACAATTACAATGGTTTTTTAAAATTTACATGTGGAAAAGTTCATCTGTGGGATGAGAACAATAGATAGACTTCATCAGATAAGCATCAATTCTGGAAAAGAAGCCTTCACTGCTGTTATGGTAGAATTACCAGCAGACATTTATTGCTTCTGGTTTCTTATTTTCCAAATTATCACCTTTACCTAAAGGCTACATACTAGGATATGACTGAAGCTAAGAGACACCTGGAAACCTCATAGTTCAACCTCCTGGTTTGGATTGACCACAGAAGACCTCCCCCCCACAAATACCTTACCAGGCTTTCTTTGTATAAATAAGGGTAATTGTATTTAGATGGTACTCTATGTTCTGAGACCTCTCCTGGTAAATAGATCTCTCTCTCTCTCTCTCTCTCTCCCTCCCTCCCTCCCTCTCCCCCTCTCTTTCTCCCCCTCTCCTTCTCCTTCTCCCTCTCTCCTCTTCCTTCCTCTCCCTCTCTATCTCCCTCCCCCTCCTTCCCTCCCTCTCTGCCCTCCCTCTCTCCCTCCCTCCCTCTCTTCTTTCCTTCTTCCCGCATTCCCTCTTAATTTTCCATCTATGAACCTATATTATTCTTGTCTTTAAAACTCATCCTCTGTGCTTCATGAATTTTTTTCTTAAATTTTCTAAAAAAAGCCACTGGTGTAGGGCTATTTTTGTTGTCCTTGAAGTTCTGGGATTCTAATTCCCCAAAACTATACTTGCCAAAAACTAAGAAAGTCTCTGTCATTCTCAAGGACAGCACCAATGTTTTCAGTGTTATCTCCCTTCATTTTATTCTCTTCTCTATCATTAGGCCTGCATCTGTCTCCTCTCCTTGAAACAATGTTAGCTATGATGCTCACTGATGCCTCTACTTTCTGTTTATTCAGAGCAACATCAGTATTTACAAAGCCTCACAGCACTCAGGGTCTAAAACACTCATATTGTTTTTCTAAAATAAATTAAATTGTACTCATGCCAAAACTATCTTCAAAATAGTAGTCCAGCATGCTGCCATCCATGCTGCTATATTTCTCTTCTTTCATGATTTCATTACCTCTAATATAGACCACAAATTATGTGTTTCATATTTAAACCTAGATGGTACATAAGATAAAATACAGTCTACAATCCTCAGATGCATAGAAATTAAACAGTAAAGACCACCACTCTATATCACAAAAGAGAACCATGTCTTTGTCCACTATCCTTTATACTTGGAGATTTATTGGAGTATGGTGTCATGGTGTTGACCCTGAGTCACTAACATTTGCTACCTGCATCAACACTGAAGGTCGTCACTGATATCACTTTGCAAGAGTGATATTTGCACCAAGCATTTGTGTCTTATGATGATCACCACAGGCAACTTCCTCTATTTTAAATCCATAATTCTATAGGTACCACAAATAAAACAAAAATCTATCAATTTGACTTCAAATCCACATATGATCAAGAACAGGTGATGCTTGTCTTTCAGGGTCTCTGCTACTTGACACAATATAATTTTTTTCAGCTTCATCTATTTACATAAAATTTTCAGAATTTCATTTTTCTTTACAGATGGATAAATTGTATCTAGGTATCATATTTTCATTATTGATTTATCATGTTATGGACATTTAAGCTATTAGAATATCTTAGATCAGTTTTAAAAAGTAGCTAAGAATATAGAAGAGCTTGTGTCTTGGTAGTAGGTAACAGAATATTTTGAATGTATGCAGAAGCAGTACAATTGGATCATATGAAAGATGCATTTCTAATCTTTTTTTTGGGGGGGGGAGTTGTCAATAGTACATGTGTTGCAGATTATGTGAACAATGAAATCTGGCAACTTAAGGTATACCAATCTGAGGAAATTAGTTAATCAAAACTTTCCCTTAAAATTAAAAAGCAATTGTAGAGAAGGCTTTGCAAATATACCAACATTTTGAAGGACAATACCCCTGTTACAATGCTATCTTAAACTAACCCGGAATTAATTACTGGTTCATCATATAAACAGAGTTGCCATGTTTATTTTCAAATTAACTATAATGAACTCAACATACAGCTGTTTTAATACTTACCATCCATATTCTACTATCACATGGGATTACTTAATTTTTTATTGTAGCTGTAGTATAATGTATAGAATTCTGAAATATGTGGGAAAAGAACAGCAAATTAATTAAGCAAGTAAAATGCTTTTCAAAAGCAAGTCAGTTAAATTAAAAATAAATTGATTGTTTGATGAATGATAGGTAAGTATAAATTTCACACTTATTAATAGAATTATTGCTAAAATATAAATGAAAAACCCATTAAATTACTTAACTGATTTCATTGTTACTAGCAACAGCAACATCATCTCTAAGAGCAGGACAAGTTGTCATGGGCATTAAAGCAATAAAATAATGATGCACACTTGTAATCCCAGAATATAGGATGTCAAAGGAGAAGGACCTTGAGCTTAAGAATCATGTGAGCTACATAGTAGAACTGTACTTCAAAATAAAAGAAAGGGAAAAGAAATGGATATCTCCTCAGAGGTCTTCAAGAGTCTGAAATACTCAGAGGCAGATGCTCACAACTAGCCATTGAACTGATCATGGGGTTCTCAATAGAGGAGTTAGAGTGAAGACTGAAGGAGAGCTGAAAGGATTTGCAGCACCATGAGGAGAGCAATAATAACAACCAACCACAGCTCCCAGGGTCTAAACCACCAGCCTGGGAGCACTTAGGGAGGGATCCAGCGCTTCAGTTGAATATGTAAGAGTGGAGGGTCCTGCTGGGCATAGGTGGAAGAAGAGAACCTTGACAGCATGAAGGCTGGATGCCCCAGGGGGTGGGAATCTTGAGGGTGGGGAGGTGGGAGTGGGGGGGTAGATAGAGGTTACATCCACAGAGAAGAAGGAGGAGGGGTGAGGGGATTGGGGGTTCCTGGGTGGGTGGGGGATGGGGTAAGGGGACAACATAGGAAATGTAAATAAAACATCCAATAAAAAAAAAGAAATGTTAAGATAACATAATAAAGGATGTACAAAACCAAAATCATGTTTATTATTTTTACCTTTTAATCAAATAATACTCAAGTCTTGCTCTATTTTCTTGAAAATTATATAATACATAGGTTAGATATATTAAGTAGTATCCCTAATGACATAAATTAAAGTTGCTTCTCACTCAGTTTCAAATTTATAATTCATATTCTTAACATTCAGAAGAAATGACCTCATATGTTCTCAAGAAGGTAATGTTATAAAACCATAGAGAGACTTTACTATCAAATGGCTTTGCATTAGATTTTAAATGTTTACCTTGTTTCAGTAAATTCAAATATAAAAATTTAAACTATGGTTGACATATAAAAAAAAACCCTCAATTTAAAACTCTTTTAAAAGAAAGTATGTTCCCCCAGGGGACCCAGCCTACAATATAAAAAAAGAGGAAGTACTATTAGATAGATATGCATTCATTTTATGATTCTTTATTAGCAGGAAATGAACTAATTTTTCAGATCATAGAGAAGCAAGCCAGCTTCTACACTAACAAGTCATTGAAGAGATTGGAGAACTTAAAACAAGTGACAAAAGTTAGTCTTTTAATTTTAAATTATCTTGTCCATTTTAACAATTCCATCACTTTGGTAAGACAGCAAGAATTCTGATCTTGCCATCATCAACTGTTACTCTGTGACTTATTAAGTGATTGATTTGAACAGGATTATTAAGACTCTTGCAATCTTGTATTTCCTAATATTCTCACATCCTTGTAGACAGTGAATAGACCTTTTAAGGAATGTTTTTTATGTTGTACTTGACAAGACTCAACTTTGGTGGCAAACAGAGCAAGTTCCCCTTTCATTAGCAATTCTTTCTATTCTTGACCTGATTATAACATTCAGTCTCAGTTGTTTCAGCTGCAGATTCCTTCCATGTGAAATAAAATACTAATTACATGAACTACTGGCAGGGCTTGAGAATTATAAAATGTTTCTGGAATAAACTGAAAGTTGAGCAGTTGCTATTTAAATATTCCAGTGATGATATTAATCAACAAAATAGATAATTTAATTTTTATTATCAAAGAAATTACACTGCACTCTATCTTTATGAGAAAGACACTTAAGGATCTAGGCCAACAACTTCTTAGTATACTAGACCCTGGTCATTTGTTATTACTCAGGGATTTTAATCTCAAAAATTCCTAATATCTATAGTGTCCACATTCTCAATCTAATAACTTTTAAAAATTGTTTTATAATAATCGTATATAAGATATAGGTGGAAAACAGATATAATCCATAGAAAAGTTCTAAATTGGTCAATATAAGGAACTTCAAAAATATCAGGGGTAATATTGGCAGAATATGGAAAATGTTTCTGTCAAGACAATGGACTTATGAGGGCAACATAAGTTTGTCAAATCAGCATGACAGAGTTTAGCATTTTAGATCTTGATCATAATTGAGATCTTCTTTAGTAAAAAGCTTATTTGAAGGTTATGTTCTGTATACTTATGTATCTTCGTATCCTCTTTAGATTTTTTTAAAATCTATTTTATTGATTTTTATCTTTTCGTATGGATGTTGTGCCTTCAAGTGGTCTATGCAGTATGTGCATGCAGTGCCTACATAGGCCAGGAAAAGGTATGAGATCTCTTGCTACTGGAACTATAGGTATTTGAAACCTATAGGTGGTTGATAGGAACTGAAACCTGTTCCTCAGAAAGAGCACTCAGCCTCCGTTACTGCAGTCATCTCTCCAGGTCCACGTTCTGAAATTATGTCAGAAGGTCTAGGCTTTATGAAGTGGAAATTTCAGGTCACATAATGTCTTTCTGGAAACTGTCTTGAGAGAGGATGATTTGTTGAAGAAGACAGTTGCAAGGTCATATAATGTTTTGATGAAATGGATGCTTAAGAAGGTGTGTGATGTTTCTGGTGCGGATGCATAAGACGATATGTGATGTTTAGAAAGAATATACATATAAGCCCACAGACAGTGAGAGGACGCTCTTGCATCGCTATGACTTGGAGTGCTTTGCTGGTCTTCACTGTTACAGCACTACAACTCTTTGCAATGATTACCTGGTCTTCACTGATCTTTGCTGCTCTTCGCTAGTCTTCACTTAGAAGAGCAATCAAGAGCTCTTAACCACTGAGCCATCTCTCCTACCCAGCTATTTATATTGTTACACCAGAAAGATACAGTAGAATCACTTCTACAAATTGTGATATTTAATGAAAAACTCTAATTTTAAGTAAATTTGTCATGGTTCATTAAAGACCTCTGCAATAACCTCCTTCAACAAGGACAGTAGAGAAACAGAATTTTGCTTCAGCCTGTAATTATGCAACTGTGTACTTAACCTTGTAAACTAGTATTTCTATAAAATAATATTTACAATATGAAATAAGGTTGATATGAAAATTAGCAATTTTTAACATATATAGTTCTATACAGTCCATGATTAATGATATGTATACCAAAACATTTAATGTAATTCAATATTTCTTCAGATGTCATTTTGACTGGTAGTAGAATTCAGAAGACTACAATGCAATAGAAAATAGTCCTTAAAAAATTATAATATACACTTGAGAAATTATGTCTAAAAATAAGTTAGCTACACTAAGTGGAAAGTCCAAGTGAATACAGTGTGTAAAGAAAATAGTTTTTGTTTTATTTCAGGGAAATCTCTTGCCAATTTCAGCTGATAATTAGGAATTAAAATAAAATGAAAAACAATTTATATTGAACAAAAATGTGTCATTAAATCATCTCATAATTACACTAGTGATAAACATAAATTATTATTCATAAATTCATAAATTATTATTCGGTTAAATATGGATAAAATAATATTATTACTTGTTTAGAAATGTAATAGTATCATGAAATTCACATTTTGTTAAGGAATAGATAATGAATTTCAGAGACATGTGAGACAGCTCAGTGGGAAAATTTCTAGCAGGGCATTAATAAAGAGGAAAATATAACTGTCTCCATAAAGTTGCTCTTTGACCTACCTACCCATGTGCATCATGGTATGCTTACACACACATCCCTATGCACTACTTACACTACACACACACACACACACACACACACACACACACTAACAAAATTTAAAATAAGTCAAGTTCAAAGTTCGTTTCAGTTTTATAGACAAAGTGTCTATTATTTATATTTTAAGTACTATAACTCTAATACAAATAAACAAATTTAATACAAATTGAATTCAAAATTCACTAATTATTTGTTAGATTTTGGGAGACAACATTAATTTTGAATTCTGACTTAGTACACCTTAAGATAGTATTTTGTACAAATAACTTTGGAAGATGTTCTCTCCAGAGAAAATATGTGTTTCTCTCCCTGTTTCTCACTCTATACAAGGTACAGTTAAACCATTAGGAAATATCAATCATCAGTAATTCACATGAGGATTTGTTACCAAGCTTTAGTTAATATTGGTTCCACTTTCAAACTTCCACCACACTCTTTCCAGTCCATGGAATGGCCAATAAATGGAGCCCATGTTACTTCATGTGCAATATCCATTAAAGTATAAGACAATGCAGCCTTTTATAGTACATACCCCTTTCATGAACTGTAGCTCATACTGAACTTAGTTATGATTTAGGAAGGAGAGGAAGTGCCTGAGTTGAGAGATTTTTAATTACTGTTCCTATTTCATTGTTAGTTGTTGGTCTACTTAAATTGGTCTACTTATTTACTTCCTCTTGGTTTAATTCTGGTAGGACATATATATGTAAAATTTGCTTATTTCTTTTAGATTTTCCAGTTTAGTAGAGTATATATTCTAAAGTGTTTCTTTGTGAGTCTCTGATTTTCCTTATTATCTGTTTTTATTAATTTGGGCCCTATCTTTCTTTTGGTTAGTTTGGTTAAATTTTCATCATTATTACCATTCTCTACAAAGGTCCCACTCTTTTTTTTCATTAATTATTTGTATTGTTGTGGTTTTTCTCCTTCATTAATCCCAGCTCTGACTTTTATTTTCTCTTCCCACATTTTGTTTTTCTGTAATTTTTTCCCTTGATTTTCCAAGGCTTTTGGGCAAAACTTATTTAAAAAGTTATTATCAGGAGATCTCTTCAGCTTGCTCATGTAAGTGCAGTGCTGTAAACATCCTGTCTTCATTGTGTCCCATATATTTTGGTATGTTATATTTTCACTTTCATTGAATTTCAGAAAATGTTTAATTTCTTTCTTGGTATTTCTCTTAATCCAATTTTCATTCAACAGTGCTCTTTGCTTTCTGTAAGGTGTTATACCTTCTGATATTTCTTTTGTTGCTGACATTGAGTTTTGTTCCTTGTGGTCGAATACTTCTTTTGATTTGGAAAATTGTCTTCTATAATTTTTGTTAAAGTATTTTCTGCTGTTTTCACCTGGTTTTTTTTTCTCCTCCTTCTATACCTATAGGGTATTGTAGGGTTGGCCTTTTTATTGTATCTAAAAGATTTTAAATGTTCAATACCATTTTTAAATTAAATATATATAGGGAGCAGCTAGTATGTATAGTTCTATTAATCCAAAGAGGGATACTTACGAAGGTCATTATTTTGGAAGCTTAACGTACAAGAGAGTAGGCAGCATTAAGATGGGGAGGCAGGGTGAGAAATGTAAAAATGGGAAATACTTAGGAACAGAACAAGGAAGAGTCATCTGGAGACTAAGTAGCAAAGGGGAAGAGCACATAGAAATGAGTCTGGGTCCCCATGCACTGTTTAGCATGGATTCCCTTCTCCCAAGCTCTAAAGCTGGTGAGTCTGCCTTTAGGACAACTCAGTGACAAATATGTCTTACACAGCAGGATAGTCTATCACTGTCTCTATTTTTTCTGACATGATTTTTAAGCAGCAGTCATTCTCTAACTATTCTAATATTTGTGTATTTTCTTTGTTTTCTTGTTTGTTTTATCTCAAATCTATTAAATCACACAGTTCTCTGTGAAGACCCTTTGGGTCAAATGTAGTCTGCACAAAACACTTCTCTGTGTTTTAGTAATAACATTTTGCATTTCATACCACGTTTTTAAATTTACCTGCCAACTCTCCTGTCCATACCTTGCTATTACACAGAAATCTTTGAATGTCAAAAGTCTTATTTTTTTTTTTTTACTGAGCTCTGTCATCTAAGCCTTCGAACAGTTCAATGACTATAAATGTATATACTGTTGCCTCTCTTTCTATCCATCTCCCTCTTCCAACTCTAGAACTGATTTAAACTTGAAGTAAATCTTAATAGTTAAACTGAAATGATCTCTCTACAGAGTGGATACCACTGAATTAAAAAGCATGTGGTTATAAAAGGAGATAATCAAGTGATTCGCAAACAATTGTGTTACGCTTTGAAAAATCCTAGTGCATTTTAGTTAGAACGGAGCCCGGTGCTGTGTTGGAATCACTGCCATCCCTATCATAAAAAGAGCTGTTAAGTTCTTAAATGCAAGAGTTTATGTCCTGAATGTCAGCAGAAAAATCAAAGATATTCACATTGTAGATAGCATAATCGCAAATGAAGCAGTTATGTGTGTGCACATGCATTAATATGTGTCTGTTTTTATGATGCTCTGCTTTTCTGGAATGGTTTTTCCAAACACTTCTATCTGAATGACCTCTGCTGATAATTTATACTTAAGCTTAGAGATTTAAATTTTTATCTTTCCCTGACTTTCACTTGAATCACAGTTTTCTACTTTTAAATTTTTTCCTTTGAAATAAAATACTAATGTGAAATTTTTTACTTTAAATTTGAATGAATAGAAATTTATTGAGTTAAATAGTAAATCCTTATGACACCTGCCCAAGTCTCAGATTTCTACACAGAGATAATTATTACTCATATTTTGCAAGCTTTCGTTACATCTGTGTCTGTCTAATGGCAACCGTACTCACATACGCACAATATAGATGTGTATTATCTGGGTATATTTTCTCTCAAAGACAATACTCTGATCTACTGTTTAACAATTGTTTCTCTAACAATACTTAGAGATTTTTCTCTATCAGTTCATAAAGATTAATGAGTTTAGAGTAAATATTCTATGATATAGATAGGCCATTCTTGTACAAAAATATCTTTAGACATATAAATGTGGGTTTTTAAAAGTTCCCCTGTTATCAAAAGTGCTAGAGTATATGTAGTACCTGGCTTACTGAAATGCTCTTTCTTCAGTCACTTCCTCCTCAAAAGGACCATTGTATGTCAGCTTGTGAGAGGAAATTGTTAGTCATCTTCTGTTTTATTTTTATTTAGACTCACAAAATTAAATAGCAGAGAAGACATTTTAAAGCACACTGCATGTAGGTGTAAGGGCTCATTTTTCATGCCAAGGAATCCAAAGTGAATCCATTTATGGGCTGATAAGAAGAATGACAATTTTCAGACCCCACTCAAAGAGTGTCTTGTCAAATCTTTATGCTATCACAGTATCTCACTGGTAATAATATAATGATACTAACAACTGGCACTGTATGTTAGACAGGATATTTATTGTCCTGATAAGAAACATTTGTCTTACATCTTATTTAGAACTTCACTGAAGAAATGATGAAACTCCCAAAGGGAGGATCTACCACTATATCATGGATTCTGAAGCCGACAAGAAAGGGCTCTGATGTCTGAACACATAAAAAAATGGGCTCTCAAACCCTGAATTCTTTCCAGTAGTGGTCCCTGAGCCTCTAGATTTCAAATATTTTTTTTCAAGGATCTAAACTTTTGTGAATGTGAAAAATGAAATTGTCTGAATCATCTGTGATAGGCAAATAACAGGGTAGCATGAATTCCCAAATTCATGATGTCCACATCACTGTGCATAGGTTACAGGACTTTGCAGCTAGGAGTAAATTAAGAACCTTGAGATGGAGCTCTTACCGCAGCATGTCCAGTAGGTGGACTGTATTCAGACAACCTTTTTAAAGGAAAACAAGAGAGCAGGGCATTGTTGAATCATAGTACATAGTGAAAACATCACTACTTCAGCTTCCAGAACTTAAGATAATAAATCTGGATTGCTTAAAGTACTGTGTTTATGGCACTTAATGCTAGCAGTGGCAACCACACATAGATCATTAGGGATGGAATGGAAAAGTCTTAGATTGGAGTTTTGTTTCAACATGAAGAATATGAAGCTGATTGTTCCTTCTACTTCAACATCATATGGCTAACATATTGTGTTGTTTTAACTGCAGAACCAGTCCTAGGTCTTGGTGTATTTTGGAACATTTTCAATTCTTCAGAGCCCCTATTAATGGAACATAATGTTTAAAATGTGATTACCTTGGGAAAAGTGCTTCTAGTAGTTTCCAAAATTCATGGCGATCCTAGGGAGTCATATCACAGACAGAAATAAAGGCTGTAGATCCCAGGCTTCTTGACAATTTTATGCATAAAAATGGTGTGTATTTTAAAAATACAATATAAAAATGAATGTCATGATGTCTGGTATGCTATCAAAGGAAAACTTAATTATGGTTTTAAATGGCAGTGTGCTTTTTTAGTGTGTGCCCTTTCTGTATTTTCGAATATTATTTAAAGTTAAGTTGATGTTACTTGAATTAAATTTGAAGGCAATATACTTCTTTTAATTTCCTCCATTTTAATGTGTATTCATTATTGCATTTTGTAAGATAGGGAACAAAACTATAAATAAAATTAGGTATTTCAGTCTGTCATTGAAGAATAAACTTCAAAATTATGTTTCATTTAATAATTATGCTAGATATTTATGACTTTTTTTAACATTTTTGAGATCTATGATTAATTTTTGGATTTTTTTGTGTATAAATTGAAACCTAAGAGAAATTAAGGATATAGAAGACAATAGAGTATTTTCTGTTTTTCAGCACTAAAATTCATTAGATATAAAACTGTTCTTTGCCCATAAAAGTAGTCTACTTAGATTTAACAATTTATACTCAATCCTGATTAGCAGAATTTCTAAATATTTATTTTACAATCTAAATTTACAGTATGAAAAACTCAAGATGGCCGAGTAATTTATCCTACATATTATAGAGTGAAGCAAATCCTGATATATAGACCCTGAATCCATAATATCCCAGTATGTGTCAGCACATATGTGTATATATGTGTATAAATGTTAAATGTATGTATGTATGTATGTATGTATGTATGTATGTATGTATGTATCTATCTATCTATCTATCTATCTATCTATCTATCTATCTATCCAGACACAGATATCATATTCCTTTTGAGGATCATTTTATGTGATGGATAATCAGAGAACCATAGAGAAACCCATGTAATCTCATACCTCAAACCATCACTTGTGGTTTTGCATTGTGCTAATAAGACCACAGATGCTTACTCATTAAAGTAGAACATGTGCAAGTCACTCCATTTGTTTCTAGTTACTTATGATAAAAGCACTATGCATTTGGACTGCTATAAAATCATAATCAAGCCTCCTCCTCCTCTTCCTCCTCCTCTATTTCCTCTTCCTCCTCCTCCTTCTTCTTCCAGCAGATAAATCACTGAGATCAAGTTTCTGAAAATGTTCAAAGTAGCTAAAATAGTCTCATGCTGTAGTATGGGTGCATAGAGTTAGAAAGCTTGCTTATGAAGTATGTATATGCCACTTCTATTACTATTTTATGCACTGTATTTGTTTTATTTGAATTTGATTTAACTTGGATTTTTGTTTTGTTTTAAAACAGAATCTCAAGTAACCCAGGTGTTGTCAAATTTCCTCCTGAGATAAGTCTGACTTTACTCGCTGATCCTTCTGCCCGCATATCCCAAGTTATCATAACTGTAGATGTTCACCACCATTCCTGGCTTGAGTCTGGATTCAATATATTGATATTTTTTTAAATTTTGCCTTTCAGTTTCAATCTTATGTGATACATAATTATAATATATTTAGAAAAACAATGTGGTATATCAATACATATATGCGCCATGTAATTTTCAAGACAGAGTAATTAACATACAAATCATTTAAAATACTTATGTTTACTGTGGAGACATTCAATATATTTCATTTGGCTATTTTGAGATGCAAACTGTTGAGTCAGCTATGTGTAGATCACTGTGCAGAAGAGCATGGGGACCTCCTTTTTCCTCCGAGTTTTAACCTTATGTCTTGGTTCAATTTCCTCCTACCATCATCTCTTGTCCTTTTTATCTCCTCACTCCCTGGTAACCACTGTTTTTTAGTCACTTTTTAAAGATCAGCTCCTTTATTTTTAGTTCAAAAGTTAGTAGACTCATGGGGCATTATTCTTTTCCATGTGTAGATAATTTTGCTGATCATAATATCCTCTAAGTTTCTAAATGTTTACTGTTTAAAATGACCACATTGTTCATATTGACCACGCTTTAATATTAATAACTATATTTTACTGTCTAACTCAAATGATTTAGTGAACTGTTTGCTCTATGTTTATTCAAAGTAAAGTGATAGTTTAAGCATTATTTTGACAACAGACTGGGTAAATGTTCTAATTCTTAAAATCCATTCATTCAAAAGAAATAAATTAAGCCAAAACTGAAGATGAAAAAATTGGTTCTATTACACACACACACACACACACACACACTCAGAGAGAGAGACAGAGAGATAGAGAGACAGAGAGACAGAAATAGAGACAGAAAACACAGAGACAGACAGAAAGACAGAGACAAATACACAGAAAAAGACAGAAATAGAGAGAGACAGAGATAGAGACAGAAAGCATGAACTTGGCTGGGTATGAAGGTTGGGAGGATCTGAGAGGTGTTAGTAAAAGAGAAAGAATATGATCAAATATTATATGGAAATTTTAAAATAAAAAGTAAATAAAAGTGATTATTTTAACAATAATAGTCTGAGATTACTTAAAAAATAATTGGCAATATACTACTACCATAGTATTCATTTTTATTTAACTTAAAGTACCTGTGCCTTCTGATAACCTGATTTAGAGATAGGTATAGTCAGTCTACAATTCTGAGAAGCACAGTTATCTCCATGAAGACACATAAACAAAGACTCATATTTGAATATCATATACATTGATTTTTTCCTACAGTCAATGAGCATAACACCAGGAATTTGGGAAATATAAATGGTTGAAAATAGGAATATTTCTTCCACTACAAAACCATTTAACAGCTGATAGACACAGGGTATACTAAGGATATGATGATAAAGACATATGTAAAAATGCAAGGGTAAAGAGTGTAGATGTGAAGTTATAAGTGTACTGTGAGACTTCACAGTGTAGAATGAATTGAAGCAGATTTGTGGTCAGAAAGATAAGGAAACTCTTCCACAGATTTGAAGACTGAGGTTAAGCAATTAACTTTGAAGAAAAACAATCCAGGCTAGGGAAAATGACATGTGATATTTCATAGGTTTGGGGAAGGTTTTCAGTCCAATATGAAGAACACTAAAGAAAGTCTCATATACGAAAGGTTGATCCCATTTGGTGTTGTATGGGTGGTGTTCTTTGAGGTAGGATCTAGGCAGAGGTGTTGGTCACAAGGACTTGACTTTGAAAGCTCTACCTGATTTCTATTCTTTCTACTCTGGCTCTGCTTCCTGTACACTATGACATACATAGTGTCTATTACATGAACTTGCCACCATGATGGTCCTACTTACCTACTATTCAGAAAGCCAAAATTTACAGAGTAAATAAATACTTTAAAACTATAAGCCAAAATTCATGTTTCCTCTTTTAGGTAAGAAGACGGCATCAATAAAATAATCTGCTTGCCATAAAAGGATGGACAGAAACTATTTTTATATGAATGTTATCATCTAGGTAAATATGTATTTTGGGTTTTATTTTGTTGCCAGGAAAGTAATGCTCTATGTGTGTTCTCTTGTTTTTGTCTTTGAAGTAATTGGGTTAAGTTGTGAGATGAGTAACGGTTCTGAGAACAGGAAAGCTAAGGGAAATGAGAATGTTTTCAAGCAGAAACATTTAATCAAACATAAAAATCTGAGTTGGTCAGTTATTACTGATAGAAAATTACTTAACATTGTGGGAACCGATTCAAAGATGGTGAGCAGGAATTAATAATGTATACAATTTCTACAGCTATCTACAACCTTGATCTTGAATGTTTGGCTTCAGATAAAGTGTGTTTCAAAGATAATAATAATAACACATTGAGCCATATGCAATAAAAACAAACAGAAGCATAAATTTTTGGAAAGTTGGAATTCATAAGACTTAATGACTTCTTAGGTATTCTGTATGAAAGATAATTTATTGATGGTAACTGTCTTCATCACAGCTGTGAGACTAAATAGTGTCACATTGGAAGAGCAAAAACAAAGGCACATTTTCAAATTTTTTGTTATTTATAATTAATATTATAAATAATTAATTTATTTGTTTATATTACATTCCAATTATAACTTTCCCTTCATCTTATCCTCCAAATACTCTCTCTCACCTCCCCTTAACATCCACCTTTCCTCCTTCCTCTTCTCCTCAGAAAAGACCTCCCATGGATATCAATCATTGAGATATCAAGTTGCAGTAAGACTAGGCTCTTCTTCTTCTTCTTCTTCTTCTTCTTCTTCTTCTTCTTCTTCTTCTTCTTC
>NW_021604719.1:8967201-9031585 GCF_004785775.1 Grammomys surdaster | reverse complement strand
TCTTCTTCTTCTTCTTCTTCTTCTTCTTCTTCTTCTTCTTCTTCTTCCTCTTCCTCTTCCTCTTCCTCCTCCTCCTCCTCTCCTCCTCCTATTATTATTATTATGCCTCTACCTCTTCTTCTTCTTCCTTCTTCTCCTCCTCCTTTTCCTTCTTCATTTATTCACTTTATATCTTGATCAAAGTCTCCCTCTTTCTTATCCTTCAAGTCCCATCCTCATAGGACCCTCTCCCATTTTCCCTCCCCTTCACCTCAGAGAGGAAGTGCCCCAATGTGTATCAACCCATCCTAGTATATCAAGTCACAGCTGGATAAAGTACATCCTCACCTGCTGAGGCCCAGATAGAGGAAAGGGATGCAAAGATAGGCAACAGACTCCTAATCAGAGATTGTCCTGCTCCAGTTGTTAGGGGATACACATGAAGTCCAAGTTGGACATTGTCTACATACATCTAGGGATCTAAGTTCATCCCTTGAATGCTGTTGAGTTGGTGGTTCAATCTCTGTGAGCTCCCATGTGTCCAGGTTGGTTGACTCTGTAGGTCTTTTCTTTTCTTTTTTTTATTCTTGACCCCTCCAGCTCCCTCAATCCTTCTTGCTATTCTTCCACAACTCTCTTCTGAGCTCTGCCTACTGTTTGACTGTGGGTCTCTACATCTGTTTCCATCAGGTACTAGATGAAGTCTTTCTGAAAACTGTTATGTTAGAGTACTCTCTGTAAGTGAGGGAGCGTATCATTAATAGTGTCAGGAGTTGACTCCCATGGAGTAAGTCTCAAGTTGGGGCAGTCATCAGTTGTCCATTCAGTCCCTGCTCTATCTTTATCTCTGCACATCTTATAGGCTGGGCAAATATTAGGTTAAAGATTTTGTGGGTGGGTTGGTGTCTCCCTCCCTCCACTGGAAGTCCCATCTGGCTACTGGAGGTGACCACTTAAGGCTCTCTCATTGCTAGGAGTCTCAAATAGAGTCATCCCCAATGACTCCTGGAGTCGCTCCCATCTCAGGTCTCTGGCTTGTCCCAGAGATATCCCTACTGATTGTTATTCTCTCTCACAGCTATCTCCTCTGACCCACTCTCCTGACCTCCCTACATCTGATCTCCAAGCCTGTTTTTTTCTCACCCTCCCAACCCCCAGTTCCCTCTCTCTGTCCACTTCCAATGCCTATTTTATTTCTGATTCTTAGATTCAAGCATCTCTACTTGGGCCCTCCTTGTTACTTATATTCTTATAGCTAATATTCACTTGTAAGTGATTACATGCCATGCATGTGTTTCTAGGTCTGGGTTACTTTACTCAGGATGATATTTTCTAGTTCCACCTGTTTGCTTGCAAATTTCATGATGTGTTTGCTTTTAATAATTGAGTAGTAATCCAATGTGAAAATTAACAACATTTTCTTTATCTATTTTTCAGTTGAGGAACATCTGGATAGTTTCCCATTCCTGGCTATAATGAATAGAGCTGCTACTGAACATAGTTGAGCAAATTCCCTTGTGATATAGTGGAGTTTAGTATATCATCAGAGTGTTATAGTTGGGTCTTGAGTAGAATTATTTCCAAATGTATGAGAAACCACCAGATTGAGTTCCAAAGTGTTTGTACAAGTTTGTACTTCCACCAGCAATGGAGTGCTTCCATTGTTCCAGATACTTGCCAGGAGGAGCTGTCACTTCAGTTTTTGATCTTAGACATTCTCACAGGTGTAAAATCGAATCTCAGAGTCATTTTGATTTGCATTTCTCTGATGACTAAGGACATTGAACACTTCTTTAAGTTCTTCCCAGACATTAGAAATTTCTCTGTTGAGGATTCTCTGTTTATCTCTGTACCCTATTTTTTAATTAGTTTTTGTTTGTTTTTTGGTCTCTAATTTCTAGAGTTCTTAATATGTTTTGAATATTAGCCCTCTGTTGAATGTAGGCTAGGTGAAGCTCTTTTCCCAATCCGAGGGCTATCATCTTTTCTATTAACACTGTCCTTTGCCTTACAGAAGCTTTTTAGTTTCATGAGGTCCCATTTATTAATTGTTGATCTTGTTGCCTGAGCCATTGGTGTTTTGTTCAGAAAACTGTCTCCTTTATCAAGGCTACGCTCCTCTTCTATTAGATTTAGCTTATCTGGTTTTATGTTGAGGTGTTTGATCCATCTGTACTTGAGATTCCACTAAAACGGTGGTCAAGACAAGGCTCTAATTTCTCTCCATATCTATTAAATATAGTAGTTGAACAGATAATTCAAGTACAATATAGTACTTGAAGTTCTAGTTAGAGCAATAAGACACCAGATGATATCAAGGGGACACAAATTGGAAAGAAGTATTCAAAGTATTACTATACGGAACTTTTTCAATTGAGGCTAAGTAAGGCAGCTCAGTTAAGGGAAAGGGATCCAAACGTAGTCAGAATGTAGTCAGAAACAGCCCCATTAGGAGTCCAACATGAAGATGCACCTTAACAAGTGTTACATATGTGCAGAGGATCTAAGTTTGTCCCATACATGCACTCTGGTTGTCACTTCAGTCTCTATGAGCCCCTGTGGACTGGGGTTAGTTGATTCTCCAGGTTTCTTGCAGTGTTGTTGACCCCGCTGGATCTTTCACTCCTTCCTCCCTCACTTCCACAGGATTTCTTAAGCTAAGCTTAATGTATTGGCCTTGAATCTCTTTATCAGTTTCCCTCAGTTGCTAGGTGAAGCCCCTCTGATGACAGTAATGCTAGGCCTTGGTTTACATATATGACAGAATATCATTAATTGTCAAGTGTGCACTCCCTCTTATGGCATGGGTCTCAAGCTGGGCCTGTCATTGGTTGGGCCTTCCTTCAAGTTCTGTTCCACCCTTTACCTCTGCACGTCTTGTAGGCAGGAAAAATTGTGGGTCGAAGGTTTTGTGGCTGGGTTGGCATACCAGTCTCTCCATTGGAAATCTTGCATGGCTACAGAAGATGACCGGTTCAGGTTGCATATATCCCATTGCTAGGAGTCTTACTTAGGGTCATCCTCAGAGATTCCTGGGGGTTTCTGTATCTCTAGGTTTCTAGTTCATCCCAGAGATACCAGCCCCAATCCAGTTGTCTCTCCCAGTACTGTCTCTTTCTACTGTTCCCTTACCTCATACCCCTTGTTCCCATGCCCTGTCCCCAACCTCCATATAACCCCATATCTAATCTATTAGATTCTAGTGGATTTCAAAATTTTGATTTTTAGTGTTTATATAGTTCATGGCTTGTTAATGTTTAGCAGGCTAGTTTATAAAATGAATCTTTAAAACAGGATTATGACTTAAGCCTAAAACCTAATTTTTAATAGTAACATGGAACAAGTCTTTAATTTAAATTATGGAAATAGGCATATTTCTCAAGAATGATGTTAAAAGTATAATTTCACTTTAATTTGTTTTAAAAAACTTAACTAAAATAGCCTAGTATTTCAAGGTAACTATTAATTTGTTCTACATTATTGTTTATTTAACTACAATATATTTCTTCATTCTATGAATATATTTATTGAAAATATTTAAAGATAAATATAAACAAACCAACAGTAGCTACATAATCATTTTCATTTTAAATTTAAACATTATAAGGTTAGAGTAATGGCCTTAGGTGCCTTTAATTTATTGATGATAGATCTGTTTAATCATAGCAGTGGGAATAGATCTGTGTATATACAGAAATAAAATGAACATTTTGATGTTGAAATTTTTATAATTTCAATTTAATTCACAATGTTTTCAGGACATTTCTGCTTGATTTTCTACAAAATATTTTAATTTTCAATTTTTATTTAGGTAGGTTCTTTTTTCTTGAATTATCTCAGTTTACATACTCACACACACTCACACACACACAAACACATACATACACACACACACATACACACACACACACACACACACACAAACACACAAGTCTTTTCAGTGTTACTCATATGTATATGTTCCTAAAATTGATTGATTGGTATTGGAAAATCATGCAATGGCCAAACCATTGGGGAGAGAGATTCTTTCTCTCTGAGCTATCATTTATTACCTCTAGTTCTTAGTCTTGTGAGATTTCACATATCCTTGTGGGGATGTCAGGTGGCCTTGTCATTATTCGGATAATGTTTAGGTAACTATGTTGTTGGGAATTTTTGTGTGTAATTTCCCGGTCTTTTATAGATAACTCAATCTTGTAGCAAATATATTTTGGTTCTTACAACCATCACAAAACCTTTTCCATGATGAATCCTAATCCTAAACTGGCAGAGGTTGTGTTACAGATATTTCATATGGGACTGATACTCCATTCTTGCATTTTGATAAGCTGTGTCTTTCTATAAGTGAGAGCTAAATTTAAATGTAGATATACAAATTCACATTAACAATTCAGTTAGAGATCATACTGGTTTGAGAAAGTGGCAGTATTAGACTCTCCTTTGGGTTTCATGTTCTAACCAGCCATGGGTGGTTGGCTACTTTTATAGTACCAAGTATGAGTTCTCTCCTACTGAATGACCCCTAAGTCCAATCAGATAAGTCTTCATTTAGCTGCAGTCTATAAGTGCCACTAGGAAAACTTTTGACATATCTTAGCAAGTTTGTTTGTTATTATTTTGATTCATTGATGTCACAGTTGGTTCACTATTTTTTACTGTTGATTTCTCTATACTATACATTTCCCTATTAGAATTTTTCATCCAGATATATACTATTGTGGGATATAGTCCTCAAGGAGGAGGCTTTCAGATCATAGCTGGAATGATTTCAGTAATACGGTGTCTGAAATATGTAGTGTGTTTAGCAATATGATCCTATCTTTAATTTCTGGGAGGCAGCTAAGGTGATTATTAATACCCTACATTGTTTTGTAGATCATGTAGATTTACCTGACTTATATCTCAAAGAGAGTCTCATGGTTTGTATTATAGTTTTTATTAGACTGTGGTATAACTTCATCTTACGTGTGTGTGTGTGTGTGTGTGTGTGTATTAGGTAAAGAAAAAGTAGTATGATTCCCTACTGCTTTATATTTTTTTTTCATTTTTGTATTAAAATATAGAGTGAGGTACGAGCAGTCGCTCAGTGGTTAAGAGTAATTATTGTTCTTTCAGAGCAGACCAGAGTTTAGGTCACAGAACCCACATTGCTTAGCTTAAAGCTGCATGTGACTCAATCTTTGAACCAAGGCATTTGAAGCTCCTTTCTGGCCTGAGTACTGTACTCACATTTGGCATATACATACATGAATAAAAATAATTTTAACCATGAATATATACATTAATGTGTTACAACTGTTGATGTCAATAATCCATTATTAAAGTGAAAATGTTGCAGTTTTCTTGATGGTTGCTCCAACAACATATTTAGTTTGAAGAGTAGATGCACATACAAAATAAGATGTTTTTATATAATTTCCGGAGAGGTGATTTTTCATTACACAGAAAGGTCTACACACACACATAAACATACTCAAATATACCCTAGAGACATCATTGTGTGATTACAGCATGATTTTCAAAAGTTTCTTTTACAGAGGAAGTTTCAAGTATTTATACTTTACAATAATATACCGTTAGTGTGTGCAGTTTGCTATTTTGCAACATAAAAATTGAATATGGATGCCATATACACATATTTACAACTCAGAAATTCCATTACTTTGTCCCAAGCAAGCTGTTTTCTTTAATATGTTACAACTTTCAAAGTCATAGAATAAGACTCTCTGAATTTACAATTCCAACTGCTTTGTTCAGATAATTAATAATAATATGCCACATCTGAAAGATTTGTTATCCTGCCAAATATCTCCTTAGAGGAGCACTCATGCTGAAAGCCTCCAGCTTCCTGTTGGCAACTGCAAGGACACTCAAATGAGAAAGAATGCAGATTTTAACAGTTCGAAGGATTCTGTCTTCACGTTTTGTCTACAACTTGCTGTTAGGGCTGGGACCCAAATAATGTGGAGTGTTCTGTACCTTCAACCAAACCTAAATGTGCACATGAAATAATCTCTCCATGGGAAAAGTCTAGAGGGCTTACTTAATGCTTGGCCCAGAAATCAGTTCATAATATGGAAGAACAGTGCTGTTCTGCCTCAAGGGGCCATGCAGTGAATAAACCAAACCTGCCTCAGTTATCGTGTAAGTATGCAAACCTGTTGTCTTTCTCACCTTATATAAACTTTTATTTTGAAAGTTCTGAGTAAGCTTTCTGGAAAAAATGAATCAATGGCTTTTAGTGATGAAGCTTATTTTAATTTTCATGGATTTTCAAATATATGAACCATGTTCAAAGGCATTCCCTTTGTGGCTGAAGTCTGAACTGTAGCCTATGTGTTAAATGTTCGAGAAATTTTCAGAGGTTGGCTTCCTGTGGTACACCTTATAACTAGTTAAGTAACAGTAAACTGGAGGATTTATTTGTGTGCATTGTAACTTTTAGTTCCCAATTTTTCATCAACGTGCTATGAATTGCTATAGCCTTTATAAAAAGATATTCTGCTTTTTGCTAAGCAACATGCTCATTCAGAACCTGAAAAGAGGCATGGGTTTTTATTTTCTATCAGAGGACACACCAGCTAGCCAATGTTTGCTGAACTGCAGTATCTGTGGCTTAGAAAGATACACCACAGGGGAAGTAAAAATAAAATGCCATTTCAAAGATTCAGAATCATGTTGATTGACTCATTTGAAACTGTGATTCTGTTGGGGTGGTTGGACAAATTGCTAAGTATTTCTATATTTGGTAAAAACAGCTGAAGATTTGCCTGTTTTCCTAGGACTTGGTCCACACCAGGCAGAGCAATTCCACTATCAAGGCTGATCAAACGTACAGAGATGGTCATTAAACTCACAGACCAAATCTGAAAACATTTGTAAATGTTTAACAGTTCCTGAATAGCTTTCACAGCTAGCTAAATCATTTTCTCCAAGTAGTAATTGCTTCAATGTCCCCAGACATTAAAACCTATTAAAGGCTAATGACCCTAGTCTTGTTTTCCCTGTAAAGGTGGATTTTTTTGATGCTCTAGTTTTTTTTCTTTATTTGAATATATTCCAGGCTACCAGTTTTACATATGTGCAGTTTTGTCTATGTAGAAAGCACAAACTAAACAAGCTCTGTGTAACTGTTGACTGGGAAGGTTATATTTTTTGACATTATTGATTCACTCTACTGGAAATCTTTTATGTATCATAAAACCTATTTCATATTAAACAACAACAAGAGCATCCCCAAGTAAGTGAAATGTACCACTGGTATCTCAACATTTCTGGATTCCATTGCTAAGATTCACAATCTATACTGTATTGTAGACATTGAAATTTAAAGCATACATTACTTAGACTTGATAATTTAGACGTTGTAAAAATAAATCACAATAGCTGCTTTCTTTTCTAAATTATGAATTCTTTAGAATCTTGTACAATGTTTTTCATCTTCTGCGTTACTCACCAAACTCTTCCCAGATCCACTCCCCTTTCCCTGCTCACCAAACTTATTGTCTTACTTTTTTATATATCTGTCAAAACTGCTTTGTACTGGCCATACATACTTAGACATGCAGGCTTCTACTGGAGTGTGATTGACTTTCTCTAGGTCACATTCTTAAAGAAAACCAACTCTCCCTCTCCCATTAGTTATAACTGCTGTCTATTAACAGGCAACTCTCACAAAAGTGTTTTAAAAGGCAGCATAAAATATATATCTGAGGACGTTTGAGAGAGCTACATATTTAGTGGTCTTAGCAGCCAAAAGAAACATCGTGATATTCAGGGAGGATTTCCTCTATGTATTGAAAGAACTGTGATTCTGATGCTTTGTGATTTGGAAATAATAGAAGTGGGGACACTAATTGCATTTGAGACAGTAATTCTCCACAGAGATCTGGATGTCTCCATATTTAGTATTTTGTCATCAATAATTTCTTAGAACCATATTATCTTCATTATTCCTTAGCTTTCTTTTGAAAATTACTTCTTTGAGAATTTCGCATATGTGTAAAACATATTGCTATCATGTGTACCCAACAGTTTTCCATTTAAGTTTCTCTGGGCTACTCAGACACCTTACACTATCCAACTTAATATGCTCTTTTCAATTAATTAGCCTAGTTAATACTGTGTGCATGTCCATGTGTAAGTGTCTTTGGGTATGGGCAAGCTACTAATGTCAATGTAGCCTCCCATACAGTTTCTCTTTCCATCTCAATCAGTTGCCAGTAGCATTATAGCTATAGGTGGGCTTCATGAGTCCCTCCTCCATGCATGCTAGAATTGTGATTGATTTGATCATCTGTAAGTAACCATAGCTGTTGTGAACTCATGACACTGATGGCCTGTCATTTCTAGAACACATAATTTTACTGGCTTTTACTATCAATTTGTCTTCTCTACTGAGTTGTTCTCTAACCCTCCCTTTTAGGGTAGGGGGAAGGAGTTAATAAAGGCATATTATTTACAACTAAACATTTACAGTCAACTATTCTCAGTAGTTTAATAAGTTCTCCATATTAATACCCACTGTAAACAAGTCTAGGTCTACATGAGTATTAGAAGGCCATTAGACAAAATGATCTTTTATCAAAATAAAAGTATAGATTCCATCCTACAATCTATGACTTTCCCAGACATAGATTTTTGAGCAGATTGATAATACCAGGCATAAATTCTCTCCTCTGGAGACCTCAGATCCAATCAGAAAAGGTTATTTATGCAAATAACCTACATACCCTTATTATACCAATGGGGACATTTTGTACTGTAGCATGTTGGGTAGAGTGCTGGTAAGGTCAATGATGTCTTTTCTCTCCCACTGGCATGCATAGCACTTTCTGGCACTATTAAAGCTAGGCACCAGGAAAGAAGTTTCCAGAAGGTTTTAAGATTGATTTCTTCATATCCTGCAAGCAAAATATGTGGCATCTTCTACAGTAAGGTAGTACCTCTTAATTATAGTAGATAACCAAGAACACAACAATAGTATATATTGGTTTCAAGACCTCTGGGATCAATCTGACTGAGGGAAATATAACATACTGCTCTCAACATTGACTAAAGAGGCTTCTTTGTGTAGTGGACATAGGAGTGGCTACATGTAGATTTCACACTGTTCAGTGTGCTGAAGATAACTAACTGCTGAGTGGTTAGCCTTCATTGGGATGTGTACATCCACCCTTCTACCCTAAAGTTCAGGTAACATGATGGAAGTTAGGGCAGTAAGTAAGAGCTACATAATAGAAAGAAGTGTGTTTCTCTGTTTTCTGAACATTATGAGCCATTTGTATTAATGAACTCATGGCCAATAAGGTTGCCTGCACAAGAGCTACACAGATTTTGCTCATGAACAATCCAGAGCTGATGTAGAGATATGAGGTCTCATCCACAAGTAAGGATCTATTTGCAGTTAATGGCTTCTGTGGAATTGGTAGTCCTTGTTCTTCAGGGCTATAGCCACTGTTAAATTGCCTCTGAGCAAATTAATTATCCCATACCAAATACACATGTGGACAACCTGAAGTGTAAAAGGAAAATAAGCAGGAGAGAGAGGAGGATGAGGAGGAAGAAGACAGAGTGGAGGAAGAAAAAAGGAGGAGAGGGAGGAGAAGGAGGGAAGGGGGCAAAGAACACAAGGAAATAGGGGTGCAATTGGCTGGAAAGTTAGAAAGCTCTGAAGGAAATGTGGGGAGATGAGTTGTGAATATGAGAGAAGGGGTGAATTTAACTAAAATATATTACACTCATGTAAGAAATCAAAACAAAGGAATCAATTGGAGAAACGAGTAATAATAAATTCAGTAGAAAGGTGTAATTGTTTTCTAGAAGGACAAAAAAGAAAAAATCAAAAATATCTTTCAAGAGACGCACTTTGAACATTATCATAAGATTTATTCACTTGGTAATTAAAATTAACTTTGAAAATGTTGATTATTCTATCCCTTTTAATGAAAAAGTGAGAAATAGGACAAATTAAGTTATAGAAAATGGTCACTGAAGATTAGAGTAACAACGAAAATAATTAAGAAGAAAATCATCTTTGCAGATGAGCATTAAAAATCTGGAAAGAGGTCTGATGTTGGAAATGAACACATCCACATTGTTCAGTGTGAGATATTTTGCTTCTGAACACACACACACACACAGACACACACACACAGACACACACACACACATCATACACATATATGTATTTGTGGGACTATATGTTTTCATGTATGTATGTGTTGTGTGGCAAATATGTGTGAGGATTTTATTGCAATTAAATACAATGTCTAGATGAATATTGTATTAATATAAACCACTTATTTTCAGCACCATTATCTTTCTTGGTTGTTGAAGTTGGACAGCTTATGGCATTGTTTTTGTGTCCTCCACTCTTTTACATTCTTCTGTAGTTCTAGTGTCAACAGCACACATATTAGTTCATGTGTGTTTGGTATGTTTGAAGTCAGATGATCTTCTGCCTTTGTTCTTCATCTTCACTAGTTACTCTAGGAATAATAAACAAACTGAAAAGTGTTATTAAACAGACAGACTATTAGCCATCTTTTTTATGACCATGGAGCATGGAGCCATTTGTTCAAATTTTTACTTTTCTCCATGAGATGCTGTGCATATTTATACTTCTTATATTAGTCAGGGACCTCTGAAGTGACAGTACTGATAGAATTATATATTATATATTATATAATATATTCATTCATATATATTGTATAATATATTCACATATATATATGTATATATATATATATATATACACACACACACATGTGGGGTGTATGCTTCTGTATGATTTACTGGATTTTATTAAAAGATGTAGTATAGGTAGTCAACAATAGCTGTATCAAACCAGATACAAAAATCTAGTAGTTCCTGATTCCACCAGGCTGGATAAATAAACAGCCCAATTCTGATGATGTTTGTGCTAAAGGTAGAGAGGACTCCAGGAGAGCTGCTGCCCTTTGGTGTACAATAGAAGCCAAGAAACAATGGTTCTAATACCTGTGAATGAATTCTTCAGGATAGGATTGATAAACTTGCCATTAAGAATGAGGGAAACCAGGCCAAAAAAAAAAAAGCATATTTGTTTTCTTTTCCCATGTTTTATCTGCCTGGTAACATCATGCACATTTTATGTGGGTTGTCAGGCTTTAAATAGTCAAGAAAATCCCTCATAGGAATATTCTGCAGATTGAATTTCAGTAGACTCTATATGCAGTTCAGTTGACAACACCTCTAAGTATTAGCTTTCTGGGTAGTGGAGATATAAATAATATTGTTATTCAATTTGAAATTTCCCTGTTAATTATTGATAAGCTGAAAACCAACTTACATATTTGAAAGTTGCACCCTGCAAGCCTGCTATAATCACTTAGCTATAGGTTTTCTTTAAATAATTTTTTGAATGTTCCATAGAGAGGATTATGGCAACTGTGAAGAAAGGTGACCAAATTTTATTTCCCATATTCTGTATATCTTTTTCATTATTATCATGTTATCATGCTATGCCTTTGAATGGCAAAATTACTTTAAAAGATATTGATAGACTTGTATTATGTTAACATAGGAAGGTAAAATTTTAAATCATATAGGATTTATTTGTGTTATTAAAAGTGCCAGATATGCAAAATAAAATTTAAAAAATTATAAAGCCAGAATAACAGACTTCATTGATAACCACTACCCTTCTTTTCTGCCTTTATTCTCCCATTCTATTGGTATCCAAACTTTTTACATATAGAAAAACTTGCATTCTTAAACAGAGGGGAAGCCATTGGGGGCAACTTTTATTAGCTCCTATTTTGCAGGGGCAACCAGTTGCCAGTGAAATGGTAGAATACTGTACATATAGCAGACATTTCTTTTCTTTCTTTTTTTATTATTCTTATTTATTTATTTATTTATTTATTTATTTATTTATTTATTTATTATTAAGCTCCAGATTTTATTCCCCTCCCTGTCCACCTTCTGACTATTCCACATCCCATATCTCCTCCCTGCCACCTTGTCTCCACGAGGATGTCCCCACCCCACCTCACCAGTCGTCTAAACTCTTTGGGGCCTCCAGTCTCTTGAGGGTTAGATGCATCTTCTCTGACTGAATTCAGACCCAGCAGTCCTCTGTTGTATATGTGTTGAGGGCCTCATATCAGATGGTGTATGCTGCCTGGTTGTTGATCCAGTGTCTAAGAGATATCAGGGGTCTAGGTTAATTGAGACTGCTGGTCCTCCTACAGGGTCACCCTCCTCCTCTGCCTCTTCCAGCTTTTCCCTAATTCAACCACAGGGGTCAGCAGCTTCTGTTCATTAGTTGGGTGCAAATATCTGCATCTGACTCTTTCAGCTGCTTATTGAGTCTTTTGGAGGGCAGTAATGATAGGTCCACTTTTGTGAGTGCTCCAAAATAATAATAATTTGTAATAGTGTCAGGCCTTGGGACCTCCCCTTGAGCTGGGTCTCGCTTTGGGCCTGTGGCTGGACCTTCTTTTCCTTAGGTGCCTCTCCATTTCCATCCATGCAGTTCTTTCAGACAAGAACAGTTATGTGTCAGAGTTTTGATTGTGGAATAAGAACCCATCCCTCACTCAATGCCCTGCCTTTTTGCGGGAGGTGCTCTACAAGTTCCCTCTACCCATTGTAGGGCATTTCATCTAGGGTCCCTCCCTTTGAGTTCTGAGTCTTTTACCTCCCAAGTCTCTGATACATTCTGGAGGGTTCCCCCAACCTCCTTCTGATTGACTGCTCCTTTAGTCGAAATGAAGCTTCACTGAAGTTAGTCCTTGAGTGGTTTACCCTACCCACCTGAATTGCATGCCAAAAACTGACACACTAAAGCCTTATAGATTGTCCCTTTAAAAGGCTTTTTTTTTCCTCCTGGGAAACAACAGAATAGCAGAAAAGATCTCTAAGCATTAAAATATGAAGGGAGGCACTGGATCGAATGGAGGTAAAGGAAGCAATGGTTGCAGTATATTGTATAAACAAAAAGTAAAGAAACAAAAAATAGGCAAAAAACATGAAAATAGAAAGTTCAATTCACCTTGGGGTAATTTGTTATTTCCTTATAGAAGCAAGGATGGTTCTGGTAGTTTAGCAATTATTGCTTTTAATATTTGTATTAAATACTATTAAAAGTAAAATTCAATATATCCAGTATATGATAAAAGCAGCAGTATTCCTTCCTATTCCATTTCATTAAATGGTAAGCAAAACCAAACCAA
This sequence comes from Grammomys surdaster, assembly GCF_004785775.1. Lineage (NCBI taxonomy): Eukaryota > Metazoa > Chordata > Mammalia > Rodentia > Muridae > Grammomys > Grammomys surdaster. The sequence continues at coordinate 9,018,386 of NW_021604719.1, read as the reverse complement.
AGAAAATGTATCACAAAAAGAAACAAACAATGAAACAAAGGAATAAAAGAAGAAGGAAAGGAAGAAAAAAGAAAGGAAGAAAGAAAGAAAGAAAGAAAACTAAGAATATACTATAATATTTGGTTAGTCTTTACCATAGGCAAAAGAGTAATACTTATCATATAGTCTGTTTATCTGTACCCCACCAGATACTACAGGATTTTAGGGACTTCAACATGACACAAGGAGTGCAAAGCCAGTGAGACTGTCTTTCTCCACAATTCTGAGCAACTCTATCTGGAGATCCAGAAGCATAAATAAGACTTTTGTACATTATGAAATCGAAACATATTTTCTTCTTATCTAGCTATAGGGGCTGAGGAGAAGAAACGTCACAAAGACAAAGTAAAGAATGAAACGACCAGAACATCTGATCACTGTAAATGTTCAGGCTCAATCCCTCTTATTGGATCTCACCTCAGGTAAATTAACGTAAACATCCATCATCATACTCCCTCAAAAAGGTGAGGGCCTGGGAAGCTCTGATATAGACACACAACAAATGAAAACAAAATGTCAAAAAGCAGCTTTCGTGGTTCTACAAAGGCTAATAAAAACATACGGGATAATATGAGTTTCCTCACATCACTAAACTATGAGCATTTGTGATTAGGTAACTAGATCAGGTCTTAACTAAAAGCTTACTCTAAACTTGCTAACAGCAAAATATTAGTAGTCAATGAAATTTGTAAAGAAAATTTGCCACTTTATTTCTCTGTGTTCCCCTTTTATGGTAATGAGTTGTTTTCTATTAATTTCTTTCTACAAAAAACAAGCATTGCACATAGAACTGTTCTCACTGTTTACGTAAGATAATCACTGACTTGCTAAGGCAACGTTTAAAAACCCAGTAAGTTTTACTTCACTAGTGTAAACTTTATGAAGGCCACTATTTCTGTTCCTTGATTACACATTTCTGTAGGCTCTTTGTACCTCACTGCTGCTTTCTTCCTATTCTAGAAAGGAATATTATAAGAACACTCTGACCCTCTGAGGAAAAATACAATAGTTAACTAAATGGAGGATAATGTGACATTTATAGGGGAAAAAAAGATACCAAAACATTGAAGGAACTCGGGTATTCTTCCTTTGTTTCCATAAATAAAGAATGGGCTATCAGATGTCTATTCTGCAAGTCATAGTTAAAAAACAGAGGTTCAATGTCATTTAATCCATACCAGATGTGAAGTGCAAGAGGCAGGGGAGAAAGACAGAGCATTGGTGTGTTATGCATGCCTGTAAGAAAAAATTAAATGGAAACATTTTATTTTATTTTTTCTGGTACAAATGGAAGGCAATGTGCACTTGGAGCCATTTAAGAACAAGCTTACATCAATATGAAGCTTACAATATGAAAATAATAATTTTTCACTGAAAGAAAAGACACTTAGACAAATGCCATTGTCCAGTTCTATTTCCAAATAATTTTTTTTGTGTCATATTTTCTCTCTGTTCCAACATCACCATTAAATTCGTCTCAGTGTTGAAGAATCTCAATGGACTTTTCTGTTTGTCATTTTGTTTTGTTTTCCCTTGGATTGTTTCATTAAAATTCACAGAAGAAAAATAGAAAATTGAAGAAATTATTTTCCATAAAGTCATATGAGTCATTGTTCAATTGTTTTTGAAATTACCAATTATCACTTCCAGAGTTTGTTTTCCTTTGTGTCTGTGTACTGATGCCTTGGGACTAATCAATAGGCAGCCTAATCAATAGGAACTGTTGTTTGTAAACTTTCTTCTTGGCTTTCACCTTGACATTGAGCAGTTTCCTTAGCCTTTGGTGGCCCACAAGTTTATTTTGAGCTCATTCCTCTTAAAACTTAAAATTAATTAATACTTGAAGGGAAAAGATTCTTTTTTTTTTTTTTTTTTTGGTTTTTTGAGACAGGGTTTCTCTGTGTAGCCCTGGCTGTCCTGGAACTCACTCTGTAGACCAGGCTGGCCTCGAACTCAGAAATCCACCTGCCTCTGCCTCCCAAGTGCTGGGATTAAAGGCGTGCGCCACCACCGCCCGGCTGGGAAAAGATTCTTAAACAAGAAAAATAGCAGAAATTTGATTCTAACAAATAAAGTTGTAATCTATTTTATGGAAAATATATACATAGTTACCTTTTTATACTTTACCTGTCACTGTACATTAAGAAAAGAAACTGAACCATAGGGCCATGGCTAATTACAATACCTTTCTGAGATACATAGAAGGACCCTGTTTTAAACATTGTGGGCTGCAAATGGATCTCAGCAGTATAGCACGTACTCACCTAGCATGTCCAAGAAAGTCTCTTTGTTTAATTCTCAACATTCTTGGAGAAAAATCAGAAGGGAGAAGGAAGAAGCAAGGGAGAGAGGGTGGGACAGAGAGAAAGAGAGAGGGGGAGGGAGGAACGAAGGGAGGGAGGGAGAGAGGGAGGGAAGGAGGGAGGGAGAGAAGGAGGGAAGGAGGGAGAGAGAGAGACTAAACTTTCAAATGGATGTTGATAGAATGTAATTAATACCAGAGACAATACATAATACAATATATTATCTTGCTTTAAAACTATGAATTACTTGAAGTTTTTTACCAAATTTATATTGTACTAATTTAAGTTTTCTCTTTTACGATTTTGTTAATGCTAGTTTCAAAATAATGTATCAGAGTAATCTGTTCTCAAACACTAGTGAAAAACCAGAATAGCACAAAAGAATGTAACTACAAATAAATAAACACCAGTTTTAAAAACAAAACAAAATTTTCGAGCAGAATTAAGTTCCAGTCAGTTCATTCCCACGCAAAGGAATATATATTGTTAAATATTTAGAGGATATAATGTGTATGTGTGTGTGTACTATAAAATAAAATAGATCAGCTTGATTGTATTGACAACTTGATTTTTGAGCTATGTATGTTGACCTCGAAATTAAATATACAAACAGCACATATTGTATTTGCATTTGAGGACAAAGACTGATGGTGGGTTTGGGATTTTTTCTTTTCTTTTTTTTTTTTGGTTTTTCGAGACAGGGTTTCTCTGTGTAGCCCTAGCTGACTCACTCTGTAGACCAGGCTAGCCTCAAACTCAGAAATCTGCCTGTCTCTGCCTCCCAAGTGCTGGGATTAAAGGCGTGTGCCACCACCACCCGGCTTTTTTTTTTTTTTGCATTTTTGCATTTTATGTAGTTTTGTGTTTAAAAGATCAAATGGCTTGTAATAAACTTTTTGTTTGAAATTGACCAGTAGGCAAGACAAGGAAAAGAGGGCAAAATGGATCTACCATTCACCTCTGTATGCCTGTGTTTCTGTAGTACGAGGCTGAGGTGTATTTCTCAACTGGATGTTGTGCATAAAAACTGCATTAAGAATTCATGAAATTTTCAGGAAAAATGATAGAACTAGAAAATATCATCCTGAGTGAGGTAACCCAGTCACAAAAGAACACACATGGTATATACTCACTGATATGTGGATATTAGGAAAAAAGTTTGGAATACCCACAATACAACTCACAGACCATATGAAGCTCAATAAGAAGGGAAAACAAAGTGTGGATGCTTCAGTCCTACTTAGAAGAGGGAACAAAATAGATTTTTATTTTAGGAGAACAACACAGAGACTTAGATATTTTCTTGAAAGAAAGTTTTCTCCTTGGAGAACAAATCTATTAGTATATAGTTCTTCACTTTCCAGCCTCCAGAACTATGAGGAAAATTTCTTATTACTTATAAATTATCAAGTCTATGTTAATAGTGAGAACAGACTTTAATGAGCTCTTTTGCTTAAAACACATATGATTAGTAATTTGTATCATTTTATTCCTGTAAATTATGCTGGAACCTTGTGGAAGATAAAGGCTACATAATGTAATGAAGTAATATGCATCAGTTAAAAGAATCCTATAGGCCAGTAGTTCTTAAATTACATTGCTCTTCCTGGACCAGAACCCTAACCACTACTGCTTTTTTAGAAATGCATACTTCTGGGACTGGAGCTACGGCTCAGCTATAAACAGTACTTGCTGGTTTTCCAGAGCCTGTGAGTTCAGTACCTAGCACCCATATCAGGTTCCTCATGATTTCCTATAATTCCAACATCAAGATATCTAACCCTCGTTTCTGGCCTTCCCAGGCAATCCCAAACTTGTAGCATATGTGCACATGGATAAGCACATAAATAAAAGTAAATCTTAAAGAAATGTAATCGTCATGCCCATCAACCCATACCTGAAATGTACTGTAGCGATCTCTGCAATCACTGTGATGCGTGCTACTATAGGTAAAGAAAAAACTGTATCTGACTTCTATACCATGAACCCAGAAGGATCAGGAGAGAAACATACATCACAAAAATATAAGAATTGATTGAGATGTTTCATTAAAAGTTATTACACTCTACTGCATGTAAAAATAATTGACAATAACATATCTTAGTAAAAACACACATTTCCAAGATCATTTAAGGATATTTGGTTATTTTTATAAAGTTCCTATAGATCTGCAATTATGTTAGACGAGTAGACCACAGTAAGGTTTGTGACCACCGAGGCTCTAGTCAGGTTTATAAACCTTTTTCCAGAATGTGATATAAGGAAAACTGTAAGTGACACAGGGGCAATAAGGGATTGTACGGATTTCAAACATTACCTTTTCCAAAAATGTATTCAAAATGTCATCTATTGAGGAATGGGTGGGTACCTCAAGAAAGAAAAAGAAAGATTTAGCTTAACACTTCTCCAGAGAGATTTTCAAAGAAAATCACACTGAAAGTCTAGTCTATACATAGATTTTCATAGAGCACACAGTATCTATTCAGGAGTTTCACAAAGGCAAAGGATTGTGAAAGAGTAGGTGGCAGGTTGTAAGATTACCTGATACATTTGAATGCGTAGAAAGTGACTTCTTGAGAATATTGTGACAGTACACTGGCAGCCATTTGAATGTAGCATTTCTTCCACAGGTATACCTCTTTGATAGTTGGTCCTCAGGTGCTGCAGCTTTCGGAGATATTAGAACCTTTAGGAGGCAGAACCTGGTTGGTGGAGATTGGCTATTGATGTCAGAGTTGAGAACCATAGTTTCCAATACCATTCTCTGCATCCTGATCCTGAAGAATAAACAAGCCACAGTACAAGATATTGCTGCTATTTACCAAGCCTCTTAAATGGCCAAGTCTCCTCCTCCTCTAAAGTCAGAGCCTAGAACTTCTGTTCTTTTAAGGTTCATTATTAAAGAGAGAAGTGACTACTACTGACTGCTAGTAAGTATTCAAGCAAGACATACGCAATTGGTGAGTGAAAACAGGGCTTCAAAAATAGCTTTAAATGATAGAAGCAGAATTGCAACTTTTACAGAAATTTTAATTTTTTTTATTATTTTATTTTATGTGTCTGTGGCCAGAAGAGGCCAGAGAGAGCATCATATACCCCTGGACATGGAGTAACAGACAGTTTTGAGCCAACATGTGGGTGCCAAGTATTAAAACTGGATCTTTGGGAAGTGACCTAGGGCTCTCAATGCCTGAATGATCTCCCTAACTCTCTTGCATGCATTTTTTTAAGAGAGGAAAACGATGGATCCAAATTAAGCAAAGAATCATGAGCCAAATCATGGCTACCAAAGATTAGAAAATACAAGTTTATAAGAAGAAAGGTGGGGGGGATGTATACATTTGTTATGCAATAGAACAATAATTTACATGTAACAATATCAAAGTGGACAGAGATGAGAAGTCCTCCCATGATTTGAAATAAAGAGGCAAACAAAAATGAATAAAAGGCTTACATTACATATCACATAAATACACACATATATCAGGAAAACTGGAAGTGTAAGCAATAACAAATACTACTTCATAATTATAAAACTAGTAAAAGTGCTTCCACAATTTTATACAAACAATTTTATTAGTATGATTTATTTTAAGAAAAAATAAGAAATTTACAAAGGAGTAGAGGTCAGTTTACTCTCTATTCTAAAATACCAAAGGATTAACAACAAGAAGAAGAAATTTGAATGTTCAAAATGTCACACACTAAAATCTCTTCAGAGAGGAGAATCAAATGGATTCTAAAGCATCTCCACCCTTCATCCTGGAGACATCTTCAAAGTCAAGGTTTAGGTAAAGAAAACCAAATAGGTCTGTGGACTCTCATAGGTGTAAAGAGTTAAGGAATCAGGTAGCCAGTGACTCTAGGGTTTAGAAAGCATGATGTTAGAAAAAGTGAGCAACAAACCAGGAGAGCGCTGGGGAATCCAGATGAACTTGAATATTGTGTAATAACATATAAGATGACATTAACCAAAGATATGATAAAGATAATAGCCCGGTAGCACAGAGGCACAAAATTTCTGACCCATAAGAGCTATGAAAAATGCCTGATTGCCTTAAAAGAAAACTCAGGACGCTGGATATTAATTGGAGTATAAAAATCATTTTACATAAAAGTGGGAAGGGAAAAAGTAACTATTATCCTAGCATTGTTTCTATACAACGTATTCAAAGCCCAAACCCAAAAAATAAAAATAAATGCCTTGATCATGTAGCAGGAGAAAGGAAAAATTCTGTAATGTATATATTCATAAAAAATCAAATATCTAATAAAATAAAATGAGAAATGCTTAATATAGAAGAAAAAAGTGACAGCATATGGGGTATCAAAAATTTATAACCTATATTAGCTAAGATGGCTTCAGGAATAAACTATACAGATAACAGAATTGTAGACAATGTTATTAAAATATTCATCATAGTTTTATTCCAGTGTCCAACAAACAGTGAAATAGTGAATATGTTTGGTATAAACACATAAGAGTTTTTAAAATCAAGTATTGTACTTCTATAGAATGTCAAAAACAAGATATAAGATTAAGAGAATATGGGACATATAAGAAGAAAAGACGAATAAACTTAATAATAAAAATATATATCAAATCTTAAATAAAATATAAAAGGACTAACACTTGAATATCTATTACTAAATATATGCAAGTAGGCTCAAATGTAAAGAACCTGAAATACAAGGAGATGCATTGCTTCAGAAATAAAATGTTCCTCAAAGATAAAGGATTTAAAAAAATAAAAAGTTCACAACTGGTGGGTCTTTAGACCTGAGATGTGACCTTGAGGATATTAATCTCATCAGTGGATAAAAACATTCACTCATCTATCCATTCCTATTTAAATATCTAATAAGAAGGAAAGCCTACTTGGGGAAAGTGGGTCACTAGAAAGAGTGACTGTGTAGAGAATATCCCATGCTCAGACCATTTATCTTAGTTGCTCTGAGGTAAGAAGTCCCATCTACTTCATTTTTTTATTCTTGAATGACATTCTGTTTGCCTCATAACTAAGGAAGCTGTTATCCTGGCATAAAAACCTATCCTATCTCAGGTTGATTGCTCTTGGGTATTTTGATGAAAAAATATATATATATCCCTCACTACCAAGGGATTACAGTTAAGGGGCAGGAGTCTAAGGAAGAAACTTGAGATTTCGACTAGTATTAATTAATAATGCTATGTCTATTAACAATACAGTGGACTTTTGATAGTAGACTAAATGCCTGATGTACCATGAGATAGCCATGAGCATTGGGGTGTTATAGGTAGATCACTGTGATGTTTTAAGATGTATTCATCTGAAAGGCTCAAATAGTTAATGCTTTAGTGACAATTTTTGGTGCTGTTAAAAGATGATGGACTGAAGGGGAGGGAATAATAAAGGGAGAGATTTGTAATCACTGGGAGGAGAGGAGAGAGAGAAGTTATGATTGATATAAAATGAATAAAATTAAATAAATTATTGAAAAAAAAGATGATGGTCTATCCAGGCTGGTACCCTGATCAGTAGAGTTCATAGTTGGATTGGCTGTTAGGGGCAAGAGGAGATACATTGATGGAATGTATATCTTTAAATAGTGTATCTTGTCTCTAGACTCAGTTTGCTGCTTACATGAGGTAAGCACTCATATCTATCATATAATCCTGAAGCCTAGTTATCTTGCTTCAACTAGGACAAAAATGTAAAGGAATCAAAAGAACTCTGAAAATATAAGCTGACATGTTGTTACAATGATGGAAAGGAAACTAAAGAGAGGAAAAATGTATGTCAAAAAAATTAATCAGTTGCTTCTATGTAAATACAAACACAAGAAACTCCACTAAGAAACAACATCTAGACATCAACAAACATTGTAACCAATTTTTTTTTACTGCTAGTGAGGAATACAGGAAGCATAACCAATTATAGGCAGAAGACTTACCATACAGAGGAATAAGGATAAATGTGGATCATTTTTCTTTTAGGCCACAGTATGAAGTGAGAGACAATGACGTGATCTTTAAAACACTGAGAGAGAAAGCTGTAAGTGAAGTATCCTTTCCAGTGAAGAGTTTTATCACCCATGCTGAATGATTTGGTGTGAACCACTCTAACAGTGAGAAGGAGAAAAACCGTGAACCTCAACACCAGACTCTGGAGTGCGAAGAGAAGCAACTCTCAGCAAGTTATTTATCAGATTTCAATTAAAGATGACTTCCAGAAGATCTACCCATCTGCAGTTGGAACAAAACTACTGCTAAGAAGTTTCCATGGTGGAAAACTAGTAAGAGTCAGAAACAAAAACTTCTGTTATGAGTTGTTTTTCCTTTAAAAAACAAAACATTTTCATTAAACATCAAAATCTACATTATAATCACACTGAGCATTTATTTGTGGTGATTGGAGAAGGAGAAAACTTTATATGAGAAAAATCTTTTTCTGTGTCACAATAATGAAATATTGTCATGATGTTCAATCAAAACTCAAGTATCTCTTAAAAGAAGCTTGCCTTGCTACCCAATGTTAACATTTAGAAAGTAGGAAATATAAATTAGATAATTAAACTACCCAATTAGAACATGCTTTTCAATATTTGTGACATTATGACAGCTATATTAAAATAACAGTCATGTAGTAGTAATAGAGGAAGCTGGGAACATGGCTTAGTGGATAAAGTATTTGGCAAGCAAACATGGGGTACTGAGTCCAGATCCCTAGCACCCATGTAAGAAGTGGAAACATTATCTCTAATCCCTGTTGGTGGCACTATGTGGGAAGGATGCTGATCCTTTATGAAGTAGAGCCTCCCTGAAGGAAGTATCTAACAGGGTAGATTTTGAGAGTTCATAGTCTCATCTACTTCCAGTTCTGTGTCTCTCTGCTTCCTATGTGAGGTTGAGGTTCGCCCTTTCAGCACCCTGCTCTGGCCATGGACTCACTTCCTTGTCACTATAGCGTTTCCATCAGGAATGATAAATGAAAATACCCTCTTACATAAACTGCTTTTGGTCGTGCCATTTTACCACAGCATCAAAAATAATTAACATAGAAAATTATAATAAGCTCTGTATACCTGAAACATTTCTGTTACAAAAAATAACAATGATCAAAGACAATAAGCATAGAAATTATTTGGCAAATAACCAGAAAAAAATTGTACAAGATGATATGTATAGTCACAAAGGATCAAATACAAATGGCTCTAAAACAAATGACAATGTAACATATTATACTAATATTAAAACAAGTTGAAACCAGACATGACATTCTCTCCTATGCAGTTAAGAAAATGCAAAAAATAAATATAAAACTGAATTATTTTGGTGACTAGATCAAAGGTCTTTCAGATATTAATGGAAAGATACAGTGGTAGATATGCTGAAGATGATGAATTTGTCTTATCTAATAAAATTAGAGATATGCTAATATATTTTAGCTTTTAGGTCAGTAATCTGAAAATGTCATCTCACAAACATATGGTTTTATATGTACATGTTTGTTGAAATGTGAAATATCAGAGCATTAGTTATGATACAATTAAATAACTGAATTGACATTGATAAAACATACTTCTCTAACAAATTTAAGACTGCTCATATTCTTATGATTAAAGCACAGAACTAACTGGAATCTACAGAGAATTTAAGTCCCTATGGTGGTTGTAACCACCAACCTCAGGCCTATGTATCCACATGTGAAAGAATCAGCATATTATATATTACTGGTTATATCCATGTACTGCTGAACAATTAATTGACACATGTTTACACTTCCAAGTAAAAACATGAGGGAGGCAAGAATATCTATCTGTAGGTGACAGTTTATCTTCCTGACTCTCCATTTTCTACTCTTTCATTCCACCAGTTTCTGAACTGAATAGTTCTGCCTCCGTTTTATGATATAGGTACCCCGTAGACTGCATTTTCTGTCTTTCTTTGGTGGTCTTCAGTCTTCCCTTTCACAGACAACATGGCCAAGTTGTACTATTTGTTTTTAACTTTTTACTTTGATCATGTTCACTTTGAGAAACTTTATATTATTAACAGCACAGCTAACATCAAGTGGGAAGAACACACTGTCTTTACTTAGCATAAGAATGGCAGTGCTAACAAAACCCAGGCAGGAACCAGGTTAGGAACTATTGTTATCTTCCACATTTTTCTTTCAGGATGAGTAATCAATCCTTGATTGCTAAGGTAATGGTCTATGACTTGTAAGTACTAGGAAAGTTACCATGGTAACAATGGAACTGTTTCTGTTCTGGAAAACTTTCCTATAAATGTGGGGGAAGCTATTGCTTGCACTTTCATCTGAATATCTGTCTTTATTTGTGACTCTGGCTTTGAAATCTATAGTATAATCAAGTCCAATGAGTACATTAAACAAAGGATATTTTATGATTATGGCCATCATTTTAACAGAATAAAGCTGCCTATTTTTATAAGTAGATATTAACATGTTTGATAAGAGTAGATAGGATATACTATATTCCTTGTGTTAATTTTTTTCTTCAGATATCTCAGAAAAGACAGCAAGTGTTGAAATTTTCGTGAATGGATGGCCTTGTTCCTGGTGTGATACTGTGAGGGTCTGTTCAAGATTCTGACTACTGGTGCAACACACTATTTTTTTTTTTTTGTGGTAAAAGTTAATGTCTGTAATTCAGGGTGATTTTTTACTTATACTTATTTTCCTAGGATAAGTAAGTGGTGTATATATTGTTTAGGATAATTTAGGTCCCAGTTTCTTTTCTAATGCTAAGATTAAATATTCTGACCAAAAATGACTTAAGCAACTATGTTTTATTTGCCTTCCAGGTCACCATCACTGAGGAAAGACAAGGCAAGAACTCAAGATGGAAACCTGAAGTAGAAACCCTCGAGGAATCTTGCTTATTGGCTTCCTTGCATGTTCATGCTTAGATAATTTTCTTATACAAGCCAGGACCAACTGCTGAGAATGAAGCCATCCACAGTGGACTAGGATCTTCTATACTGATTAACAAACAAAACTCTATCCCAACCCCCAGACATGGAAACAGGCCAATCTAATTTTGGAAAACCCTAACATTGAGATTTCTTTCTCAGATGTCTCCAGATTGTCAGTTTGATGAATCTAACCTAATCAATGTGACACCTAACCACATAAAAGAGTTTCCTTAGAGATGGGATATGGTGTTCCTTGGGGTGGGGTGGGGGGACAGGAAAGGGGATAACATTTGAAATTTAAATAAAGAAAACATCCAATAGAAAATAAAGAGTTTCCTTAAAAAATGTGACACCTAATCACATAAAAGGAGCTTTCTTTAAAAAGAAAAAAAGAACTTGTTAACAACTTTACAGATGTACATAATAAACATTGAACACTCCTATACTGGTATCCTTACACACCCTGTCTACCGTCCTGTTGTCTACAGATGTTTCTCACTTTCTTGTCTACTAATTTTGTTAACCAATGCTGTTTGGAGCTATTTGTTGGAGCTCAGTGCAGTGGACACAGAACTGTAAACAATGCCCCCCCAACCCCACTGATTGTTAACAGGGACAGATTTGTGGTGTCCAAACAGGTAATCTTGGTTGTGAGTTCAGTATTGCAAACTCTGTATGGAGCCTTTGTTATCAGAGACTATAGAGAGATACACATCAGCACTGTACCAGAATCCTGAGATGTTTCATCTTCCATAGAAACTCTAACTCAGGTACTGCCAGATCTTTGACTATGCCACAGAAAAGAAACACAAAATGAGCCAAACTGAAACAATACTAGTGAGTTTATTAGGCATAAAGACAGACAGTCCTATAATAAAAGAAACAAAAGTGAAAGAAGGTTCATAGTAAAGAGTTGACCTGAAATTACCCTTCAGAATGAGCTTTACTAGGAAAGAAAGACTTAAGACCATGAGCAACGATAATAAGGCCTGAAGTGGGGGTATATTAGATGTGATAGTCATCATGTAGTTCACGATGAGGAACATAAAGGGAGAGACAGCTTCTTAATTTCCGAAGAGGAAATGAGGAGGAGGTTCTCACAGTTGCTGTTTTCAGGGGCTATGGATGCTGTACTCCCCATCAGCTCTGGACTAGAGTATAACTCAAGAAGAACAGGTATAGACCATAAGTGTGCCTCACATGTGCAAAAGAGAAGGACTGTAAAGCCAAAGCACAGCATACTCTCCTATCGATTTCCTGTTCTGGTTAGAGAGCTGCAGGGTCTCTGTGGGTGGCCTGATTACTGCATATAGAGACAGGCAGTTAGAGGATCTATAAATACATAATCTCAAGACATGGATATGGATATCTCAAGAGAGTGTTTTAGGTATCTTTATAATGGCTATTTATATATGTTTTTATGGCTTATAGTTAAATTACTTAGAGAATCTAATTTATAAAAAGATGTAAAAACTAGCCAAAGCTTGATTTTTAAGTAACACTTTAAAATTAAGCTAAACTATATGAGCTGATTGGTTATGTCTTATCATAAAGAGTTTCTTTCTGCAAATTAAGTTTTAAGGTGGTTTTAGGAGGTTCAAAGATGAGAGAGTAACACTAACATATTAAACTTATGATTATAACTATTGTGGCCATAAGTAAGCATAGACTGTTTTCAACACCCTTCATTGAGATGAACTTAGGATGACAGTAAGTGCTAACCCAATGTCAAATTTGGCCTTTATCAGTTGTAGTGACGCTTTTCCACACTTCCATTAGTGGGAAAGGCACAGTAACTCTGAATGTAAGAACCTTGTCCTATCCCTTAACTTTCCTTATTCTACTTTTTCCTTCCTGACTCATTAGTAGTCAAATTGATCTGACAATGGTATTCATACCTTGCTACCTTACTACATGTTTATATTTTCAGTAGATTTAGTCACAGGGAACAATAAAATAGAAAAGATTGTTTACACTAGTCAGAGAAGCAGACCAATGTGTTACTCAGACATAATCAGAGAAGTATCCTCCTGCAGCAGATGGAAACAAATACAGAGACACACAGCCAGACATTACTAAGACAGTGCGAGACCATGGGACACTCAGCCCTAAATATCTCCATCAAAACTCTTCCCAGGACTCAGAGAACCCTGAGGGTGAGGAGACTGTAAGGTTGTAAGAACCAGAGTGGATAGAGTATGCCAAGAAAATGAAGATTTCTAAGTCAAGGTGATCACTACTCAGATGGTTTACTAGATAGTTAGGCATCAGACTAGGGACTTGGACTTGGAGGAATGGAGAGACATGTGAAGCCCACAGTTAGCTTACATGCTCCCTGGCATGACTGGCCTTTGGGTTCCCAGAGTTCCTGTTGAAATTGGGAGGTTGGTGTAAATCAATGAATTGATGGAAGGAAGAAGATCTCTGTGGTCCACTGAGATAGGCAGTATGCTGTAGCAGGAGTTATGCTACAGAGTTATGGATAAGACTAGGGAATGAGACTTGGAGAAGTTGAGGGAGGGGCAAGATATGTAGTTAGCTTCCCTATCTAGAGTTTTCTGTGGGTTCAGAGGATGTGCCTGCTGGAGTAGGGTGCAAAGAATGAAGGAAGGGAATTTAGGATGGGAAGTTCTCTGAGATCTACTGCAGATGGAGGAAGGGAAATGAAAGGCTGTAGCATTCCATCTGTTGAGCTGGAAATGAGCTTGGGCATTGGAGTCAGAGGAGAGGAGGGACAGCTGAAGATACACAATTAGCCTACCTATTGCAGTGTTTGTATTTTTAAGTAGTATAAAATAAAACTAACTCCCCTCAAAGTAAAAATGGTCTAAACCTGAGAGAAAGATTTTTCCTGTGTTAGTTTCCTGAGCTCCTATAGAAAAGCACAAACTTTTGGAACCAGTATGGCCTCATAGTTATCTTTTACATGTAGCATGTTCAAAAGGCATCCCCATTGCAACATCTGGTGTGCTGTCTTGAATGGGTTCTGACAGGCTTCTGATGCACATGCTTGTAGTTGCCTCTCCAGAAAACCATTTTGAATATATCAACCACACCTCCTCAAAATGCTATACTGACTCAAAAACTTTGACTGAATCCTTTCTATCTATAAGGTCTTTTTTCCCATGAAAAATAACTTACAAAAATCAGTAGGGCTTTATGGAGATGGAGACACACACACACATACATACACTCTCACATACACACATACACACACACACATGCACCTAAGGCACATTTTCAACTTTGGTTTAAAAGAAGTATAAAGTATAAGACTATAAGAAACAATCCACTGTAATAAAATACATGAAATAAGAATAAAATCTAAAGTTGAGCAAAAGGTAAAGAAGAAATACATTGCATAACAAATATGTACAAACATATTGAATAAAAAGGAATGAAATGAAGAAACAAAAGCTTCAGTTTGAAACTCATTGTTACCTAGAGAAGAGAAGGACCACTCCACAATAATGTTTCACTCAGTAAAATCTAGGTAATTATACTTAGAAAATGAAAACTCCAAACAAGGTGATAACCCAATGCATATAAATAAAATGTAGTGTTTAGAGTTATGAAAATGGGTTAGCCAACCAAGTTCATGCAAAATAAACAAAGGAGAAAGAATAAATCTTACTGCTTGGCAATTATAAAAATTAGTTCAAATGTATCAAAGATATAATAAGTTAAAAATGATGAATTTTTAAAAAAAGAAAGGTCAATGATACAATAAAGATATAATTACTGTTCTGAATTAAAAGGGTTAACAAGGAGCCTGACAAGACATAGTAAAATAAACAGCCATGGAAGATTTGGCATCAGAGGTGGAAAGGGAACATGGTTATTTAAGAGAAACTGGTAAAGGGTGATTTATAAACATCATAGTCCTCAGCTACTGTCTTGATTTCAAAAGATAATCTGAAAATCTTCAGGTACAAAGAGAAACAGTAAATAATTTACCCATGCTAAAGACAAACTGTGCTGATGCTTATACAAGCATCATTTACTGATGAAAATTTACAGAATTATATCACAGGTGATAAAAGTAAGGTGTTATTCTGGAATTGTATTCATAGCATAGTCCTTATTCAAGTGTAAAAGCAACTGGCAGACATTTTAAAATATGTCATATAAACTTGTTATATCTTCTTCAGATAGATAGATAGATAGATAGATAGATAGATAGATGGAATCCCTTCTTGATAAAAGCCAATTAACTGTAATACAGTTTTCTCAAATGTGAGTGGGAATGTTATATGGAAAGATCAATGAATCTTCAGTGTCTGAAGACAGCTGATAATTGACAGAAAATACCAGGAGGGAAACTGTGATGAATTGTGAAGTGGCTCATCCTATACTACCTAGGAATAACCCTAGGAATACAATTCTGCCTTCAGGGCCTTTAGGCATTGCCTAGGAGTATGATCCTGTCATACTCCCTCTGCCATCTCCCTAGGGACTGCAATAAATCTGACTTCTCATTCTTACTGTGACACTTTTCCCTTCTGTGCTTCTCTCTTACTCTTTGGCACACTCTTAAAATACACTTAACTTCCTGGACTTAGTTATTCTTGATTTTAATATCATATGTAATTGATTATGTAACATAAAGTTTTCTTGGTCAGAGATTTTGAAATACATGTCTCTTTTTACTGGTCTACGTACAATATTACTCAGTCTTCTCTTGAAACAGTCGGACCATACATAGATTATCAGAAAAATGTAAAAGTTAACAGAATTCTCCATAACACATTGACCATGAACTTTATTTAACAATATACTTTAAATATTAGTTTGCAGTTAACCAAGCAATGATTTTCAAAAGTCCTTAGTGCCACACACCTGTAACCTATGAAGTTAGGAAATGAAAGTCAGATGATTGCTAAGCCCACCAAAACACTGGCAACGTTGTAGTTCAAACTAGTGAATAAGTACCCTCTCCCTACTCTCAGGTATTTTATCTAAGGTCCCTACCCTTGAGTTCCTAGAGTGTGTACCTCCTGGGTCTCTGGTGTATTCTGGAGGGTACCTCCAACCTCCTGTCTCCCTAGTTTTCCTGTTTCCATTCTTTCTGCTAACCCTCAGGGTTTCAATCCTTTTCCCTCACCCAATACCAGATCAGGTTCCCCTTTGCCCCCCAACCCCTATCCACTTTCCCTCTTGGGTCCCTCCCTCCCAACACTTGTGATTGCTTTCTTCTCCCAGGGCATCAAATGATGGGGGGGGGGGCGTCCCCATCCCACAGTCAAAACTCTGACCCAAAATTGTTCCTGTTTGAAAGAACCACAAGAATGAAAATGGAGAAAAGCCTGAGAAAATAAAAAAGGTGAAGTGACAGGCCCAAAGTGGAATCCATCCAGCTCAAGGGGAGGTCTCAAGACCTGACACTATTATTGAGGCTATGGCATGCTCTCAAAAACGAATGGCTATCATGGCTGCCCTCCAGAAGATCCAACAAGCAGCTGAAAAAGTCAGATACAGATATTTGCACCTGAAGACCCCCAATGAGGGGAGACCCTCACTCAAGTCTAGGGATGTCGCTGCCACCCAATAACTCTCACAAGACCGCGAAAACTGGAGCAACAGCAGAGGTTTAATCGGGATATAAACAGCTAGCTGCTGGTTAATTCGTGTACTCACGCAGGAGCTCAATTGACAAAGACAGCTGGTCCGAGAAGGGTTTTTAAAGGGGAAAACCATAAACCAGGGTGAGGAGGGGGCAGGGGGTTTGCTAAGGGGACATAACATAAAAATAGCGGAAAATTCCAGAGGAACCCAATCTACGTGAGTCAGGGTCATATAAAAAAGACTCTGTATACCTATTCTTCTCAAAAATGTGGTCCTGTCCTGTCACTGCGGCCTTGCCCTGTCATTGTGGTTACCAGCTTCCTGGTTCTACCTAGCTCACTTGCATTCTTTTTTTCTCTTTTTGTGGTTAGCTAGTTCCCGTAACTAGCCTGTCCACATTCTTAGTTTGCTCCACATTCTTAGCTTGCTCCACATTCTTAGCTTGCTTCAGAGAGAATTTTCCATGCCCTTTTAAAGAAAAACCTAAGGAAGAATCTATAGATCATTTTACAAAATGATCTTCATAATTTTTCACTCTACAGCACCCAACCAATACTGACCCTTGTGGATGAATTAGGGAAAAGCTGGAAGAAGCTGAAGAGGAAGATCCTGTAGGAGTGAAGAGATTAGCTCGGGAACTTTGGAAAATTCCACCAGACCCCTCCCCTCCTGGAAGAGAAAGGTCATAGAACACTTAGGCACCCCCCCCCATAAGGGAAAGGCTAATTAACATTCCTCAGACCACAGTGAGTGGGGACCGACCTGCAGGTGGGGGAAGGTCCAAAGCAAGTAGATACATTCCACAGGACAGACCAACCCTTCCCACCTACAGACAATGGAAGTCCTTGCCACCTAATTCCCTAAAGACCAATCAGTTAAAAAAGTCACACTGTTCTGGCAATCACATTGTGCCTAATGGATGCTGCCCTAAAAATTATAAAAACTGGCCAAACAGGCTGTCCAGGGTCACTGGCTCTCCTTCAGGTGCAGGACAACCCCAACGCATTGGAACAACAAATTTCTCTTGGATTTTGCATTGATTCTCAGCTCCACGTGGTTCACTCAGGAGGTAACCGGTAAGCTAAGGCTCTGAAAGCCTTACAGGAGAGCCAGCAGTCTCAATTAATCTGGACCCCCAAGATCTCTCAAACACTGGCCCACCAAAAAGGCAGCATACACCAGCTGATATGAGGCCCCCAACACATATACAGCAGAGGACTGCTGGGTCTGTGTTCAATCAGAGATGGTGCATCTAGACTTGGGGGTCCCAAGTAGTTTAGAGTCGGGGGGGGGCGGGTTAGAGATATGGGATGTAGAATAGTCAGAGTGAGGACAAGGGTGGGAGGAATAAAATATGAAGTGTAAATAAATAAATAAATATAAGAAAAAAGACAAAATAATAAGTAAATACATCCTAATGGTAAAAGATACGAAGAGGATTGCTTAAATGATGACATAGTCAAACAAGTATGGGAATTGTGTTTAGAGTGAAGAATTAATTTTAATTCACTATATTGTATTTGTATTGTATGTACAATATATGATTTGCAAACTCATTGTACATATATCAGTAATAATTTATGCCATTTTCATGCATGTTGTGTTGTCATACTTTGCTCATATCTGTCCCTCATGACTCTCCTTTGTTCTTCCTCCTACTTGTCTTCCTCTATGCTTGTTAGCTTCTACTGATAAAACATCAGAACCAAAAGCAATGTGGAAGAAACGGGTATGTTGGCTCTGATCTCTTGACCACAATCCATCACTGAGGGAAGTCGGGCAGAAACATTGGAGGCAGACGGGCTTGCTCCCCTGCTAGCTCAGCCTGCTTTCTTATACCACCCAGGACCACCTGCCCAGGGATGGCACCAATCACCATCAATCAGTTTGACCCTCCTGCATGAATCATTTATCAAGAAAATGTCTTCACCAACTTGCCTATAGGCTATCTAATCTAAGCATTTTCTTAATTGAACTTCTGCTTCCCTTGTTATGCCAAACTGACAAAAAGTTTACCAGGATACATTCTTTCTTCCAAGAGTCCCCATTCTTCATATCACACACAGACTGTCACATGGACACACACACACAAACACACAAATGCATATAGATACATACATATGAGAATATCAAATGACATATGTGATTCTACATATGTGATCAAACATAGAATTTATACTTATGTAGCAGGATTATTTATCTGCTACATTGTATATGCAGTGGAGGTCGGTGATTGGGTAGGAGGAGAGGAGGTGGACCTAAGAGAAGGAAAGAGGAATGACAGGAGAAAGGAAGAAGGCTAGAGACCATGGAGGAGGAGAGAAGATAGCTGTGGATGTATGTGTGTCTCTAGAAGTTTAAGGTAGTTATAATATCTAGGTTAGATTATTGGGTATCAATTCTAAATGTGTGAGCATCTTGTTAATTGAGCATTTCCAAATATATAAATCCATTGGATCATCTTTATGTACTAAGAGTATTCATTCTACAGGGTACTGCAAATATGGCAGATATTATGAGGGCTCAGCCAAGCTTTGTGGGGGCAGCATGGTGGATTGGCAGAGCCAGCCACCACTCTGGTGCCTCATGGGTCTAGCTGCAGCATGCTTGGCCTCTGGTCACTCCTAGTACTGGAGATGGCTGTGTGATCTAAGCAGAGCTGCTCCACCAGTTAGATAGCTGGCCCGCACTGTGGCTTTTCTAAATATTACCCAATTCATAGTTACATCTGGCTCATTTAGCTTATTGTGGTGTTTAAACCATTTTCATTGAAATGACATACTTTCATATTCCTTTACAGGTGAGCAAATCCTAGTGTGTGCACTCATGTGCATATGTGTATATCACAGAAAATGCAAGCTTTAAAGTTTTTGATGAAGTAGAAATAGCTCCAGAAAGTAAGGATAGATACAAAGAAAATACATAAAATATATTAACTTCTTCACTTTTAATGACAGAATATAACTGTTACTACTTAAAGAGAAAACTCAAAATTATGCTAATCTCAATATGATCAATTATTATTCTTAATGACTGCCTTTCAAGTATTAATAAACTCGCCTTTATAAAATTCTTTAAGCTAAGCAGCACTATTAGATTCATTTCAATTTCATTTTTGCTGAAAATTTGCATCTTAACCACATTTTATTAGCTAAATAATTATAATATGGTATTATTTCTCCAAATAACCTTGTTTTTCTCTCCACTATACAATTCTCTCTACAGTTCTTCATATTTGTGTGTTAACTCTTTTAGCAAAGTCTAACTGACATGTATTAAGACTATATTTTATGTGTTGTTATAATTCTAATTATTTGATTAATATGACTTAGACAGGAGAGTTCTTGCTTGGTGTCAGCTCTCAGCAGGAGCTTAAACGAAAGACTTCAACCCTGCAGTAACCTGCAGTCTGTACTAATTCTGTCTGGTCAAGTGAAATGGCCCAGACATCGTGTGAGATGAGAACAGGCAAGAAAAACAAAAAGCCAAAAGACATCTGTGAACTTTCCTTCCTCCTTCTTGTCTCCCTTGTTTTCACCTATGAAAACAGTGAAAGGACAAAATAAAGTCAGAGAATGGTGTATGCCAGCACAATATGTAAAAGCACCAATGCCTCAAACCTTTCCTCTAGGCCATTTTTAATGTCCTTCCCTGAATGGATTAGATGTGCTTATAAGAATGAGACAAGGGGAATCAATTCCTATATGATTTGGCTTGGGCCAGATTTACATATATAAGTCAAAGTGGTTTGAAATTCCTGGCTTAGAAGAGAAATTGTATCTATCAAACTTGTACTTAACTGGAGGCTGGCAAAAGGTTGAACCGTTCACCAGTTCTTTAAGTGGTGGTAGTCTTATGGAGTTGAGGATTAAATTATATATATATATCTAAAGTTCAGTTAAACATGATTTAACCAAAAACTCTGGTGACTTGGTCATATGAAAGATGTGTATGAAAGTTACAAACCCAATTTATACTAAAATGTCAAGGTTTAGTATTGAGAATTCCAGCAAACCAAACTTACCATATTTGAAATAGCTCATTTAGTTTTAATCATTAATCTACTGTATTTTCCCCATTCTAACTAATTTTAGTGTTGAAAATAATTTTGTTGAATTTTCTTTGTCTGCTTTGATTAGTTCCAATTGCAACTCTTTTTTGCCTTTTTCAATCTTATAAAAAAAATCACTTTTTTACAGTATCTTGAGGACTGATGTGGTGCTCCAAAGAGCTTGGAAATGGGTACACTCAGAAATTAAATGCATAAAGATATGCCTGTTCTACAGCAATGACTGTTTTTTTTCTCCATGCCACGCTAAACATTATCTGGCCATATAGTCATGAGTTGGTATTGAACATTTCATTGTGCCAGATTATATAAAGTTATGTGAACTTTATGGGCGTACACAAAATGAAAGAAGTAGAGTTTTATATTTAAAAAATAAACCAGTTTAATAATCAGAGTAGTATGCAATTGTACTATTATGACACCCAGGATGAACTGGAACTCACTATATATATATCAGGCTTGTCTGAGATTCAAAAAGGTCCACATATTTCTGCCACCCTGGAGCAAGAATCAGAGGAGGCACCATTGTGCCCTTGGCAAATATAAATCTTTATTATAGAAACATCAATGAAAACTGCTTGGTTCCAAATTTCAGATTTTACAATAAGCAATATTATTTCATAATTTTTAAAAAATTACTTTAAAATCAACCATGTAGTTATAAAGTCTAATCTATGCACATCACTTATAAAGTAATTATCTTAGTGTGTTGATAAAAAATAAGGTGGCCTGATTTCATCAGTTAATGTGTTTGTTTCAATTGACTTGGCAATATATAATCACTTGGAAAGAGTGTCTCAGTGACAGTAGATCAAGTTTGACTCTGGACTTGTCAGCTGGGGATTATCTTTATTAAGTTGAGATGGGAAGAAGTTTTTATTGCAGGTATTATCATTCCCTAGGCAGGAGATTCTGAATTGTATATTTTCTTATTTTAATTCTCATCTGACTTTTTCAAGGAAGAAATCATTATCCCCTCACTAGAATATGAAATATTTCTCTGCTTCATAAAAACACTCAAATACTTCATCACTTCATGCATATGTTTCCCCTGGGCTGGACCACCACCTAACTTTAAAGCTGGATAGCTATATTACTGGGATATATGTTTATATTGGGGTCATTAGGATACTTTGGCATAAAATTGAGACCATCCTAGGCTTTAAGTCCATGTTCTATCTTGATTGTTTTCATTTATATTTTCTCTTTTTTGAAACCTTGATAGAAATATATTTTATTAGTAAGCATTATCACATCTTAAATAACATGTTTGTAGATACGTGTTAAAACTGTAATTTACTTTTTAAAAGAAGACCTTCAATCTAAACATAAAAGACTCATTTAAAAATGTGGTAAAACTTTTTACTCATACGTATATGACAGTTTGCAAGGAACGTAAATCCACTCACTTAACAAAATTAACAGTTAAACTTTGAAGCAAAAATCATTTTATCATAGTCTAAATATACATCTACAAATGTTCACTGATGTACTCATAGACAACATATATTTCTATTAAACCTTTAACCTTCATGATGAGGAGCTAGCTTATAAAACACAAATTCTCTGACACAGGTAATGGGTCGTCTTTTGTATGCTAGTCTTGGCTTCTTGGTTTTGTCTTTATCACTTGTGTTACCAGACAGCTTGCTCTACACACACACACATGCACACACACACACACACAGACACAGACACACACACACACACAAGTGTATGCTTACATATATTCATATATATGTGCATATATGTATTTATATGATATTTGTGTATGCATATTTACAGGGTACAAGATAATTTCATATACATATCAATGTATAGTGATAAAACCAAAGTAATTAGCACTTCTACCTTCCACTTTGTACAAGAAAGATTCTTAGTCTATGAAAATAATAAATAATGGAGGTGTTAGAAGCTATAAAGTGATTGAGGACACCAGATGATATTCCTAGCATTAACATTTAAACATCCATATCCCATTTGACACACAATACATGGAATTATTGTAGCTTAATAATTTTTATAAGTTCAATGAAGTTTAGTGACTTATTAAAAGACTTAAATCCCATCAGAACCAGCCATGTTCATTGAGAACTGGAACTAAGATGTTTCCCAAACAGGTGACCCAAAATATTTTAAGTATGTGATATTAGTTTAGACTGCGACTGTTGCACCTGCTCAAAGTCTCCAATAGGAGCACCATCAACAACAGAGGACTAGCATCCTTTCCCAGTGCCCCTGCTCCTACTTTCATAAGTTATCTGCCCTTCATGAAATACTGAGTATCTGTCACTAGAAAAATTCCTATTTGACTAAGAAATCTCTGCTTTCCTCTCTACCTTATCCATGTGGGAGTGTTCAACTTCTCTTAGTATACAAATCTATAATATTCTATAATATTCTATAATAAAGATGTTTTTATTTAATATACAAATCTACACCACAGTTCAGAGCTCTGTTTATTTAAAAAGAGTCCTATCTCTTTCTATTATTTCCTCTACAATTACATATTCACTTTGTAATTTGACTAGTAGAAAACACAGTGAGAACTTGCTTTTCGATGTGCTAGAGGTTGACCTCAGCTGTGGCCATGTATTAAATGATGCCAAACATACATTCCCTCAGATGCTAAATAAATGTTTCAGAGTCCTTCTATACCTCAGTGATGGAATATAGATTGTTTGCTTTGAGTAGAACCCCTAACATAGAGCATAAAAAATTAGTGTAGTCATTAAAGTCCCTCGCCTGATGTTTCTGACCAACAACAATGTTCAGTAGTCGTAGAGAAGGACTTAGAATAAAACTGTTTGTGGGTTCATGAATAGTTGGTATTCCACAGTGAACACTTAGTGTGCTTGCTCCATTTGGGTCTGTCTTCTCATCCATTTTGCTTGCACTGGTGTTTATTAGTCATACACAATGTAGTCACTGAGAGAGCTTTGAAAAGTGCTGGTATAACTTCACAATCCTCTTCCCTACCAGGTCTGCCAAGATTACTTCAGAATTGATCTCGTATGTGTCCTAAGCCTAACAGCTCTTAAAAGCCCCCAAGTGATTCTAAGCCATGCCTAGGGTTACCAGTGTGTCACTTATGACTTTTTCTTGTAGTCTAGTAAAACCAACTATGAGAACTATCTCAAAGATCACTTGAGTAACTATGGCTAAACACTACAATATGAAAAATGAGGAAACACTCCAACACAGAGACAGACTTACAGAGTTTGACCATAGTGCATTAGACAATTATGGATCCCTTATAAACATGAGGTGTTGTTTACAGATGCCAGGCCAGTGAGCTAGCCTCAGTGGTATTCTTTCATGCTTTCACTTCTAACGGGTTATCTTCTTTTATATAATTTCCTATCTTTCTACTCAGTGTTATTAGACCAGTTGCTGATATTTAAGATATCATTTTCCCACATGCTTTTGTGGGCAAAGGTTGTGTAAAACCATCTTAAATTACGATAGAATATCTATTGTATTTGGCTAACTTTTCTTTGGTTAACTTTTTCAAATAACATTATTCTCTTGATCTTTTGCTGAGAACACTTTGATTAGTATGTTTTCAATTATGTATGGATAACTTTTAAAAATTGACTTTTAGTCTTAGCTTTACAACAATATTCTTAACAGAATATATCTCAAAAGTTGAATTTCTTATATTTAGGTGTAACCTTTATAAAAACAGCTATTTTGAAGAACAAATGCAAAGTAAAAATGAACAACAATAAAAAGAGTTGGAGAAGATCCTAAAGCCATTCTTTCAAAAGAGATGTTATTCCTAAAGCAAATGCCATCTTTGAATAAGGAAAATTAGAATAAACATACACTCATACACACACTCACATGCATACACATACACACATACACACAAACTATTCTGTGACTTTCTGAACTTAATTTTCCCTGATACTCACGTCCATTGCAATGACAGATCCTTCTGCTGCGTACAATCCCAGAAACTTTAAAACAGGACCACACATACCACACGATTCATCTCTGGAAATACAATTTAGACTTACAGAAACATAGTCCACTATCATCATCACACACTTAAAGATGAAAGCTCAGTTGACACTTGGACCAAGATTGCAACTGAATTGCAAGACCAAGCCTTCCCGTTGCCTCAGAAAAGATGGAGCTGTCAGCACCTCGGGCAGCCCCTGTGTCTCATCTGCAATTGACCTTGTGGTATGCTGAGGATTTATGACATAGGGAGCCAGGAAGGAGCCAAAATTGCAGTGATGGAGTGCTGTGTCAAACGAAGCAAGAGAAAATGCTGCTGGGAGGAGGACCTCAGAGAGACTTTCATCCTCACTGGACTGGAGCTGAAGTTTATATGACAAGAGAAAGCAAAATCTCCTCTGAGAATTCATCTGCCTAGAGGCTCTGCCACAAATGAAAGAGAAAACAAATCCCACAGTGGAACAGCGAGCCTAATGCCTTACTTAGTGTGGTTCTCTTTGGTCTGGCCACACACTTTATAATTTGTTAAAATATTTCTCTTATGTTTTTAAATATATTCTCCTCATAATTCAAAATTAAACTCAACTTAACTCAAAAGGTCTAGCATAGGTTTCCTGATGTAATTGATGTCTTTCTGTTCCCTTTCTGGAGATTTTATTCCTACTCTTAATCTATAACTAAGATAGAGACCTGATAACCAAACCTAAAGACTATACAACTTAATGAGCTTCGGTAGGTGTTGGAATTGGCATTGAAAAAAGAAGCTGGGTAACTGCACATATTAAATTTTACACTTTTAGGTATTTTATCTTAATTTTGGTGTACAGTTATTTTACTCATTTCCAAGTCTTTAATAATAAAACAAAACTCCAAATTCTTAAAATAATTTCATTAAAGAAAATAAAAGGAAAAAAGAGAAACTGACAGATGGTGATATTTATTTTGTTGATAAATCAATACTTTGTGAGTTAGAAATATGAAATATACAATGATATATTAATATATATAAATTCCATATCTACTAAAATGTCTGTTTCAATAATAATTATTAGGCAAGTGATCTCAGTCATCTTCATCTTAAAATTCTTCATGCTGTTCTATGAATCTGCCACTCAATATTCTGTACACCTGAAAGCTGTTAGGTAGAAGGAATTTTTCAGTTCCCTTGAGGCATTGTTTTAAGTATATATAATACTTGAGAAATTAGTAAAACTAACATTTTTAATCATATTTGAAACTTTGTTAAAACACCACTGTGATGATTTGAGCTACAATACTAGCCAAAGCCTTAAATATTTGAATGATTAGTCATCAGGGAGGGGCACACATTGAGAAGCAGTAGAATGATTAGGAGGTTCACCTTGTTTGAAGAAGTGTATCCCTGGGTGGACCTTGAGGTTTCAAAAGCTATGGCAGGTTCAGTTTCCATCTGTCTCTATCTCTGTCTCTGTCTCCGTCCCCTGCTCTCTCTTCCCCTCCCATTATGGATCAAGATGTAGCTCTTAGCCTCAGCTCTAGAGCTTGCCTTCATGCCACCATACTTTCCTCCATGACGATATTGCACTAAACTTCTGAAACTGTAAGCAAGCCCTCAGTTAAATGCTTTCTTTTCACAAGTGTTGCTGTGTTTATTGTGTCTCTTCAGCAATGGAATGGTCACTAAAACAGCTTCAAAGTATGAAAAAGTATACAGAAAGAACCAAAGAGAAGTTAGCAACACAGAAACTCTGGCAATTTGGAGGCAAGGTGAAATCAAGAACATGTGCTCCAAGTCACAAAAAATATTTTTCCTTCTAATGTAGTAGACACATGATCTTTTTCCATTTTTTATTGAATATTTTATTTACATTTCAGATGTTATCCCCTTACCCCATTCCCCCCCATGCCCACCCAGGAACTCCCTATCCCATCCCCCCTCCTCCTGCTTCTATGAGGATGTGCCCCTACCTATCCCCCACTCCCACCTCCCAACCCTGAAATTCCCTCCCACACAGCATCCAGCCTTCATGGGATCAAGGATCTCCCCTCCCACCTATGCCCAACAGGGCCATCTTCCCTTCCAAATATAGCTGGACCCATAGGTCCCTCCCTAAGTTCTCCCAGGCTAGTGGTTTAGAGCCTGTGAGCTCTGATTTGTTGGTATTGTTGCTCTACTCATGGGGCCACAAACCCTTTCAGCTCCTTCAGTCTTCACTCTAACTCCTCCATTGGGAACCCCATGATGAGTTCAATGGTTAGCTGTGAGCATCCACTTCTGAATATGTCAAGCTCTGGCAGACCTCTAAGGACACAGCTATATCAGGCTCCTGTCAGCATGCACTTCTTGAAATCCACATCAGCGTCTATCGTTGGTGACTACACATGGGATGGATACCCAGTTGGAACAGTCTCCAGACAGCCCCTCCTGTAGTTTCTCTCCCACACTTTGGCTCCATATTTGCTCCCTTGAGTATTGTGTTACTCCTTCTAAGAAGAACCAAAGCACCCCTACTTGGTCTTCCTTCTTCATGAGCTTCATTTGGTCTGTGAGTTTAATCTTGGGTATTTCAAGCTTCTGGGCTAATATCAAATTATCAGTGAGTGAATACCATGTGTGTTCTCTTGTGATTGGGTTACCACACTCAGGATGATAATTTCTAGTTCCATCCATTTACCTAAGAATTTCTCGAATTCATTGTTTTTAATAGCTGAGTAATACTCCATTGTGTAAATGTACCACAGTTTTTGTATCCATTCTCTGTTGAAGGAGATCTGGGTTCTTTCCAGCTTTTGAATATTATAAATAAGACTGCTATGAACATAGTGGAGCATATGTCCTTGTTATATGTTAGATCATCTTCTGGGTATATGCCCAGGAGTGGTATAGCTGCATCCTCAGGTAATACTCTGTCTAATTTTCTGAGGAACCTCCAGACTGATTTCCAAAGTGGTTGCAACATCTTGCAATCCCACCAACAATGGAGGAGTGTTTCTCTTTCTCCACATCCTCACCAGTATCTACTATTACCTGAATTTTTGATCTTAGGCATTCTGACTGGTGTGAGATAGAATCTTAGGGTTGTTTTGATTTGCATTTCCTTGATGACTAAGGATGCTGAACATTCTCTTTAGGTTCTTTTCTTCCATTTGAGTCTCCTCAGTTGAGAATTTTTTTTTTTTGTTTAGCACTATACCCGTTTTTTAATAGGGTTATTTGGTTGTCTGGAGTCTAGTTTAATGATAGAAAGAAGAGCAAAATGTGAATACTTAAGCCCTTCTTAGAAAGGAGAATAAAATACTCAAGAGAGGTAGAGGGGGAAGGGAATTAGGAGAAAGAGAGGAGGGGGAGGGAGAAAAATGGGACAGGATCAGATATGGGAGGAGTTAGAGAGGGTCATGAAATTGAATAGAGGTACGTAGCAATGGGTGATGGGAAACGGGATAGCCACCAGAAAGTCCCAGATGCTAGGAAACCAAGAGGTTTCCAGGACCCAACAGGGAGGAGATTAGCTGAAATCCCCAACAAAGGGAAGGGAGAACCTGTAGAGACCATACCTAGATGTTAGGCAAGGACCACCTACTCATCTCCAAATTCTTAACCCAGAATGGTTCCTGTCAAAAGGAAATACAGGGACAAAGAGTGGAGCAGAGTCTGAAGGAAAGGCATTCCAGAGACTGCCCCATCTGAGGATCCACCCCATAAATAGACACCAAACTCAGACACTATTGCAGATGCCAAAAAGTGCTTGCTGACAGGAGTCTGTTATAGTTGTTTCCTGAGAGGCTCTACCAGAGCCTGATGAATACAGAGGCGGATGCTCACAGCCTACCATTGGACTGAGCCTGGGGACCCCAATGGGGGAGTTAGATAGAGGACTGAAGGAGCTGAAGGGGTTTGCAACCCCATAGGAAGAACGACGATATCAACCAACCAGACCCTCCAGAACTCCCAGGGACTAAACAACCAATCAAAGAGTACATATAGAGGGACCCATGGCTCCAGCTACATATGTAGCAGAAGATAGCATTGTCTGGCATCAATAGGAGGAGAAGCCATTGGTCCAGTGAAGGCTCGATTCCCCTGTATAGGGGAATGCCAGGGCAGTGAGATGGGAATGGGTGCATGGAGAGGGAGCACTCTCATAGAAGCAGGGGAAGGGAGGATGGGGAAACCAGGAAAGTGGATAACATTTGAAATGTAAATACATAAAATATCCAATAAAAAAAATCTTTTACCATTCTCCATAGAGAAGAACATTTACTGCACTTTCAGTGGATTCAAGTTCGGATTCCAAAACTACATCTGATGGCTCAAATATGGGCGGCTGATGTCCTCCTCTGACCTGTACCTGTATCGGCACATATGCCATATACATTCATATGCATATAACATATATATATATGTATATATATATATATGTGTGTGTGTGTGTGTGTGTGTGTGTATATGTCAATCTCTTAAAAAGTATTCCATATTTGCATTGAATTATACATAATACAAATAGCATAAGTATATTATATATGTATATGTATGTATATATGTATATATACATATATACACACACATACATGTACACAAGCACACATATATAGCAAAGTTATGCCACTTAAATTGACAATGCTCCCCACAACATGTATAGTTTAATGAAAACCCCAGTATCAGGGAGGATAAAAAGTCACCATTCAAGTCTTTGGTCAGGGTAGTCCAAGTGACCCACAAAGCAATACAAGTTGTTGATGTTCCTGTGGTTGTTTCTCAGAAGTTGAAGGTAAGTCCCTGCTGAAATTACCACAAACTCCACATATTTCAAACTATGACTCAGGAGATCTGGTTTGTATCTATTTTAAAATCTTCCTTCCTGTGGTCTAGTTTTCGTTGTACTAGTAACTTCTACACAGTCATCCACAGGAGAAGCTATTCATAATCCTTTCCAGCTATGACACCTATGAACCACTACAATGACCAGATTTACAGGAAATTTCTTAAAGATGCATTCATATCTTGGGGACATTCTACAGCTATCTAATTGCACCAAGACTTACCCAACAGGAAGGAAATTATGCCTGATAATAGAAACTTAGCTAAATATTTAGGGTTGGTGAAGTCATGGATCTTGGACAGGAATCTACTTTTGCCACTTTATTAACTCAGTATAATTCTTTACTACATTTTAAAATATGTTCTTATACTCACAGATAATGTAGTTCTCAGTGCTCGTCAAAGAAGATTCTCATTACAACAGACATACTGTCACAGACTACCACAACTAGTCATAATGCAGAAATCAACAGATGCTGGGAAGCCTAGCCTTAATGGTTAATATGTAGACAACCAAACTCCTGCACCCAAAGTTCTGAGGGTGAAGTAATATTAAGGGCAAGAGGACCAAAAGAGTTGCTTTGAGGTTGTGTCCCCTTGAAGTGATGCAGGAGCTGCACACATGATAACTTAACAATATGGCTGCCTGAGTAGAACCTGGATTATGAAAATATCAACAGATACTAATTTGGAAAGGAGAAATCCTATAGGAGTGCAAACCTAAAGGCAACTAATGACTTCTGAAAGAGAAAGAATTAGCTTCTCCTAAAACATGACTCTCAATAGGCTATCCAATATAGAGTGATCAGCCCTAAAATTACACATATGAAATACATATAAACTGATTCAGCATATGGTATTTAATATTTATACATGTACTTATGAGAGTGTTTGTGTATAGGTGAATAATAATAATGATGATAATAATAATGATAATGAAAGGAAATGAGGAAGTCATATTGGGGGAGATGGGAGGGCTTAGAAAAAGGAAAGAGGGAAGTATTTTTAAAAATTGAAATATCTTACGTCTGTCCTTTTAAAAGTTAATTTTCTTATTTTTATTTATTTATTTTTTTTACTGAAAGTATGCCCCTGACATTCTCTTTATATTTTTTTTTACTAGGTTTTAAGGTTATCTATGACTGGAGGGAATAAAAATAAGAGTTTATAATACATTTTTCAATACAAAAGCTCTGTGGCCTTGAAGCATTGTTCATGGCAATACAACCATCCAGGATTTATTGGTTAAAGGGAGCATGCTTTGCTATCCTGTGCACATTGCACTGACTCCATGCTGTTTGGTTCCTCTCTCTGAGTCATTTCAAGTGACCCATCCTCAAACATCTCAAGTTATCTGGAACACACAGCATTATTCTAGAGGTGTTAGGTCAGTCTATCACTTCATTCTCTGTTCAGTGAGAGTTATTGCTTCTTGTATGATGTTCAATGTTACTTGAAAATATGTGCAGTTCAGAATCTAGTGAAGTCCTAACACAAAAATACAGGAATAGCCACTGTGGAAGTCACATAAATAAATACAGCAGAGAGCTGGAATCACCTAGCTGATGAGTGGAACTAAGTACATTGGGATTTTATTCAAAGTTAAAAATGAAGGAGATTCTGACACATGCATGCTACCATTTCTGAACCTTGACAAAGTGTTCAGGAGACATTTGCATTGTGAAGACTATATCTACTGAAATGAACTGCCATGGCTGAAGCAGACTCCATTTGAGCTGTCTGTACTTTATCTAGTCTAATAGGAAACAAGAGAATTGAGTGATGAATCTGTAAATAGTAATGCTAAAACAAAATCCATATGTAAGTTGAACTAAAACCAGATAAAGCCAAGCTAAATTTGCTGATGATACTAGGATGTACATGCATCTATATGAACATAAATACCTAAATAATTTGTCTTTAAAACTTGTACAGGACATGTAAATGATGCTTGGATTACAGTGAGCATAAATACCATGCTTCTTAAGTAAAAAATAATGAAATATAGTATCTTAGAAATAAAATAAGCCAGGAAATGTGGCACATACCTGTAATCCTAGCTCCTAGAAAGCTGATGGGGGATAGTGAGGTTAAGACTAGTTTAGGCTGTATAGTAAGGCCTAGTCTCAAACCTAACAAATTAACCGAAATAAGAAATATAATGAATATATATTATTAGATTTGTTATTCAATTAGTAGTAACAAGCGTGTGTCATAGGATGTAAAATGTTTAGCAAGTGGTTCTTACTTTACCATAATTTATACAAAATATTTATTATGCATATATTATATATGTTTTATGTATTGTGTATTATGTGTGTATATAGCATACAAATAGAATAAAATTCAGAAAAGTAAATACGAACTGGAGTCATCTGTATACAAATGACAAACACGAAATAACAAACACAATGTCTGGCTAAAGCCCTGTTATTAAATTCAGAAGGTCAGGATATTTCTCATATGGTAAGGTCTTCCTGAAGAAGCCAAGGAGTTTCAGGTAACCTATGAAACATTGCCAAAGAAATGTTACCAAAGAATGAAGAACATACTATATTTATATTTAGTGAATTCTCAAAGAAATTGGATATTTAAAATCTGAGATATTCTGATGAAATTGATACTATATAATAATACTGCAGCATTGCATTTCTGAAACTAAAATTGCCTTAGACTCATAAAGGTACTTTAGAGACATATATTTTCTCAAATATACTGTCAGTTAAGAAATAAGTGCAAAACTGAGGCCTGAGAGGTGATGGAGGGAGAACACTGAGTCACAGAATTCAGGGAGACAAATTTCCTTGTTCTCAACTGCCAGTCTCCCTGACCTGTGCATCTGAGACAACCACCCTAATGTTGGCCTTAACAAAGAGGTAGGCTGATAAAACTTGGCTCCATGTGAAGTAAAGTTCATAAAAAGTATCAAAATATAAGGCAAATTACATGGCCTTCTTTAAATCAGTGCACTTTCATTGGTAAACAATTTTGAAATTTCTGTTCTACCTTTCAAAAGATGCTTTCATAGTTTCTGGGTATGTAGCTGAGATGCCTTGAATTGCCTATTCTACATATTTTTATATAACTGGGCCAATGACTTAGGAAAAAAAATAGCACCAACTATATCAAACTTTAACTAGGAGCAGAAACTATCCAATCTCATTAACCTAGTTATAGAAAAAAAACACTCATTAACTATATCTAGGGCCTCAGTTCTGGCCCCTGCATTATAATTTTTATATTCCTGCATAGACTCAACCACAAGAGTTTCTATAGGTGTGGTAGAATGTATAAGAAAACTCACTTAAACAACAAAACCCAGAGATGTATCAATATTCTGACAGTGGATCTGGCAATATGTTCATCCTGTGTAAAACTAGCAAAATCTCTTAAACCTCTGAGCCTCCCTCTCTTCTTGACTATTGAAGATATGAAGACTCTGAGGTTTATTTTACTTTGAAAATTCTTCAATCTCTTGAAGACTCCTTTGGTCTGAGTCATGTGACAGGTTATTCTTTTTCCCCTCAGTCTCTAAGATGGGAGTGGGGGGAACACTTCCCTACCTATTGTTATGCAGATACAACATTCTTTCATGGCTTCTAGGACTTTACCTGACTGTGGGGGTTGAGGAATGGAGAAAGGAAAGACTTATTGACACAGGAAAGCTGTAATAACCTGGGGCTTGGTAGACTGTGTTCTCTGATGGAGATGCCCCAGCACCCTGGAATCTCAGTGATTTATTATACTGTTGACCAGAGAGGTAAAGTTATTACATACAGATGATTCAGAGGCAAGGCTATTATATACAAGTAAACAAGGACGCAGTGTTTATCTAGACTTAGAAGATATAGTTAGTCTTAGTAGGAACAATCACAATAGAGGCACAGCCTTCAGACTATAAACACAGAAGATGGAAAAAGCTATGGTAGATATTTTCTGCACACACAATCAACATCTACACACTGAGGTGGGGAAGGCTTTCCCATCCCTCTGAATCTCACCATCAGGAGACTTTGCTGTTCTCTTAGGGATCTGAGTCTATCATGGCCAGTTCTTACCAATAACATGCATTCACTCAACACTTAACACACTCAGGGTTTCCTCTGTTTACCACAAGTGTGGTTTAGCAATGGGATCCTCAAACACATGCCTATAATAAATCAGAACCTTATAACTGTTAGAAGAAGAATGATACTCATATATGTTTTAGTCTACAGCAATTTTCAAAAGGCAAACCATGAGCATTTTAAGGTTTGTCTCACTGTTTGGTTCTTCCTTTGCTCCGCGTTGGGATTACTGAAGAAAAGACAGTTTGTGTATGTGTTGATTTTTAAACAACAGCACATTGTTTTCAGATTTATCATTGACACATCTCAAATGGCTGTGAACTGGAATAAATAGCAATGAAAAGTTTGCAAACAAAAGAGTCTCTCTCTCCAGGTCTTTTTTTCTGAACATACATCTCCTTTTAAAAGTTGTACGGTTCTAGTCCATTTACCTCCCCTTTCTACAGCAACAGTAAATTCCTCTTAAACCAAAGAACAGCACATAGTCAACTTTCTATGTCAGGCATGTCAATTTTGTGTCTCTAGCTGAGTCACTGATCCATTAAGAAGCACTCATTACCACCAATAAAACCATGTTATCTCATGCAGAAATCACCAAAAGTTCTATGGATTTCAACAGTGATAAACTTCTAGACATTTTTAGAGTCTTAGAAGTTTGAATGTGCTACTGCATAGTCAGTTAAGTGTAGGTGAGGATAACGTAAGGTACATTTCAAAAGGGCAAGAGAAAGAAAAGTTGAATGTTTTTATAATGAAGAAATAATAGCTTGAAGACAGATTTAATATTCACATCTGATTTCAGCATTACACAATGTATATACTTTTTGCAGTACTCAAGAAAATTGTACAATTATTTGTATATAGACTGGAGTGAATCTCTAACCCAAGCTACAAAATTTCAATCAATAGTTTTCTGAACATTTGATAACTATGATAAATAACGTACTTCAGGATCAAAACTTTTGCAAACTATTCATGGAAAATGCAACTCAAAATTAAGGCAATATCAGTATGGAGAACCATATTAGACCATGAGCTAAAATAAAATAATATTGATCCTATTTTTGAATCCATTTTCATTTTCCATGCCCCATTACATTTTGGTCCCAGCTATATCTTTCATCTCATTCTTCTCTTGACTCTGTATTTGTCAAGTTAATTGAGCTGCTGAATAAATGGAAAAGTCTACTTTTAAGTAGCTGAATCTCACAGATTAAGAGCCATATAGAAGGCAATAGCAGCTATTGTTCATGCTTGCAGTGTCAACCCAAAAGATCATATGTTCCTTCTTTGTGCTATCGTCCTGTATTGTTTCTCTTTCTTTGCATTTCTTTAACATTGCTTTCATCAAGAAGAACCTTGGTCTCTCTTATAGAAGTGAATAGTTGGTCTTGTGCTTCAGGATACCTGTTATTTAGGCTAAATAGAGTAAAATTTCAGGGACAAAAGAATCTACATATCATCATCTACGCAGCTTATTCATCCTTTACTTAATGAGCAGGCAAAGAACTTGGAGACAGCAATTTATACAGCACTACTTAATACACTATGTTCCAGGTCCTCTGAGCCACTATTCAACTATGTATAGAGGACCACAGTCAGGCCATCCTCCCCTTCAGAGTTACTCAAGTGCTTTTGAGCCACAGAATAGCCTTACATTCCCTTTTCTTGATCAACCCCCAGACAAATATTTTTAAAACTATAAAAGAAACTTTGTTTCTTCTGAATATTTACTTTAAAAATGATGATGTTCTGGATTGAACCCAAGACTTCTTAAATTCTAAGAAACAGCTCTACCATTAAGCCAGATCTCAACCTTTTTTTGGGTTTGGTTGATTTTGTTTATTGGCTAATTTTATTTTGAGACAGATCTTAACAAACCTTCTAGGTTGGGATCCAATTTGCAGTCTTACCTAGCCTGGTTCAGAAAACTTTCTTTTATAAATTATTTTCCTTCCTCACAGAGATGAAAATTATAGTTTGTTTCCAGACTTACAAGCTAGTGATTTTCTTCTCAAGAAGCTCGCAGACATCTGTTTCTTGTATAATCATAATATTTTCTCCGCTATCGACCAGACTGTATTCTTTTCAAAACTCATGTGAATTTGCTGGTAAGAAGACCTGAAGTAGTTGAAATAAGATATAAGGTTAGCACAATAAAACTTGAGTCCTATGAGAAAAGAAATACTAATGATCTCTCCCCCCTTTGCTAATTGAACTGTGGTAAGAAGCAACCATCTATATATACTCCAGAAGAGGATACTTTGTAGAAATGACTCCTCTGCTAACTTGATCTTTGACTTTTTAGTTTATAAAATGATGAGAATATAAATTTCTGTTGCCTAAGCCAACTGGTGTATGGCATTTTGTCATGGCCACCAGCTCGGGTGGTATTTATTTATTTATTTATTTATTATTTTAGCCCTCTGGTTGCAATACTCCTATTTATACATATTGTTTTGTAAACTTCAGTATAGATATTATTGTCCTCTAGGGTAAGGGGGTTTCTTTTGATAAGAAACAATGTGGAAAGAAACTGCATAGTGATGTGGCATTTATCCTTTCTCAGGTCCTCTACCAGAGTTCTAGTGTTTAAACTTCTGCCTATCTCACTGTGGTAGAACCTCAGTGCTCTGCTCAGCCCAGCCCAGTCCATTTTCCTCTTTCCATTTCATTTCCCAAGGGTTGTGTATTCTCTACAATCTCTTTGGCTTTTCTCTGCTATCCTTTCCTCCATCTCTCTTCTTTCATAGTCTCTTCTGGTCTGCTCCACTTTTGCAATTTTTCAGACAAATGTTCAACATGTAGCCAGAGACAGCCTCAAAAATCTTTATTCACCTGTCTAATCCGGTCACCCAGAGTGACCGAATTAGAGGTGTGTACTACCACCACTCCTGGCACCATGCACTTTTTTTCTCTTTCTTTTTTAACCCCAAACCATGACTGATTAAGTTAACTTGTTTATTTAAGGAAAACAGAAACAATTCATACTGACTAGTCTCACACTCCTGGGTTAAAGTAATTGTCCTGTCTCTCTCAAGTCTTGGAATTCAAAGGAATATTGATCTGTCTAAACAGGGCTATTATAAATACCTATAAAATACTGTTTATAAATAATGACCTGGCAAAGGATTTGCCTGTAGTTCTTTGTAATGCTTAATCAAGATAAATCTCTCCTGGCAATGGTGGCACATGCCTTTAGTCCCAGCACTTGGGAGGCAGAGGCA
The DNA here is from genome assembly GCF_004785775.1 of Grammomys surdaster. NCBI lineage: Eukaryota > Metazoa > Chordata > Mammalia > Rodentia > Muridae > Grammomys > Grammomys surdaster. The sequence goes on along the minus strand of NW_021604719.1, from coordinate 8,981,432 downwards.
GGTGGATTTCTGAGTTTGAGGCCAGCCTGATCTACAGAGTGAGTTCCAGGACATCCCGGGCTATAAAGAGAAACCCTGTTTCGAAAAAAAAAAAAAAAGAAACAAAAAACAAAAACCAAACAAAATAAAACAAACAAACAAAAAAAGATACATCTCTCCAGAAGTACACATGGTCTTTTAAATTATGTGTTTCTTTGTTTGTTTGTTTGTTTGTTTCAGCCCTCTAGTTGCAATACTCCCATTTATATACATTGTTTTGTAAACTTCAGAATAGAAATAACTTCTAATTAATAAACTCTTTTGGGGTGTTTACTATCCACCTAAATGACTTATGGTTCCAAATGGAAGACACACACAACCTTTACATTTAAATATGCATAAACACACAATAGCTGAGCCACTGCCTAACCTCCATACTGTTAATCTACCTCTTGCTGCCGATAATCCCTAGTTATTACTTACTGAATTCTATATTCTACCTTGGCTGCCCTGGACTGAGTTGCAGAGCACTCTGAGCCACACTCTCCCTGCTCCTTCACAAGGTGGCTACACATTCCTGTCCATCAGTCTTCTCAGGCATGGTACACTCTCCCAGCACAGCAGACATCCTCCTTCTGTCTCTCTCTTCCAGTCCCAATCCCAGGAAATACTAAAATCACACCTCTGTTTGTCCTCCCTAACTACTGGCTGTTGACATCTTTATTTAGCAGTCAGAACCAACTGGGAACAAGTTCCCAGAAGCTACAAGCAGACATTCTCCTGCAAACAGTTTTTTGGGGAACATAATTATCATTAGAATACAAGCAGCTATGTTTCAGTTCTCTGGTTAATTTCCTATGAGATAACTATATGTAAATATTTTCATCTAAGGATTCATAAAATGGTGAGCACACTCTTTTGAAAAAATCTGCTTAATAATAGTATTTTATCCAAATAACTGCCTAGCAACGTGAGCAAAAGTCACTGAATGATCCATGCTTATAAATAAAATAATTAGGCAAATGATTTTTAACCAATTTTCCTTTGTCTTTAGAAATGCTCTCCAGAATAGGATCCACAAAACTCATTGACATAACTGTCTTCAAATATATTCTCTAGAGAGCAGACAAAGCTGGAAAAAAGAGCAATGAAAATATAAAATCCCAAGAGACAAAGTGGAAAATGGAAGAATGAGTGAGGTGAAGACAGAGCCTCTTTCTGTGCCCACAGCCCACGTAAGGAAAATATGATCTGAGCATAGATATTTATAGTTATAAAGTCAATTTGCATACCTATTGTTTGTTGTTATATATTGAAAATGACTTTGTTTAAATACATTTTCTAAGTTTCCTTATCTTTGTTGAATATAAATACAATGTATTTGAGAATAAAGACAGATGCTTCAATGCCAAAGCCACTCTATATGTTCACACTACACAAAAGAAAAATGAACGACAAGTTTAATAATACCAATCACCCAAAATGATGTAAATGAGGAAAGTGTTTGAGTTATTGCTTTTGCGAATGGCCTTAACAGTTTTATTAACTTCCACATGCGTAATAATGACATTTCAGGAATATCACCATGCTTAGAGATAGATTTTAAAGTGGAAGTTACTCCCTAAGCTCAGTTCTACAGCTATTGCTATAATAAAATTTCCCAGCTTGCGATAGCACTGAACTGGCCCACACATCTCACACCTTAACCATCATGTAGCCAAATACACTATCGAACTTAAAATTCTGTTGCTGGTGGGTGCAGGGACTTTCTTCTGTTTATAAAAGGAAAAATTTATGGACTGTGTATATTCGTTTATCAGTTTTCTGTTTTTCAGTTCTATATATTTTGCTCTATTCTTTGAGTAAATGCTTTATTAACTCAGATGCATGAGTTTAAACAATGAGTACCTCCTTTTGTTTAAATACAGGTTATTTTATTGGGCAATATCATGTTTGCTTATTCATATCTCGGTTGCCCAGCTACACCACACAGTACTCTGACAAAAGAGGCTATCTTTTATTAGCTTTCTTTCGGAAGAGATATAGGAAGCAATGAATAATGCTACCAAGAATCACAGATAATACAGTTTTTTTCTTTATTTATTATGCCCAAAGCACCTAGTTTCCTGAACACCTTGTCTTTGGTCAGTAGGTACCTTGGATGGGAGAAGTGGGTGACATCATATTCATGATCTGAATATATTTTTACAGCTTCCTGATCTCTGGAATTAACAGTAATCTTTCATTTCATTGTGGCTTTTTGTCACCAACGGTAAATATGTGTATCTCAGTATCTTACTCCATTTCCCATCCCCTTGGGTGGGCTTTCTAAATCTTCCATAGCACAAAGTACAGAGGAGATCAGGCCACATACTCTTATCCCTGCCAATCAGCAATTACAGAAACCGAGGGAACTAGTTGTTGTTATAGAAGGAATCAACTTTGCCCTATCAAATGTCTTTGATTTGTTGTTGTTGTTTTGTTTGGTTTGGTTTTTTTTTAAATCTCTGATAGGTAAAGAAAAAGAACCAATCTGCTATCCAATATTGCTAGTTATTCAACGGTTTCTTTATAGGTGTCTGGGTCTGGACTGGTGATTATAACCTAATAATATGTAGGTATCAGTGTTGACAATAAAGAAGTCACATAAGTTAATACCGGTCTTTTGTTATTCTGGATTACTTTATGGTTAATGGCAAATAATGTTTAATTATAGTTAAAAGACAAACAAATGTCAGGCAGTAAAACTTCTCAGGTTAAAAACGAAAAATCACAAAAGGCAGATGCTGAACATCCACTCATTTGTGTCAGCTCTGGATGCATCTCAGTCTTTTCTGGAATCTTTTAGTCTTGGGACTTGTAAATGAGAAGGTAACTCTGCTTGAAAGGACTAGGAAGTGACTCAGCCCTCTGAGTGTGGTAACACTTAAGTGGTGCTACATAACATGTGGATACTGTACCAACGAATAAGAGCTGCTGGTCGGAACTGGCTTCCAGCCCCATGATGGGCGTGGAGGCGAAAAGCAAATTATAACGTCTTGATCTACACAGAGTCTGAAGTACAAAGAGTTGTTACAAGACCTATGTTTGCACACATCACCGGGATTGTGTACTTTTTACAAAGTATCCTCATGTCAAAGTTGCCTTTGATATGCCTATGGCATAAATTTTTAGTTTTTTATACTGAATTTTATTGGATAAAAACATGGGAAACTCACATAAGGTAATGAATATTTTCACAATATATTCCCATACTCAATCAGTATGACTGAAAACCTATCTATATTGTCATAGAGAAGATACTGCTCACATGCCAGTCATTACTGTACAGAGTAAGATATTACTTTTAATTGTAGAAGAATTATCTGTAGTTTTAGAGAGGTGTGATTTTGTTTGTTAAGTGTGTGAGTGTGTATGTGTGTGTATTATACACACAAGAGTTTATAGATTATCTTGCCAGCCTGCTACATACAAAGGTCAGAGCATGACATTAGTTAGCTTTCCTTATCACTCTGTACTTTATTGCCTTTAGACAGGGTCTTCACTGAGCCCAGCATTTTATACAGATGTTACAGATTCTCTATCGGGACATTGGGTTCCCTTAATGGGAAAGCAGTTCTCTAATCACTGAGCAATCTCTCTAGTACTTCTCAGTTTCATAAAACAACAACAGTGCAAGCCAATCCCTTCTTCACACTAGAGACTTTTTTATTTTAGTATTAGAAAATCTCCAGAACCTAAAACCCCATTGAACAGCATTCAGGAGTGTTCTTACATGGAGCAGGAACATGTGCAGACACTCCTGTCTGTATATCTGTCTGTCTGTCTGTCTGTCTGTCTGTCTGTCTGTCTGTCTGCCTGTCACCTTCTTCTTCTTCTTCTTCTTCTTCTTCTTCTTCTTCTTCTTCTTCTTCTTCTTCCTTATCCTTTTACCTTTTGTTTTATGTTGTGCTATGTGGTTAGATGTGAATGTTGACAGGGACTCTCTTTTGAAAATGAGAGCAAGGAGAAAATTTGCTGTCTTACAGTAATGCAAGCTAAGAAATAAATAGCTATTGTACTGCTAAATGGAGCAACCCAGAAAGATAAACGAACAAAGCCAAATTGGACTTATTCAAAATGCATCTTTAGAACCATGTTCCAGCAGCCGTCAGTGAGTAAAATCCTATAATCTCTGTGTGCACAGTATGACTTCTAGTTAATAGGGATTAATTTTAAACTCAAGCATGAAAAATTATTCTATAGTTACTCATATTTTGAAATTTAGTGAAAAGTATTCTTTGTAAAGATTAAAAATAATATTCAGCTTATCAAAGTGAAAATAAGGGACTAAAATTTTTGTATTTCTTTTAATAGACTTGTGGACTTTTTTATTTCTAGCTGGTAAAATAAAATACAGCGTAAGAGATCTTTAGTCATTACCAAAATGAGTAAATTTTTGATTTGAGAATATAAGACTTTCCTAGTTTTCAACGTATTTAAATATAATTGGATATTTTATATTCATTTAATGAATATCAATCACTTTATGTTCATATTTATCTAAAATTTTTAGTGTTGCTCCTGATAAAATACATGACATACAAAACATGTCAGAAAGAAACATCCCAAAGCCATACTCCTGATGACAGAAATGAGGTGCAGATGTCTGATGAATGACATCATAAAGTACAGATATGAAGTGAAATCCAGTACTCTGGTTTCACCATAACTTTGAAAACACATCCTTTTGAAAGAGATTATTTATGCTCTGAATGAAATGATTTTTGACATGAAGCTATCATCTTGTAAAATATTAAACTGTCAAATGATAACATTATGGGAGAACAAATGTTAAAATACTGCTAATTATCCACTAAAATCGTATCTGTTAAGCAAAGAGAAAGAGACCATCCCTTAGTGCTCTGGAGAAGATTTAGCTTCTTTAGTAATATACCATATATAAACTCCAAGAGCATGTTAACCTGTGTTTATGTTCCATTTTACTGAACCTTAGCACTGTGTTGGAAGTTTCATTTTTATAATTTATTTTTTCCTCATATATTATACCTATACCACTACCTCCATCCCTTCCTCCCTGTCCCTCACCCCCATCAATTTCTCCTCTGCTTCTTTTCAGAAAAGACAGTGTTCCCAAGGATAGCAACCAAACATGGCATATCAAGTTGCAATAAGACAGGGTACCTCCCCTTGTATTAAGGATGGGCAAGATAACCCAGTAGGAGGAAAAGGGTCTTAAAAGCAAACAAAAACGTCAGAGACATGTCTCCCTGCTGGAAGTCCCACAAGAAGAACAGGCTACATAAGTTTGTTGCTGTTTAATTTTTTTAAAGGAAAACTAGGAATTTACATAACAAATTAGCACATAATAATTGAAAAATAAAAATATCTGGAAGACTGAGTAGTCTGTGTACTCACTGATAGAAATCTCATCCTAATTATCAAGTTAGGAGCAGCAGTGAAATGACCACCATTATTTTCATAATTTTAACTGTGTGATATTTTGGAACAATGCACTCTGGGTCTTGACAATTCTATTTACTAAAATCAATGTGATCTCAGCCAATCAGTATGATCTTATAGGGCTGTCCACACAAGCAAGAGCCTGTATGAGGACACAAAGTTTGTAGCAAACTCACAACTCACTTCCTGCCTCTGATGGTCCATTTTTAAAGTTCTCATTTCTCATTAATAAAGGATGTAGTGTATTGAATGCCCTCAATTCTGTGTCCTAAGTTTTTAAAATGGATCTTACTAAGTAAAAGGTCTTTCCAAGATTTCAAATTCAGAAAAACTGAGGAGTTGAAGGTAACTAATGTCTCTGAAGCTAGGTACAGATTTTCCCACCCTGCCTTGGATAGCTAACAGAATAACTCTTCTTCACAGGAAGAGCAATCAGAGGTATTTTTTTCTTCTTAGAAAACTGAACTGGAGTAAAATAGAAGCGAGAATCGTGTGGCTGCCACTCAGGACACGGGAACCATATCGACAAAGGGATTAGAGAGAATTCTTCTTATTGATGTCTGAAATGAAACATCCTTAGACTGCTTATTCTGACAACTTGGCAGCCAGAGTCCTGCTTCTATATCACTACAGGGGATTACTTCTCTCGGCGATATCTGACTAATCCCAGTGAAAAATCCAGCGACACCAATAGGTATGTCAGTTACGAAAAAAGAAAGAAAATAAGAAAGGAGGAAGGAAGGGAAGAAAGAAAGAAAGAAAGAAAGAAAGAAAGAAAGAAAGAAAGAAAGAAAGAAAGGAAGGAAGGAAGGAAGGAAGGAAGGAAGGAAGGAAGGAAGGAAGGAAGGAAGGAAGGAAGGAAGAAAAAGAAAATTTAGTCCAGTCCAGTCATTCTCTGAGACCAAACATTAATCCAACCTTAGTGGGCAAAATCTTCTGATCTGTTGTTCAAATGCTCCATGAATTTTTCTAATGAGGAAAACAGGCATCTGGGGACTGATACAAAGAAAAGCGCAGAAGAAAGTGTTAAATGTTTTAATGCCTTAAGAAAAATAAGGAAAAGCCTGGTCTTAGCAAGTTTAAGTGAAGTACAAAGCGATAAAGCAGACTGAGGACAGACGAGCTAGGTTGGCAGAGGTCTTGTCTACTGTTCACAAACCCCTGGATTCATTTAAGAGAGTACTCACATGCGATCCTGGAGAGGTGAACATCCTAGCACCTGAAAGATGAGACTGGATGGTCAGATATTCAAGATATCCACTGTGCAAAATGCAAGTAAAATGAAATAATTTAACAGTTAAAATATTATAAAGATAATTACAATCAAAGGAGATATGACATAAAAAAATTCAGATTCCTTACTCTAAAAGAAAAATCAAATTAACTAACAACAATGGTTTTTTTGTTTGGTTTGGTTTGGTTTGGTTTTTTTTTAAACATTAACTAAACTATATACTCTGGAGAGAGAGGATTAAAGTTACAGATGACTAAAAGTAATGTTCCAAAACATTAGGACTATGTTACAAAACCCTTCCTTTCTAACAATGTATAAGATGAATCTAATAGTTCTGTAATGTTGGATTAATTTTAAATCTACGATGTGTGAATATATTTTATAGCAAGATCTTTTATCTACCCCTTCAATTTTCCAAGAATAATAATGAAACAGGACCTACTATGCTCACTTCATTAGCTATTTCTATGAGTAGAAAAGGAATAAGGTAAAGTTTTGTTAGAAAGTCCAAGATACGACCAGCATTGATGATACTTTTGCAAAATTCCATGAATGGTCAGTTTTATGTGATTGTTAGAAAAGTAGCTGAGGCCAGTTAGTAACAATAGTTCAAGTGGGTCTAGCCCAAGATTGAATGGGGTGTGCTAAAGGCATGCAGCAAAACCTCCCAATCTAAGAGAAACAACTCCCCCCCCCACCTCCAGCCACTTTATCCCCAAGATTGATGGTCTCAAACCTTCAGCCTCTGGTGAGTATAACACATTCTTTTGAAGTGGCTATGTGGTAAAGGAGGCTACTCCATCTTGGTGCAGGAAGCAAAGAGAAATTGAGAAATGCAAAGATTCTATAATCCCATTAGGATCTGTTACCATGGCCTAAGGCTTCTTATTTCCATAAAGCCCTGTCTCCTACAGGACCCTGGCATTTCCCATGATCCTGGAGAGCAAGCCTTGTGCATGATCCTTAGGAGGACACTTTTCCTGGGGACCAAAGCCTAGGATTAAATTGAGAGACTAATTGAAGACAAAGCAAAAATATTATAGGAACTGGTAAGAAGTCAGAACATTACCCAAAGGCCTCACAATGAGGCAGTAACCGACCATTCTTTAAACACCCTCTTCTCCAAACCAAGTTTTCAGGTTGAGGCAAAAATCTACATAGAAGGGACCATTACCTCCAGCATAGAACTTTACAGTACTGTAATGAAATATCTGAGGCAAATCCTTTAATGGGAAAATTCAATCTTGGGAGTGGAGGCGGGTGGAATGGGACAAGAGAAAAAACAATACAAATTTTAGTGAATAGGTTATAACTACAGTCAATTCAAGATGGTCTACTTAAACTGAAAATGCTGTCTTAATTTCCTGAGTTAGGTAAGAATTCCTTAATGCTACTCAGGTGTTTCTGGGATTTCACAAGACAAGAAATTAGAGCTGTGGTCAGGAGCTCAGCTGAGATTCAAGAAAAACACAAGCATAGGCATTGGCCTTCGGGTGTGCAATGTAGCATGTGGTGTGGGGGAAGGACTATCTACTATAATTTCAAAACAACTGAAAGATAAATATAAACTGAGACACTCCCCTTGATTTCTCTTTTTTAAACTCTCTGAACTACTGAAGTTGCTGTCCTACCTGTTGATAATGTTTCTTTCCATTGGTCAAACAAAATCTGTGGGGACTAGAAGATTAGTAAACCCAGGCAGATTTTTTACTGCAGCAGGAAGTACAAAGGCTGATAGAATCTTACATAATGTATTATTTTCAGTGTTTATTATTTTATTTATTTATATTCCCATCATTGCCATCCTTGGTGCCCTCTCCCATAGTTACGCATCCCATTCCTCCTTCCCCTTGCCTCCAAGACGGAGCTTCCTCCTGAAAAGTCTTCTTTTCTTCCCTAGAGCCTCAGTTCTTTGAAGGATATTTATTATTACAATTTTAATTTTTAAAAATATTTCATCAATCCACATAGACTAAGACACATAAGCTGTTATCTTGAACAGGAAGATGCTCTAACAATGCAGTAGTCATTTTCACCTGGCAGACATAGCAGATACCTCAAAGAACTCTTTAATTTCCTTTTGATTAATGGCTACTATGATTACAGCATCTTTTTAATTGCCTCTTTTCTAGATCTATCAATATTGCTGACTTCCACAGTGTAGAAGAAAGGCCACAGGCAGAAACCTCCGGAAACCTGATGAGACAATCTGTCAGCACATACATCTACTGCCTACTGTGTTTATACAAAAAGTGAGACTGAGTTTTACAGGACAGATGACAAATTGTCTATTGTAATGAATCATCCTTCTTCGAGAGACAACACTTAAAAACTTCTCAACTATTTTCAGAAGAGTGAATTATAAATAATCAATTAAATATATCTCAAACATTATTTTTGGTACTTAATTGTTTTAATGAAATAATAGAATAGGATTCTTTTTATTCTTGATTCTGAAACTATAGTTTCTAACCAGCAAAAATGCCAAAAAGATGTTCCAGTCTCCTGCAAAAATGAGATGGGGTCTTGGGCTGCCCCAGTGCTGGTTGTCTATATCAAGCTGCAGTTCTTGCAGACTCCCTTGATTTATTTTTAAATTTATATTTTATTTACTTATTCACCTTACATCCCGATTGCTCTCCCCTCCCAGGGTGTACACACACACACACACACACACACACACACACTCCTTCCCTTCCCTCCATCTCGCTTTCCCTTGGACTGAGGAAATGACCAACCAACAGCTGTCCCAATTTGAGACCCATCCCATGGGCAAGTACCAATCCTTGACACTATTAATGATACTCTGTTATGCTTGCAGACAGGAGTCTAGCATGACTGTCCGCTGAGAGGCTTCATCCAGCAGCCAATGAAAAGAGGTGCAGAGACCCACAGCCAAACACTGAATGGAGCTCAAGAACTCTTACAGAAGAGTAGGGGGAAGAATTGAGGGACCTCAAGAGGATAGAAACTATACAGGAAGACCAACAGAGTCAACTAACCTGGACCCTGGAGGACTCTCAGGGACTGACCCACCAAACAAGGTCTGGACCTAGGCCCTCTGCACATTTGTAGCAGATGTGTAACTCTGTCTTCATATGGAATTCCCTACAACTAGAGCAGGGGCTATCCTTATAGCTAATGTTCCTTTAATATTTTATTTTTTGTAGTAGAGCAGAAGCTTATTAAGAAAAAGTGGTCATATAGATTTAAACCTGTGGATTAGAAGAGGTGTGGGAGGGAGAATATAACACATATCCATGAGTAAGAACAGGCTGGGATTATTGACCATGTTTTTATGCCTATTGTCATTATCGATCTGATACCAGGAAGACATGTTTACTCAGGCAGTAAAGTACAAATGCAGTAGGAAATCATATTTCTTAGAGAGTTTAGTACAATTTTATTTGATTATACTTTTTTGTTTGTTTTAATTTTTTGAGACTAGGATCAACTATACACAAAGTCTGTCTATGACTCTCTCAATCCACCTGCCTCAAACCACTTGAATGTTTGAATATTTGCCATGTATCATGCCTTGTTTAGCTCCTAGTGTAGATTTTGAATATATTTTATAGCCTAAATTAATTTTGCAAAGCATCCTTTAAAACGTGTGTACATATTTAAAAATATAATGTCAAGGTATGTGATGATAAACAAGTTGTTTGATTATGGCAGCCCTAGTAGAACTTTTATAAAATTGAACAAAGTAAAAACCAGAGGGGGAACCTGAGTGGGAAGTGGCAAACTTCAGCAGAGCATTGAGGAAGCTGAGCAGTGAGCAGAGACATCTGTTCTCAGGCATTAAGACAAACATGAATTATTTGTCCTCAAATTCGAGTTTTTTTTTAAGATTGTGGAGAAAATAGAGGATTCCAAGATTAGTGAGCAACCAAAGTTCAAACCTACCAAGGAAATATGGATACATTTATGTAAATTATAATTTTACTTATAATGTTCTCTTCAGAAACATGCATTTTAATATATAATCAATATTATTTACTAAAGTAAAATTTTCATAATCTTAAGTAGTGAAAAGAAAGCTCAATATTCTCTATCAATGCTTTCTTGTCAGTAGTTTCTTATTAGGATGGAAAACAATGTATATCTAAAGCCTCAAATGGTATTTTGTTTGAAAAGAAAGACTCCCATTATGACTAACAAAAAGCATGCTTATAGAGTTTGTTTTTATAAAGCAATATTTAAAAATATAAATGAGAGCTTTTTACATCTTATCCAATCAGCAGCTTAAAATTTAAGTGGCAGAGTTAAAACTTAATGATTTAAAGTGGAAAAAGAAATTCACTAGTGCTCAATAAAAACAAAGCCTTGGTTCTTAAAAACCATCATTTTTCTGCTAATGTAAAATATCCAAGTTTATTCCATCACATTGTGCCATTTCTTTCACTATTATTTCCTTCTGATTTCCATAGAAACAGAGTATTTCACGCTGCATCGATTGTCTCTGGCATGCTTTGCTCACTTGTTGACTTTCTCATTGATTTTTCCATCTGCTTCAAACACAGTGCCATACAATTTCAAGAAAAGACAAAGAGAATTATTGCATTTTTAAAATCATATTTTAACTGAAGGTATTCGAATGCATTCATGGTATACACTGGGTATTTCAACATAAGGATACATTATAGAATGCACTGAGATGGGTAATTAGTCTCTATAACTCTATCACTTTTTGATGTATTATTATGAAATATATTCTGTACAATAAAACAACATTGGTTCATCCTCTTATCCAACTATAGTTTTATAGCTATTTGTTGTAGTAATTATTTAAAATCAGGCTCTGGTCAGGCTGACTATCTAAGCTGCGGTGGTTCTACCTAGCTCAGCCACCATGTTTCTCGACCGGAGGCCATATGAGCACTGCAGCTAGAACCGGCCACCAGAAACACCAGCCCTGCCACCCACGAGGCATCAGCTTGGGAGATGGCTCTGCCAATCTTCCACGCTGTCTCCGCAAGCCTGGGCACTGCCCAGACTGTTCTGCCATCCATGCGGCCCCAGTAAGAAAATGAGACTCTAATGCTTAAAGATTAATCAAAGGCTTTATATGTTTGGTAAAGATTAATAACAAGATGCCCACTCAATCAGAGGTGTAACCCAATACCCAATCTAGATATACCAACTACCTTTGACAGCAGAAGACAAGTGAATATCTGCCTCCATTTTCCCTTCTCTCATTCTCCCTCTCCTAGCTCCTCCTCTTCCTTTTCCTCTTCTCCTCTTTACTCTTCCTCTTCCTCTTTCTCTCCTAACTCCTCCCAATTAGCTCCTCCTATAGCTATTGGCCAATATTTCTCCTTTTCTGGGTCTCCTGCATACTGTGTTTGGAAATTTCAATAGTACCCCATCTTTTTGTGATTCAGTTAATTTCTAAAATCCCATGTCTGTGTTCATAGAAGAAATATCTAGCATCTGAGATGACTTGTGAAATCTATGAACATACTAAAATGTAATCAGCTGATAAAGGACTGTAAAACTACTTCAAAACTTCAATTCTCTTATTTTCCTATCTATAGCCAGTTGCATTCAAATTTCTCGTATACATCCTTCTATACCTAGATATAAGGTAATATGACAGACTATTTCAGTGAGTGATATTAATGTTTAAATAAACTGACTTTATTGTTATGTGCAAATGACTATCAAATTATAACAGCAAATCAAATGTTCCTGTTCTACTAACAAAATGTTGAAGAACAAAAAAACATTGAAGAGGAATTTTAATCCAGCAACAAGGCTGCCGTGGCAAGGGATCACATCCAAAGGTATAGTGTAACTGATCTAGCTGTAATGCAAACACACCTTGGATTACAATATGATCTGACTGAAATAAGACACACCCTTAGTATATACCTTTTTAATCCCTAACAGTGAAGGTAAGGTAAGTTTGTAGAAAGAAGCAGTCACTTTTGTAAGTGACATCTAATTGAGGGGCAGACAAAGTGACTAGTCAGAGAAAGATCTGAAAGAATGAGTCAGAGATGGGATATGACCAACTCACAGGGAATAGGCCACTTAAGAATACACACACAGAGATAGAGAGAGAGAGTAAGAGAGAGAGAGAGAGTGAAAGGTGTATGTGCTGTGTGGTGGGTAGTGTGTGTGTGTGTGTGTGTGTGTGTGTGTGTGTGTGTGTATGGGGACAGTTTTACAAAGACAGGTTACAGAAAGAATAAGCTAGACACAGGTAAAGACAGACAAGGCAGAGAATGAGATGGAGGCAGAAGATTAGAACATATTGTCAAAGTTAGTATGACACCAGACAGAGCACTTTTTAGAACAAACACATTCTCTGGGTTCAGTCCAAATAGTCTATTCCCATAGCTTGAGTACTGCTCTTGTCTCATCCCTTCAATAGAAGAAATAAAAGTGACATTTGCACACTCTGGAGTCCAAAAGAGGATAGTTTAGCCCCTGAAACTGGAGCTGCAGATAGTGAGCCAGTGTGTGTACATGGATAGAACTTAGACCTCTGGAAGACCAGTAAGTGTTCATAGACCATTGATCTACCTCTCCAGTCCCTCAAATGCTACCATTAATCTCAGAGTGTTTTGTTTTCCTCCTCAATCATTTAAATGTCATTGTCTCAGCACTGGATTGCTTTTGATAATGCATATTCCATGATGGGTAAGGAAAGCATTCTTATCAGAATGACCTAAGACAGGCTTAGTCTTGTTAATAACATAAAAAGGTGGGAGAGGTGGAGAGCTTTTGGGGCTGCTTGGCAAGAATATGACATGGGCCAAGAACAAGTAAATGGGCTGCTTGGCAGGAATATGACCATTGGCCAAGGATAAGGAAGTAGGCTTCAGGCAGGAATCTGACATTAGGCTAGAACAAAGAAGTAATTTCAGGCAGGAAGCTAAATCTTAGGCTAGAACAAAGAAGTAGACTTCAGACATGAAAATGACTTTGGGCTAGGGCAGGGAAGTAGGTTCACATATTTTGGTCATCTTGATAAGCCCTTAGAAATAGTGATCATGGGAGTGTTCACGGAATTGTGTTTAATGCCTTGGTGTTCTTTGACTATTTGTGTTTATTGTCTTGCTTGTTCCTTGACTATTTGTATCTATTGTGTTGCTAGTTCCTCAACCAAGAACTGACCTCAATACTTGCATGTAATTTAAATGGTAACAAAGCAAAAAGGAGGAGGGAGAAGGATGAAAGTTTCTAAGGGAAGGGAATGGGGAAAGGTATGACATTTGAAATGTAAGTAAGTAAAATATCCAATAAAAAATAAATAAAACTAAAAGTCTCTGTCTTAATGATCCATAGATCTTATGTGTCTCCCATCCTTTTTCTAGGATTATAACACACATTCATAGTTATCTGCAAAGTTGTTCTCTTCAGAACACAGCTTTTGGCATACAGATTTTATGTAAGGGGAAACACATGAAAATCAGTTTGATTAATCCTTTCTTTTTTTAATTCTTTCTTTCTTTCTTTCTTTCTTTCTTTCTTTCTTTCTCCCTTCCTTCCTTTCTTTCTTTCTTTCTTTCTTTCTTTCTTTCTTTCTTTCTTTCTTTCTTTC
>NW_021604719.1:8943372-8967191 GCF_004785775.1 Grammomys surdaster | reverse complement strand
TTCTTTCTTTCTTTCTTTCTTTCTTTCTTTCTTTCTTTCTTTCTTTCCTCCTACCTTCCTTTCTTTCTTCCTCCCTTCCTTCCTTTCTTTCTTTCTTTCTTTTTTTTAATTTTTTAAAAAACTTTGTAAAGATAAATGTGCAAGACTTTTAAAGTAGTCCTAATATGATTGTTAAATCTGCTGAAAATTAAAATTGATGAAAGTTTCCTTTCTAAAGGATTTTATAAGCTATTGAGACTTAGTAAAAGTTTCTTTGCCACTTAAGACAATATCTATAAAGTATTTTGTGAATTTAAACTATACATTTGTGCTCCAATTCCTGCTAAATATTACAGTTTTAAAGTTTTTTTTCAATTGTTAACACCAATGTGCATTTGCTTTATATTAAAATTTGACATAAAATGATTCCTTAAAGATAAAGCATTGACTCAATATTTGACTAAAAATACGTTCAGAGTAAGAAACTAGAGTACGTGGATCATCTGCCATTTTAACTTCATACGTATCACTGACAAATTATTTACAATTTGATGGAAACATATAAAAATAAAATTCTAAAACACTTTGTCCTGTAATGATAGAAAACCAGAAAAAGAAGCCATTGATCTTTAGCCAAAAAACTGATACGAATCACTTCCAAATAAATATTTGTAAAAGTGTCTTCAAAGAAAAAGGTCAATGCTATGTAGACTTCACATTTCTATATTACAGAGATATTGGTATTTTTAAGAAAACAAAGTAATATACGAATGTTAAATGCAGAAAGTTATATGAAAAGTCGATTTGTGTTATTTTGATCTTACAGGTTGTCATTGTATTTATGCAATGTTTGGTTCATATCTCTAGTATCCCTGCTCTTGTCTGAGGGGATGAAGGTGTGGGGGAATGGATGTAAGGACAGGTAAAAGGGGAGGTGGGAGTAGAGACTGGGGGGAGGAGAGAGAGTTAAAACTGCATTCAAGATGTAATATATGAGAAATTACAAATAAAAGTAAAAGTAAAGAAAAATGACTGTAGTGTCTGCGTTGTGGCATAGCCTGAAAGGTGTTGAGCTAAGGATCTGCTGCTATGAAGCTTGAAACATTGCACTGCTTCAAACATCATGTCTTTGTATTTTATGGTTTTAGCTACCAAATAGATAGGCATTGATACAATATATTTTAAATATTAACAAAATAAATTTATCTGAAAATTACTATACATAAAAAAATTTAGCCCAGAAAGTACTTAAGTAACAAGGAATATATAAATCTAACCACTTGATTCAAACAAACCTCAACAGATGTCATGTATCCTGATTTTTGTTTTTCTTTCCCTATAGCTGTTACAAATTAACAAGAACAACAAAAATCACATTTTTGTTTAGCATTTCAATTAATCATGTTTATGATTTTGATAATTTTTTATGAAAGCAAAACTTTACCGGTATATTTTAAGTAGATTTTTGTCTATATATCTATCAAATATTCATAAGTACATAATTAAATACTATTATTCTTGACAGGGAATACAGAGGAATATAAATATTTTCAAAGTTAATTTAAATTTTCCTCTTATTTAATTATTAAAAGATATGGATTGTGGTAGAGACCTTACATTGGCTTTAGCAAGGTCATACTAAGTTCTAGGTTTGATGATGCTGCTTCATAAAAGAGATTTTAAAGTGAGAAAGTATGAATTTTATGTAAATGGGTTTGTTCAATTTCAATAATGTCAAATTTTCCTTTATGACATTTCTCACAAATAACCAGATTTTTCTGGGACTAGAGTTCACTTTCTGGAGATGGTGGCTTGACAGTGATGGTGATAAACAGGAATAATTATCCTGAAAATACCAACTAAATTCTGAGATATGAGCAGCAAGTTCTAGAGATGAAAGCACTTTAAAATTATTTCAGTAGTTCTTGGTGTCACATTTCAAAGGGAAAGAAAGCTCTTGCTTTTTCCATAAGCATTTTCAAAACCTGTATTTCCAGTGCCAGTGACACTAATCCAATTAGTTCTGTTTTTATACAGATTTGTTAGTGTCTTTCTAAAATATACATATCTATTTGAATTTAAGAAACTTCAATAACTATTCATATATATCATGGTATGAATTTTTCCATTGTTGTTTTCACTAGGATTAGGAATTTTGAAAACAATGAAAGGAAGTTTTATTTTGAAATTATATTAGTTTGGCCTGACTTCTGAGGGTGGGAAAGTGTCTTTCATATGCTAGGGAGTGTCTTATATCTTTTGACATAGATGTCAAGTAAAATTTGGTTTGGATTTCCTATTATTTTACTATTCAAAATGTATGCAGTTTGTTTAAATGTCCTTAGATAATGTACTGGTTTAGGCTGTTTATTGTCTCTCTAAGGGAATAGATGATAGGCATATCTATCTTAGTGGAAGCATGGTTCCAGGCATTTTCTCCACTCACAAATGTCAGATGAAATATGACAAATATTTTTTCTGTGTCTTATACATGCTTTAGAATCATGTACAAATGGTCATAAGAAAGCACAGAAGATTGTATATATTTGAACCTGATGTTGAAGCTTCCTTTCTTATTATTTTACCTTAAAAGAAAACTCATCTGGGCATGATGTAAATGAGTGTCTAGTGCATAACCCCCTAATACCAGCAAGTGAAAGAAAAAGAGCAAACTCCTGTCAAGAAATTCTGCTGAGCTCTCTCTGTTCTTCTTTGAAAGCCACCCCAATATTACTAATTATCTAATTAGTAAATTTACTTACTATTTTCCTATCCTCTGTTGATATTCCAGATGGAACACACATATCTGAAGATTTAAAGATAACATACACAGATAAGAGAAAATGTGATATTTTCTGAATCTGTTACCTTGATTAGAATTATTTTTTCCAGCTACCTCCATTTACATTCAAATCATGAGGTTTCATTATTCTTCACAACTATTCAGCATTCTATTATGTAAATATGCCATACATTTATTTTTCTATCCATCAGCTTATGGACCTCTAGGTTGTTTTTATTCCTTGTATGTTTTGAATAGAACAGCAATGAATATGGATGAGCAGGTATCCTTCTAGTAGAACAGAGAGTCCTTTAAGTATATGCCAAAATGTGGTATGGCCACCTGGGTCATATGGCTACCATGTTTTTAGTTGCATTTATTGAAAATATTTTCTAGACCTTTTTTTGTATATAATATGAAATATGGCTTCCCATTCCTTATCTCTTTCCATAGCCTGACACTTCCCTACTCTTCCAACTTCATGTCTTCTTTCTTGAATAATCTCCACCGCAAAGGTTGAAGGCAATATACAGATATGACTTTTAAACAATAATGTTTGTAATTCTGTTTACTATAAGGATCAGTTGGAGTCAGTGACTTAAAGTCTTGTAAAACTTTATGAATGCTTTCTGTAAACTATCCCCTATTCCTTTTTCATGTGATGTTTTCTGTGCAATACAATAAAAGAGATAAAATTACCCAGTGAAAGACACACACAGGGGCAGACACCAAGAACAAATTTACAAGATAGCCTTCAGAGAGGCACAAGTTCAAACTCATACAACAGACAGACAAGAGAGGTTGGAGGAAGAAAAACACAGGGAGAGAGAAGTAGAGAATTCAAGTTTGGGTTTGCTCTTAGCTGAATGACACCAAGGGGAAATGCATTGATTTCTTCCCTTCATATGACACTAACACAGCATTGGTGATGACTCAATGTTTATTTTTAGTGTGTTAAAACAACTTTACCATTGCTCTTAATATGAGGAATTTTTAATGTGTTTAATCTACATGCTAAGGTCCATGGCAAGAATTAGGAAGATGTTCCTTCACACATTTCATTTAATCGTAACATCAGTTGTTCCAAGTTTTATTGTGAAGAAGTTTTTCTTAAAGCACTCTTGATTGACTTTTTGAGGTAACTAAAAATATATAAGCCTTTGTAGAAAAAAATGAACATCAGTATAAATTTTTAGCATACAAAAAAAAGTTCACAGAAATTTTGCTTTCATTGTAATGAAAGTCACTCAGACTAAATCACTAGCTGTTTACCTGATTCTGTCTTTAAAGTTCTTAAGTAGACACTAGGAAGGTCAGCTCTTTGCTCCTTGAATAAAGCTGCACTGGAGAAGTAGAAGTCATGTTATTTATATGTCCTCACCCCATCCCTGACTGCTCTCATAGACACAAATACATGTATCACTGTTTTAAAGTGTTATTCTGAAAATTAAGTGAGATTGTATCCATATACAATCTGACATTAGATTTCAACACTTTTACATTACAATAGTGTCCCTGTAATTGCTATAACTCTAAAGAGCAAAGCTTACAATGGTCTGTCCTCAGGTACCTATTCATTAATTTCCTGTTAGTCTCCAATGAGAAACTGTCTGCTCTGTAGCTAAATACTGTGCAAGTTAAAAATTTACCAATGACAACAGAATCCCATGATTGGTCTTCCAGTGTAGTCTTCCAGTTTAAGCCAGTTCTCATACGAATAATTCATTTGGCTCTGTGTCTATTTCCTAGACAGATCACAACTCAGGTGACTCGTATAGTTTTCTATAAACTACATTTACTTTAGGTTATTTTTCATTCATAAGCTTTCCAAATTTAAATCAGGCACACACCTAGGAATTCTGAAATAAGGACTACTTTTCATCTATATTGCATGTTAGATGAAAGTGGATTTAGGTGGTAGAACACAAAATGTGGGGCACAGATAATTCTTCATTTTAAGAAATTGCTTATGTAAATTCGGGCTATTGGCACACCCCTTTTATCATTGCACTTGGGAGACTGAGGCAGGAGAATCATGAGTTTCATGCAAGCCTAAGTTATACAACAAGGTATTGTCTCAAAGACAAAACTATTATTGTTGCTATTATCTGGGAATATGATACGAAATGGAAGTCCAGGTTCGGAGTAAAAGACCTCAAACTGTAGCTACCTGCACTCTACTTTGATACATAATGTTTTTCTGTGTCTCAGCCAAGATCCTACATAGATCAAGAGCTGATTTTGCACTCTAAGACAAATGTATTTGTTACAGTGAATGTGGAGCCAGAAAATCCTAAGATCTTTATTATCTGACTGTAGAGAGAAAAAGTGTAATGATATCTCCTTTACTGTTAAAATGAAGAACAGTATTTCCACCTGGTCAGGCGAGACAACTTGGGAGAATGAAAGCTGACCTGAGCGTCTCCCATATTCTCAAATAATACAACTTGCCCTTGGTCCTTCTGCCAATAAAACCATACTAGCTTTTACTGAGTGCGCACTTGCTTGTTGTCACTGGAGACACACTGTACCTATTGCTTACTTTGAAAGGAAACAGTTCTTAGATTATCTTCCTAGATATAGCTATCCTATTCTGAAATGTAGCAGTCTTTTTTGTTTTCAATGCCATTTTCAGAAATCTTCATAATTTTATATCTAAATAAATTGACAGTGAGAGATGAACAAGTATTTTATCAAAATTATTAAAGGTTTCTTTACACACATACATACATGCATACACACATACACACACATGCACGCACATACACACACACACATACACACACACACAGAATAAACTTCTATCTTTTATATTGAAGAGAAGATACCTTATATGTTAAGAAATTCTGATGTAGACAGAGTGAAGTTAGATAGCAAAATCAAATATAAAAATTTATTGAACAAAGACATGCTAATCCCTATGGTCTTTTCTTACATGCTTCATTGGAAATACATTTAAATTTAAAACATTTCTTTTCCAGCTCGTGCATTGCACTGCTCTGTATAATATAATAAAATATAATAAAATAAGTATGAACATGGAATTTATGATGTCTTGTCCAATTGATAGCTTAGAAAATTAAGTTAGACTGTCTGGATTTTTGTTCTTTAATGGTCTTTGTAATTTCCTTAAACATGATGTTATGTTCTTGCCTGAAGCAATAGCAATAAAAGGTATGAGATAGAACTAGGAGAACTAGGGAATTCTAACATTTGCATATTGTGTCTTTTTTTCTTTTCTTCTTCTTCTTTTTTTTAACTTTTTAAGAGAATTCCATAAGTCTGTCTAGTTGAGTAGGTAACTCTTTAAGGACATTGCAATTTAAATGATGGAGCTTGCACATATCACAAAAAAAGTGTTGTGTAGAGGGGAGAACTCCAGAATATAACAATTTACTTTGGGACCAAATGTTTTCCTTTGCTTCATGGACAAAGTATGAAGATGAGATTAAAAAAAATGAGTTGATCAGGGTGTGGAGATTCCACAAGTAGTGACTATTGTTGGCTCTATTGCTCACAGATGTCTACCTAAGACAGAGAGAAGAGAAGCATGTATATTCAAAAAGAGCCACTCACAGTTTTTAGGAAATAAATTCATATAGAGTGTTGGAGCTTACTGTATAAGAACAACAAATTTTCTTCCTTGTTGCTTGCATAGCCCCAGCCATGATAAAAGCAGAGTCAGCCCTGTTTCCATAAAGTGCTTTTGACCATTTATCGAGTTCTTGGAATGTGACAAGTAGGAGACCTAATGCTGATGGAAATACTGTGCACCTAACATTGTGATTAGTCCTGTGCTGTTCTTCTTAGGGTGGAAAGAATAATATTGAATGAACATTTAAACCATATTCATTCTTCAGTGCAAGTATTGTTCTATTTTTAAAATATCCATTTATCTGTAGAAGTAAAATTCATTCATGCATTGTTTACCCAGCATGTTTTCCTTGGCTATACCTTCGGCCACACACTCATCACACCAGGTGTGGCTGGTGCAAAATGAGTTATACACTCAATGACTGTACCAAGAGTCAGACAAGGTCAAGGAACTGTCAGCAGACACATGATATTATTTACTTTTGATATTTATTCTACTATTCTCTGGTCTTGTCTCTAAGGACATTTTCTTCTTTCCTCCCCTCAAAAGTCTCAACTGTACTCCAGCTGATGCTCTCTGAGGAATCAGTTTGCAGAGAAGAGCAGGAGAGACTTATGTCATGCTCTTAAATATGAGCAGCAAAGCACATAGGACAAAAATGAGACTTGTTAAAAGCTTTCTTGTATTTTTGTCAAATAGCACACTTATTGATCGGTAAATAGTATTCTATCTTGGCCTCATTGTGCTACTGTTTGATCAATTTTAAAGAATGAATTAACAAGTTGACTAGTGCATGGTCTGACTTGGTCAGTAACACAATTTTCTCAGGAAATGACATTTTGGTTTTATCGGATGATATAACCTAGATAGAAGTATATGTGCTATATAAAATGATAATTTTTCAACATCGTTAGAACTTCATTTGGCAAGTAAGGTAGGCTGACTTAAGAGTGAACCCCAGGAATCTTCCTGTCTCTACCTCCCCAGAAGTTAAAATTACAAGGGTGCACGATACTATAATCCATAAGTGCTTATGCCAAACTCTTCAGCAGCTGTTCTGTCTCCTCAGCACTCTGATCAGGAGTTAAGGAGGACTAAGAAAAGAAGAATATCTAGTCTTGCCCAGGGTACTTGGTTATAGGACAACCTAGTCAGAATTTAGGATTAATGTTCATATAGAGAAGGAAAGTAGTACAACTTCAGCAATCTAGGTCATGAGGAGCAAGGCGGGAAGCACAAATGGGTGAGGACTATTTGCCCCGAGCCTCCTGACATCATGATGGTTACTGGTTCTTTACCATCTCTCAGTAACTCTGCTCTGTGAAGACCTTTAGAGGGGAGACGGTGAGATAACGTTTACGAGTACAGCTTTGAGAGAGAACGGGCTTGGTTCTTACTTTGGTGAAATTTAATAATAAAAAAATCTGATTTTCTTAAATATAGGAGCTTAAATCAGAGAATTTAGATGGTTAAACTCCAGAAAAAATTGCTGTAAAAACTTAGGATAAACAAAACAACAATCTCAGTTCTTTGGCCCCAACTTCTCTTCCATGCTTCCATGGTTCTGCTCTTGGTCTCTCTAGACATGGGGAAATGTCCTAATGCAATATCCTAAGTTTGTCTCAAATTTAGTGGAGAAAATAATGACTTAATTTAGAACTTGAAGAGAACTGGATTTTAAGATTTTTTTCAGAGAGTTGTTGAAGGAAGTCTTACAAAGACAGTTTTGCTTGTCTGCTCCAGAGAATACTTGAGAGGGAGCGACATATTGATCCAAGTCCCTCATGCTTGGAGCTAAAGATGGGGGCCAATGGTATCTATCATTCAGATGGAAGCTATTGATTTCTCTCTCTCTCTCTCTCTCTCTCTCTCTCTCTCTCTCTCTCTCTCTCTCTCTCTCTCTCCCCTTCTTGCTCTTGTTCTGTCCTCTCCCTCCTGCCCCAACATTCCCTATCTCTCCATGTGCTCATGGCCAGCCTCTACTCCACTACTCTCTCTCTGCCTTTATCTGTCTCTACTACCCTCTTGGCTCCCCTCCCCATGCCCTAAGTAAACTCTATTCTATACTATAAAAAACAGAGGGGGGGAGGGAGAAGGGGAGAGGGAAAGGGAGAGAGAGAGGGAGAGAGAGGGAGGGAGGGAGGGAGGGAGGGAGGGAGGGAGGGAGGGAGACAGAGAGAGAGAGAGAGAGAGAGAGAGAGAGAGAAGCTATTAAGATGTACGGAGTTAACTGCCTACAAGAGTTACTTGGGACTGAACAATGAAAGGCTACACAGTGACCACGTGGACCGAGCAACAGCTCCCTCACATCTATGTTACTTAATTCTATGATTTGTGTCAGGAAAGGAGGTCTGAAAAGTCACTAATACCGGGTTTCCTGCCAAATATGAGGCACCGTGTTATTATGTGAGCCAGAAAGGTAAGCAGTGGTGTTAACAACAAAGTATTACTTCATTTCAGTTCCACTCTGAGCACACAGCAGCTTTAAATTAAGATAGAAAATTATAGGAGAGACAGGACTGAACCTCACATCTAACCTTTTACTAGATTTTCGAGACTGGAATTTAGATTTAAATATAATTTTATAGGAGGTGATTTTCCTGTAGAAGTAAGCAGCATTTTCTGTATGAAAATCTATGTGATCAGAGTTTGAAGTGTGAAAGTGTTGTAATGTAAGTCTCTGGCGATTCCACAGGAAGTTTCTGAATGTCAGTCGGTGCCACCTTATAGCTAAGGAATAGTCTCTTACTCCATTTTCAAAGCTAATCCACACTCATTTTTTAGAAATGTACACATTTTAGTTCACAGTTCCTGAACAGAGCAAGAAGCAAACTCTACAAAACTCATGGTTAGGTGATCTCATGTAAATAAGCCTTACAAGAAGTCTGGTAGTGTCAACACTGCAGGATTCATACTGGATTTACACAGGATTAAGGGCCCCTCTTCTTTCTTTCTTTGTTTCTTTCTTTGTTTCTTAGTTTTTTTGTCTCTTTGTTCCTCTCTCTCTCTCTCTCTCTCTCTCTCTCTCTCTCTCTCTCTCTCTCTCTCTCTCTCTCTGTGTGTGTGTGTCTCTCTGTCTCTCTCTGTCTCTCTCTGTTTCTCTCTCTCTCTCTCTCTCTCTCTCTCTCTCTCTCTCTCTCTCCTAACATCCTTCACTATACAGCACATAAGAACATAAAGTGTCTCTGGGTTCATCTGCCTTTCAGGAGGGCATGTGTATAACATAAAGTGATTAGTACATTGTTTCTTCCTTGTTAACTCATCTTAAAGTATTTCTTTTAATTCTAAACCGTTATTGAAAATATTAAAATTCTGTCAATATCATGTCTTAAATATTGTTACATTTCTATCTACAAAGAAATGATCAAACTTACTTGCCTCAGTAAAGATATTTCATTTTAATTACAGTAAAATCTATTAACAAATACAGATCTGTGTGAGAAATATCTATTTTAATTATTTAACAGTGAAATTTTTTAAAAAAAATTTATTTGGCTGTTTATTTATTTTCATTTCAAATGTTATCACCTTTCCTTGTTCCCTCTACAACCCTCCTATACCATCCTCCCTCCCCCTGCATCTATGATGGTGTTCCCCCATCCACCCACCCACCCACCCACCCACTCCTGCCTCACCACACTAGCAAATATTGATCTAGTTGCTTGTATCTGATTTTCTTCCCCTCATTAAATCAAAGCAGGAAAATGTCATTAAATCAGAAACAGGTATTTTGTGTTTTAATTTGTGTACATAAGATTTTGTAAACACGGCATGAAATGTTCTTTGTATAATATCATAATAGAAAAATATCCTCTTTATGATGTACATGTTATATTGCATATGTGATTGTATTTGCAAAGGGCTAACAAAGTGTAGGGGATTTAATTTAAAATTTTATTTGTTTAAAATTTTTGCTATCCAAGGCCCTTAGGTATACATCAAAGGGATCATAATAACCAGTGAATATAGAAATTTTTATATTTTTAAAAAAGAAACAATTAGTATTATTTCACCATGAAAGAATAATATAACATTCCTATGACAAAGAAGAGATGTTTATGTAGTAATGGGGCTGAAATCAGAAAACTACATGTGACAAAATGCTTATTCATTGCTCCTAAAATCTGTTGTATGTATTATATCTGCTATATTTTCTGAACTTTCGTAGTAAAGATTGTGAATGTCTGACAGATTCTGAGCTGTGTGAAAGGTTGCTTTGTAGATACCTACTGGTACCAGATTGATATTGGCAGATGTTCATATTCTCTTAGTTATGAGCATACATTTTGCAAGCTGGTATTATTGGAAGAAAAAATTTCTACTAATTTACTATTCTTTAAGGAAAGTCTAATATGATAATGGATGATATTTGTTGATATTTTATAATGTATAGTTTATATACATTTTAATAATATGCAATATGATAACATATTAATCTTTTCATTATAATAGTGACTTTCTTTGCTATACTGTTCAGCTTTATTTCTAGTCTGCCCAAACCATCCCCTACCTGACATCCCTTACAAATATATACATTCACTGGCTGAATCATGTATATATTTGTGAAAAAAGAAAGGCAAAGATCTAGTAAATAAAATTTATAATTATCTTTATAGCATGATCCCAGTTTTCATGAGCATTACCTATGTAAGTCCTGGTAATTTACTGCCAGGGACCAAAATATGGAACATTTTATCCTCTTGTGACATTTCCTAACCCTAGTTCTGTGTGTGTCTTTCCTAAGAGCTCCTAAGACAAATTCTGGGAATGTCTTGTTCTGCTGTTTAAAATTTGTGATCAGTCACATGTCAAGTAGGTCCATTCTCTCATGTAGGAAAAATGGATGAATCCTTCAGAAAACTCAAGCTTATAGTTAACTGCTTAGAAGTACAGTAAGCTGCCACATAGTGAGAGCCATCTAGGTTAGATACCAGGGGAAAACAGAAGAAACTTTTTCTGTATCATCTATGTCAAGGGATTAAGGTAGGTATATTGCAGAGTTTCACAGATCCACCATCCACACGTGGATCTCTATGTCTCATGTGTATTTCCTGTGATGTGTATTTCATCGCAGCAACACTAACCTAAGACAACACTATAGTAACTGAAATAAAGATTTAAGGAATATTTTGGATAAATAAAAGTAATTATCATGAAGCTTATGTTACATAATGTTACATCAGATATTTATGCAACAACTATATATCAGAAAGTTTGTGTTTGCTTACTAGAAATTAAATTTTTATATAATATGATTTCCATATATCTCATGACTAATCTAGATTTTTAATTTTATGTAATTTAAGAGCCACTATGACATAAACTTTTGGGAATGTCTTTGGGTGATTTTCTAGTTTAAGTTTGAAATGGGAAGACTCGTCTTAATTTTAGATAGTACCATTCCAAGAGATGGAGTTGAGGGTACTCATTATTCTTACAGATGTCCCAGGTTCAGTACCCAACAGCTGCATGAACGCTCAGAAACTTCTCTTACTACATTACCAGCCAGTGTCCTCTTCTGCCTTCCTTGGACACCAGGTTTCCATTTGGTGAATATACATACAAGCAGGAGCATATATACATAAAACAAATATTGAGAAATAAATAAAATAGAGATGTTACAGATTTGGACTTCCTGAGTTTTGTGATGTCTTAGGAAAAGGTCATCCATTGTGGGTATCTCTGAGGAATTTTCATCGTTTTGCAATCAATAATGCTTTTGCCTGGATGGTTAAAAACTTTTGCAACCTGATACAAGGTCAAATTGAGGAAAGTTCACACAGAGGAGGACTTGCAAACTCAGACCAGTGGGCTCTATCCCAGCTACAGTTTATTTCGCTACTTTCATTGAACTGGACTTCCTTGAGTCCTTTCCGTTCTGACTTTCAGTGGCATCAGGGTTCATGAATAACACTTATTAGCTATTCGATTGAAAGTGCGATCCTGTGTGATTTGGTGCCAATAAATTTCCTAGGTTATATCTTCGCACTGTGCTACATTCAAAATTTTTAAATTAATGTTTAGATGAAATGGACATGAATCTAAAGGTGAGTGTTGCAGAAATCTTCTCTGTCGTCTGAATCGAATACCAGTAGGAAAAACAATAGTAAGTATTACTGGAAGATAGGTAACCCTGGTAGGACAATAAAATGATACACCTTCCCAATTAGGGAAGGAATTGAGCTATGAATTCTAGGTATAGCCATATGACCAATGTGATGACTGTAAGAGGAGGAGAGGAGGCCACTGCCTTTCAGGAGTAGGAGCAGCGGCTGTACCCATCATCCTTTACAATTTTCAATGCTATCTTTTAAAATGAAAACCAGGACATGCTTATAAATGCTTGAAGTGGAGCAAGGGCTGCCATGAACTTGAAATTTGTGATAAAGATTCTTTTAAATAAATTCAGTGTTTACTTAAAACTTATTATACATTTGAGGAGAGAGACAGAGAAAGACAGAGAGAGACACACACAGAGAGAATGTGTGTGCATGTCTGTGTTTGTGTGTGTGTGTATGTATGTGAATACATATGTCAATATATTTAATGACTATATGCATTTATACATAAATACAGTAGAGTTTCACTGGAATCATAGTTGTCTCTTGGCGTCTGTGATGCACAGCTAAACTTCTTAATTATCATCTTATTTTATCAACACCCTTTTTGTTCCTTTCAAGTATTTATCAGGAGATCATATTTTCACACTTTTATTTCAGTAGAGTTTTCCTCCACTAGAGCTGTCAGTTGCAACTGTACTGTGCATTAAAATTACCTGGAGGATTTGACAAGGCCATCTGCCAGAATTTACCATCAGAATTTTGGATCAGTGTATGTAGATTGGAGATTGAGATTCACGTTTCTGACAAGTCCCCAGTTGATTCTAATGCTAGTGGAGAAAGAAGTGTGAACTTCTGGTATATTAGTCAGATGCTACTGTTTTTGTATTAAACTAGCCGTTTATTTTACAATATATACACATATTTGAACATCACAAAAATGCACTAATTTTAAAGTTGGTGTTTCAATCTTTTTTTACCCTCTCAAGCTTCCAGAAAAATATTACTTGAAATGCAATTAATATGAATTTATACTTAAACTGAGAATAGATTAGCAAAGAAATAGCTAATGTTTACAAAGGCCATTTATTTTCAGAGAGTCCTAGTCATAAGACTGCAATGCTCTAAAAGAACTTTATATCCACATGCTTGCCACAGTTACACATATAGACTGTCCCTTCAGTGACAAAATGTGGCTCTTCATAGGTATTGTCCTCTTTCTCCTGGAAAGCAATGCAAACCATCTTCTAACTACAAAGCCACTAGGGACATTGCTTTTTGAGTGGTAGTAAAGACAGATGTATAACTAGAGTTAAAGTAGCCTGACACAGAAAATGTGTCACATTGAGCCTTTACATTCCTTCACTACAGGTACATCTATGTATGACTATATGCACATGTGCTCACTACTTGTCTTGCTTTTTGCTCTCGTAGATAACTTATGAACAAAGACAAGAACATGACATGAATAGTCAAAGCAATTGCACTAAAATATTATTCTTATGATTCCAACTTTTTAT
Organism: Grammomys surdaster; assembly: GCF_004785775.1. NCBI lineage: Eukaryota > Metazoa > Chordata > Mammalia > Rodentia > Muridae > Grammomys > Grammomys surdaster. The sequence goes on along the minus strand of NW_021604719.1, from coordinate 8,953,256 downwards.
ACTTAATATTTCATGAATCAAAGTATATATATATATATATATATATATATATATATGTATATATATAAATAATTTTCACATGATTACTTCATAAGTAAATGGCAGTTATCAAGCCCTATATAGAAATGTCATCTGTTAAATGACAATTTCTCATAATCAATTTCTTTACAAGATTTAGATATAAAGTATCTAAAACTATCAAACATGATTGTGAACTTATTGAAAGGTACACAGCTTCTATTTCAATGATGCATTGAGTGTTTTAAATACATTTCTAGAACTTAATAATGATGGTAGTCATTTAATATAAAATGTTATTAATATATTCTACTACCGGCAACTTTTTTAATCAAGAGAATTGTCTTCTGCTTTTAAACCACAGTATAACCTGAAGAGTCAATAAAAATTCTCCTAAGTGAAATTTACCAAGAGGCAGGTCTAGGCATTTTTCCTACTCTATGTTAAACCCTTATAACCTTTGTAATAAATCTCCAAGGAAGGTTCTCATTCTAATGTAGTATGCGGGGTGAAGAGGTCACACAACTAATAAAAGTCCACAGTCTAGTGAACTCAGGTATATCTCGAGTTAACACATTATTCAAGTAAATAATGAAAAATAGCTCTGGGATTGATGTCCAATATTCTAGCACATAACAAAATAGGGTGATTAATTTAAGATTAAAAGAATTTATTTTTGTGCATGAGCAAATGACTAAATGGGCTCTATATTCATTCTTTTTCTGGCATAAACATGTAAATATGCTTTTTAAAATGAAATATGTTATTAATCACAGTCACTATGTTAGGTTTAGAACTCTTGATTGTATCTGTGCTAATTAAAATCTGTATTCATGGGAAAGTGTCTTCTCGATTAGAGGAGCATGAAGAAGCCCCTGCATGGTACCCATCGTTCAATTACTTCTGTAAGGTTCCCTATTTAAGTGACATCACACATATTTATTAATCAATGGCTGATACATTTCACTTTGCATAATACATCAAGGTTTCTCTTATTCAAAATCACTCTCATGGCATTGTCATAAACAATTATTTTTGTATCTGAGGGCTATAGCATAAAGAACGTAAGAACAAATAAAAAAATAAGATTATAATGCATTGACAAGTTTCTACACTAAGATATTGTGGCATCTCACCAAATGGGAGACTGAGACAAAACAATCATGAATTCCAGCCTAGTTTGTGTTATAAACCAAGACTCCATCTCAAAACTAAATAAAAAAAATGGATAAATTTTCTGCATGAGGGATGAAGCGGAAGGTAAAGAGACAACCTACCTTTGGAAGAATGTTCTTATAGACAGTATATATGATAGGATAATATTTAAAATATAAAGATGTCAATAACCAGGGAGAAATGATACAGTGAAGAAAAATGGAAAATTTATATTCTGTATTTGGCCTCCTTCCTCTTTCCTTAAAAATCTAAACTGTTTTAAATTTTCATATATTTTTATGTAATAGTGATGTATGTCATCTTACTCTAATTCTCTTTGATTTGGAATTTTTTTAATAATCTGGCCTTTGTCAGAAATAAACCATGCCTTTAAAACTGTCTGAATCTGTAACTATACTTTGTATGTAACAATTCATGACCAATTAATATGACCTTGAAAGAAACTAGTTTCTACTGGAAAATACCTTTATTTTCATCAAATCTTAGATGACATTTACTAAAGTAGATATATTTATATACATTTGTCTATAAAATGTGAAATTATTTTGGTTACTTTTCAACTGCTTCTTCAGTGCCCTCAATCAGCATAAAAATTGACATGGAAATCAGTGAGGAAATTCAGATTTTGTTGGGATTTTTCCATTTAGTTTTTTTCTAAAACATCTCTGAATGGACACACTTGTCCTACTTAAATTTGAATGAGCTATGCATCCTCATTTTCAGAAAAAAATTCCCAGAACATTTATTTAGCTGACAAACAACTTGGGTTTTATTTAGTTACTTTATATCCTCATGAAAATAAGGCGAATACATGAAATAATATTTTTATCTATATATGAATGCTTAATTTTCCCAGAGGTCAACAATGACTAGACTTCATGAACCATGGAAAATTAAATCATGATACCATATGGAAGTTTTTATTTCATTTTAGTTCATTTTGAAACTTTACAAGTCCACCTAAAATACTGTTTCTCAATCCTTTCTTGACATTTCTTTGTTAATTTTATTTCTGCTGTTTGGAGCCTTGAGTGTCACCTCACTAATTTCCCTCTGTCCTTAATGGCTCTAGTTATGTTGGAAAAAATCAACTATAGTTGACTCATTTAGTATGTAATGCCTGCCTACCTATTCTACCTTGTCCACTCTGCCATTTCTCTCTCTGAATAAGCCAAGCTAGAATGAGCTGGATATTGTCTTGAAAACCTCTCCATAAATTAAATTTCACTTAAATCAACAGTATAGTTCCTTTAAATTCTAAGCAGTCTTTCAACAGTGCAAATGACAGAACACTTAAGTAAATCTGTTCAAAGCAGAAAGTAAGAAAACACAAATTGTTCCTAAGGAGTAATGGTGTCTGCATCAAGCTTCTCTGTAATATTTCTTTGTTTGCTTTTGTTTATGTGTGTACCTGCATGAGTTTTTAAGCACCATCTGAAAGGAGTTCCCTGTGGAGGCTAAGAGGGCAACAGAGCAGAGCTGGAATTTTGAGTCATGTGTTACGGATTCTAGTAAATGAGCCCAGGTTCTCTGTAATAGAAGCAGGTCTTCTTAATCACTGAGCTCTCAGTCTCCAAACCCTCAAATTTCTTTTAACTGAAACTATAGAAGTATTTGGTGAGTAAAGCTGTGGATTGAAAAAGGGAATAACACAAAGAATTCCAAAAATTTAACAATTAGTATTTCTCCCCCTTTGCCATTCTCCCTATCTTCAATCGATTCCCTTTCTTGTTGTTTTTGCTTTTTGTGCTTCATGGCTAGAATTCTAAGGAGATGTAGCTCAAGGCAGGAGAGAAGGAGGAGATGTCAAGAGAAGAAGAATGAAAGCTGGTAACATGAGGTGAGACACACAGTAAGTGGCAAAATGAACAATCCCTGAGGATTTATTTCCAGACTTCCTGTATACAACACTTAAGCCTTTTCACTAACAAGCTCTTTTTGAGTTTTGTTGTAGCCAGGCAACCCAACACTGAAAAACCATGTCTCTAGAACTATGACCAACTGGCCAATTTGCTTTGCTAATATCTATAATGTCTATACAAATCTCCCAATACCAATAAATAGAAAGTGTTTTAATAGAGTGAAAGCATTTTAAACAAACAAAAAAACAACCAACACATATTTTGTTATCTCTTAAAATTCTTAATAATTTTGTCTGTGGCTATATTAATGATATTCTAATATCAAATTCTCTCTAACTTTGTTGATGAACAAAACAAACTGGAATTTCAGGTCATAATGTCTTGAAGAGACAAATGACTTGATGAAAGAATGGGTATTGTTTTATAAATTTCATAATTATTTGCATTCATTTGAAAGTAAACTTTTTGGAGTAAATATTTGGAGACGTGGTGGCTTGGAAGGAGCACAATGCTCCTTCTGCAAAAGCAAATTAGGTATTCTATTTCTAAACATTACAACTGTATAAATGGTAAAAAGTGTATTTCTAAACAACCTTTCAGATAAATCATTCATATGTTATTGAAATCTAGTTGCATTCCACTTCTAGTTACTGGATAATGTATAAAACGTTGGGTATACATCCTGGGTCTTGCCCTAGTTGAATTACAAGCAGATTTTAATTGCATTTCAAATACAAATACAGAGGCATCTATGTGGTGATATAAAGTACTTCATCTGTCTATACCACCAATGAAGCAGACTGATAAGTATCATCATAAAAGTACTCCAAAGAAGCAAAAAGGACACTTACATATACATTCATCAAAGTAAATCTGGGTTGTGTGGGCATATGGTATTCTAAAATATAGGTCTAGGAAATCACCAGACATTCTAATATAAGGAAAGTAGAGATCATCTACCTGGATCAGATAAAAGGAAAAAAACAGAGTTGCATTGTCAGTGACCACCACAGACCATCCAATGTATGTGCTAAGAGACTGGCATTTCAGGTAACATACTTGAACTGTAATCTATCCATCCATAATTCATCTATCTCTAGTCATTAAATTTTACTTATACTTTACCTTAAAAATGAGTTCCAGATATTGTTATTACATACCTCCGTTTCTGTGGGGCATGAATGTGTTTCATGTGGAGGGAGCAGGTTAGGGAAGAAGAGAGGACTCTTCTAAAGTGAGAAAAAGAAGCGGAATCTTCAGAGATGACTACTTCCAAAGTTGATTGAAAACTTAAGTAGTACTCATAATTAAACTACAAAATCATCTCTTCGTGTAAGAACTGACAAGTTGAAGCTACAAAAATACTTCATTGAAAAAAATATAATATGCCAGTATCTTAGTTCTCTTGGTGTGAAGAGATGCCATTACCAAGGCAACTCTTTTAAAGGACTGCCTTTAATTGGAGAGGTTGCTTACAGTTTTAGAGAGCTACGCTGTGATTATCATATCATCGAGCAGGCATGCATGATGCTCATTCAGCAGCTGAAGGTTTTACATTCTGATATGGAATCAGCAGGCAGAGAGAATAACAGAAGCCCTGATGTTAGGCCCACACCCAGTGATATACATATCCCAACAAGAACAAAGCTCCTAGTCCTTCCCAAACAGTTCATTCACTAACTGGAGAATAAGCATGCAAATACATGTGTCTATGGAGGTCACTTTCATTTGACAATCAACTACTTGAAATTTCATGTGGATGGTAGTAATAGAAAAGTATATTGTACTGTGCATGTTTAGGGAATTTAAAGATCTTGCATACTGTGAAAATATGTATGCAATAATCTTGAAGTCATTTTTCCATAAAGGTGATATGTTTACTTTTAAAATTGTGGTACTATAATCTGTGTTATTTCCATTGCCCTTTAAGCCAGATGGCACAGACCTTACAAGCATTGCTTTATATTTTTACAAGATTTTAGTCTAAGTGTTTAGCTTACTGGAAATTTGTAATTCGAACAGCTTTCAAAGTGTAAGATGCTATTTAAGCAGACAAGTGTATGCCAGTCTGAATCGTTCACAGGTTATTTTGAAGTCCTTTATGTTTAAATGAGCAAGCTGTCAAACAAAACCTTTACTTGCAGCTGTGAGGTCACTTCTGTTCTGTTTCTGCAACACGAGACAGGATTTTAGAGACTGAGTTGCCTGCATCTTGAAGCTTTTCTAATTTTCCATTAAAATCCCAGGAGTTATTCCTTCCCTTATATTGTATTGAGTTTATTATTAAAAATAAAATAAGTAAGGGAATTTTTCTACTCACACTCCTCTGTCTTTTTTATTGTTTGTCTGACCTTTGTACATGTGATATATTTTAATACTAAGCTGCGTAGAGATTCAGCTAAGAAACTTAGAGGTCATTAAAATCACACATTGAAGGGAAGCAAAACTTGGGCTGTGTGAAAACCATTAAAAATGTGTTTCATTGCCTTGCTTATTTTATTAATTTTTATTTTCTCTTTTATTGTGTTGATGATGAATCACATTATTATTTATCTATTCATTTTAATTAATTAATTACGTTACAACCAAATATCAGGCCTTTGTTTTCTCCCAGTACCCCTTTACACATGTCTCCCCATTCCGGGTGTTACCCGTACTCCCTACAAACTCTCCTCGTACATCAAGTCACTGTAGGACTAGGCACATCCTTTCCCATTGAGGCCAGATAAGGCAGTCCATTTAGGGGTACATGATCCACAGATAGGCAGGCAACAGGCTTAGGAACAGTGCTTGCTCCAGTTGTTGAGGACCCACAGGAAGACCAAGCTGTTCATCCGTTACATATGTGCAGGGGCCTAGGTCCAATTCACTCTTTGGTTGGTGATTCAATCCCTAAGGCTCCAGGTTAGTTGGGTGTGAGTCTCTGTATCTCTTTCCATTGGCTGCTGGGGAATCTCTCAGAGGACAATTATGCTGGCTTCTTGTCTGCAAGCATAACATTAAAAGTGTCAGGGATTGGTGCTTGCCCATGGGATAGGTATCAAAGTTAGGCCAGTCATTAGCTGCCCATTCCCTAACTCTCTGCTCTGTCTTTGACCCTGTATATCTTGTAGGCAGGCTACATTTTGGGTCAAAGATTTTGTTGGTGGGTTGCTGTGCTTATCCCTACACTGAGAGTCCTGCCTGGCTACAGAAAGTGGCCATCTCAGGATCCATATTACCTACTGCTTAGGGTCTCATCTAGAGTTGCCCTCATACGTCCTTTTGGGTCTCCTCACTTCTCTGGTCTCTAGCAAGTCCTAGAGATTGCTGACACCCAAGCCCACACCGCCGATCTCCTATCTGTCTCACCAATTCTCCCTAAATATGATCTACTTCCATCCCATCCCCTCATTCACCCAGTTCTCTCATTCCATTTGTCTCTGATATCTACTTCTTTTCCCCTTCTGAGAAAGATTCAATCATCCTGCCTTGGAACCTCCTTGCTTTATATAATCACAGTAGATCTGTTAAGGTAAAGATATGATATTCACTTGCTAAGAACCAGGTGTGACATTCATTTACTTATGCTCTTTTTATTGATTTCTCTGATCTTTTCACATAATTATATGACAATAGTCCTTAGTGCTAGACAATCAGAAATGATCATGTGTAAACATCATTACACAGGAATATCAAAATGTTTCAGCTTTACTTCCTGTGTCTTGGTTAACAGACTAAATTTGTAAGTGAAAAGGTGTTACTGAAATCCCTTTCATGAGTTCTTAGTCTCCTTAATTAAAAAATAAAAATCAGAGGTAAGTTTGAAGACATTTTTATTAGAACTTGAGAGAAACCAATAGAGCGGGTAAGCTGTAAATCTTGGAAGCTACCCAGAATGAAGAGAAGGAGAGAAGAAGCCATGCCTTATACAATGGAGGTTGGTGAGCAGCACAAGGTGGAAGATGGGAGACTGAGTTTCAGAGCATGAGAAGGCCCAGCATGTAAAGGAAAACATGCCCAGATTTGTTAGCATCTAAAAGAAAAAAAATAAAAGGAGGCTGAAGAAAGAGGCTCAGCAGCTTGAAATTCTTGATGCTCCTGATGATGGCAACAGTGAACCTTAAAAAAGAAAAGAATGAAGAGGAGAAGAGGAAGGGAGGGAAGAGAGAAACAGACGGAGCAGAAAATGAAGAAAGAGAGAAAGAAAGGAAGGGAAAAAGGAAGGAAGGAGAATAAAAACCTAGAAATCAGAAAAAAAAAAGCTGATAGTCTATATTTTGCAGTCTCTGCCCCACTTCCTGTAGAAATTTTGCAAACTGCTGCAAGGTAGAGAGGGGCTTCTCAGAGGCAAACTAAATCATCCCATCAAGCAATGGGTAATACCTTTCCCATCTACCCATAAATGTTTAAAAGTGAATCATTTTCCTGAAGGAGGGGGCTCAGAATGTACTACTGGTAAGGCTATTGACAAACAGAGACTAAGTAACATTTAAAAGCAGGCAACAGTATATAAATTTCTATGTATGTTGGAATTCAGGTCCATGGGCAAAGCACAGATTCTTTTATCTGATCTTGAGTAAGTACATTTAACTTGATAATCCTAAACCAAGCCTGGCAACTTCTCACTCTTCAGATGGTTATTTAAATCCTAAGCAGGAAATTATCTTTCCAGGCAACCAAAGAAAAGGTAGGTAGTGCCCCAAATCCAGGAGGGAATAACATGTCCTCAATTTCCACTAACCTTGAAGGCAGACATGAAAGGCAGGAACTAAAGGAAGGAGGGGGAAATGGTGTAACTGACCTAACTTAGAGTTTGTAATACCATGTGATAAATGAAAGTATCTCAATTTACTTTCCTTAAAATATAATATACTACATGAAAATCTAGCTAATGAATTGAAGGAGGAGGAGGAGGAGGAGGAGGAGGAGGAGGAGGAGGAGGAGGAGGAATAGAAGAGAAGGAAAAAAGGGAGTAGGAGAAGGAGGAGGAGGACGAGGAGGAGAAGGAGGAAAAGAGAAGGAGAAGGAGGGGGAAGGGGGGAGAGGACGGGGAAGGGGAAGGAGAAGGGGAAGGAGAAGGAGAAGGAGAAGGAGAAGGAGAAGGAGAAGGAGAAGGAGAAGGAGAAGAAGAAGGAGAAGAAGTTTGAGATTACAGAATGAAGAAGGTTGAGGTTACAGAACTTTGTTAAACCAGAAAGAGAAAAGTACTTCCTTCTCGCAAACCATAGCTATTAGTATATATTTATGTGCTTTTTATTTTTAAAAACATTTTATAACTTGCTATATTATATGATGTTTTAAGTTGAAAGGATGAAATATAAGTTGTTTACCTGGTCCTGATTTGAGTCATGACTTTCTATGACTTTCTGACTAGCCAAGAAGATTCTATAAGATTTTGTGTGTGTGTGTGTGTGTGTGTGTGTGTGTGTGTGTGTGTGTGTATGTGTAAAATTATCTAGGAATTGAAGAGAAGTTTTACTGGTTAAGATTACTTGCTGCTCTTACAGGGGACTTGGGTTCAGTTCTCAGTAACCATATATTGGCTCATAATTGTTTATAACTCAAGCTCCTCAGAAACCTCCTAAAAGTGTTAGGCACACATATGATACTATCACATACTCACATGCAGGCAAAAGACTCGTATACCTTTTAAAAAATGAAAAACAGTCTTTTTTTTTAAATAAAGGAAAGATTTAGGTAAACAATAAAGACATATCATTAGCCTGTTCAATAAGGGTTAATTCAAAGGACATTTCAGTCACTTTGATGGGAAAAACACCCCAGAAAAGTCCTGTGTTCTAGAAACTAAGACTACTATAAAACCTATGTAAACATGTAGGTTAGCATTAGAGTCTCTCTCAGGAAACTTTTAGAGTCTCCTTCCTGTGCACTGCATTTGGATCTATTTGTGGTATTCACACCAGGAAACGAAAATTTACTTCACGCCTTTTCATTTCTTTCTCCTTATAAACTATTTCCCATTGCAGGTGCCTCAGAAAATTTCTTCTCTCACCTGAGTCCCCTACTCCTTCCTCATGTTCATCATAAACATCACTTTTCCATAACAGTGTTTCCTAATGTCCATAATTACTTGAGGTAGCTGTTTTATGCTTCAATTGAAAATTCTGATTTTATTATTTAATACTTATGGCAATGATAATTATTGTTATAGTAATATATTTTAATATCATTTCACAATCTAATTTACTATGAGTTCATAATGTTGATCCTCATTTTTTTTGTTGTTTTTTCGAGACAGGGTTTCTCTGTGTAGCCCTGGCTGTCCTGGAACTCACTCTGTAGACCAGGCTAGCCTCAAACTCTTGAACTCAGAAACCCACCTGCCTCTGCCTCCCAAGTGCTGGGATTAAAGGTGTGAGCCACCACCGCCCGGCAAAGAAAGTTTTTTTGATTTTTTTTGATCCTCATTTATTACTGGATAAATTTACTGCATTCTTCTTCTTCTCCTCCTCCTCCTCCTCCTTCTTCCTCTTCTTCAATAATAAAAAGAAATGAGTGGTTATAATGTATTTTAATTTTTCTGCTATCCTAGTTTTATCAAGCATATCTAGTGGCATTCTTATCATCTTCTCAAACAATTATTATGGTCAGAAAAGTTAAGCACTGAACTGCAGACTCCCTGTTATTCTCCGCTCAAATGATCTTATTACTTTGTGATACTCAGATGAAAAGGCCAGTGCAAAAGTCATACAGTTTTCTAGTTAGCTTCTTGAAGTTTCTTTCTTTTCAATGAAGACAAAGGTTTTAACATCCAGGCTCCCTTCTTCTTCTCCTTCTTCTCCTTCTTCTCCTTCTTCTCCTTCTTCTCCTTCTTCTCCTTCTTCT
>NW_021604719.1:8901682-8943272 GCF_004785775.1 Grammomys surdaster | reverse complement strand
CTCCTTCTCCTTCTCCTTCTCCTTCTCCTTCTCCTTCTCCTTCTCCTTCTCCTTCTCCTTCTCCTTCTCCTTCTCCTTCTCCTTCTCCTTCTCCTTCTCCTTCTCCTTCTCCTTCTTCTTCTTCTTCTTCTTCTTCTTCTTCTTCTTCTTCTTCTTCTTCTATCTTATTATTATCATTGTCATCATTATCATCCTATTAATACTACTTCTTCTTCTTTGTACTTGAAAAATACTGAGTTCATACAAGACATAAATTCTTAAAGGTCAAGTTTCTATGTTGTCCATGATTTATATAAATACTTGAATAAATATAAAAATACGTGTGTGATAGATGGCATTGATGCCTTTAAACAGAATAAACATACATATAAGAGATAAAATAGTTCTTATAGCTCCTTTGATAGTACTTATGAGGTATCAGGTAGTGAGTTTACATACATTTGGTTTAGAAAATAGGCCCCTTGAAGAAAAAATAAATTCAAAGTTAAGGAAAAGACTATCCAAAGAGAGAGATCTAGAATTAAGATCCTACAGCTAAACTTATACATCTGTGAGATTTTGCTTTTAGCCAAGATTAACAAATCTATTCGATATGCAAATAAAACTTTAACTATTCATGATTCTGAGACCAATAGTTTCCACATGAAAATAAAAATAAAACAAGATGTTTATCATCTGTCATATAAGTGAATCAGAATTAAGATCATAAAATACATCAGTTCACATTCATGCCTTAAAATAGATTCTTAGAAATAACATTGAAAACAGTTATTAAAATAGGTAAGTTAAATTCACAAAATTAAAACTCTCTGTAGTTTAAGGGACATCAGGATGAAACTTGAAAATTCCATTTGCAAGATAGGAGACTATGTTTACAAACTACACATCTGATGATGACTTAATACATAGGATATAAAAATACATATAAAAAGCAAAATGAAATGAGAATTCAGTTTACATAAATAAAGAGCAGGCTTTAATATATATTTCTAAAAAACAGATAACCAATGAACACTCACAGAATGCCTCTACATTATTAGTCAAAACAACAACAACAAAATCAATACAACAACAGAGGCCATGAAAATCAAACAAAAGAAAATGGAATATGGAAAAATAACCACAGCACTTCACATGCATAAAATATTACAAAGAAATGAAATTATAGACACAGAGTTATGTTATAGGTTAGGGTGGAGAGGGTGAGATCTTCCTTAGTGGGTACAGAGTTTCTCTTTTAGTGAGCAGAAACTTGAGAATGGAGCCTGATGATTGCTGAACCATTTTGTGAATGTGATTACTATTATTGCACACCAGAAATCCCTAAAATGTTGCTGTTTTTGCCAAGTACTTTACAAAAGCAAATATCTGAAAAAATGGACAAACATTTAACATTGTATCAAGTCATTGATAACAGAGATTCATAAAAATGTTTCTCCTGGCTGGAAAGAGTCGGATAGGAAGAAATGCTATTGCTTATACTTTATCTCAGGAAAAGAAACTGGCTTCCTTATTCTGAGCCCATAGCCTCACAGAGTATGAACAACTAATTATATCCATAAATTTATTTCCAAAAAAGGCTAAGTATAGGCTAGATATTAATTCAGAATGAGGTAATACATAAAAATTATTATAATTTGAAAACATATAAATTATCAAAAATATTATAAAAGAAGGTACATTTTTATTGATTGACTAATACACCTACTGTGTGCTTTATCCACATTTGTGTTTTATTTCCTGAAAGTCAATTAATAAACTATCATCTATGGAAAAAATAAATGAATGATTTAGCATTTTGTTTGACATAATTTTAGCAGAAAAGCTAGTTCTGTTACCACTTCTCAAGAGTCTCAAAATCATGTCAAGGACTCTTCATCAATCACCATTGTTCTCTTTACATAACTTGAAAACTTGAGCCTAATTGCCTTGCTAAAGTTCATACATGTCCTAAGAGTCTCATTTATGACTCCAGGGGATTTAATTGCATGTTGGGGGAAAGTTCTGAACTTTCTTAGTTGTCCTTACTGGAGATTTCTTGGCCACATTTTGCCTCTGTACATGCTCTCTGGGGTTTAAACTTCTCCCAAGAGGATAATGTAAAAATATTTAATGGTGGAAGTAGAAATGAGAGGACCAAAATCATGCAGTCCAGAGTTTTTATAAGCATTAGTGTTTGAATATCCACTGTTATGGGGTGTATATGATTGGCCCAGGGAGTGGCACTATCAGAAGGTGTGGCCCTGTTGGAGTGAGTGTGGCCCTGTTGGAGTGGGTGTGGCCTTGTTGGAGTAGGTCACTGTGGGTATCAAGTTTTTTGTTGTTGTTTTCTTTGTTTTGTTTTAATTTTTTATTGGATATTTTATTTATTTACAATACAGATGTCATTCCCTTTCTCTATTTCCCCTCCCTAGAATCCCTTATCCCATCACCCCTCTTCCTTTATGCTTTTATACCATTTTAATTACATCCATGTATTAAGGTCAGTTCGAGGTTGAAGGTCTAGCAATACAATGGATGCAAATAGTCAAAAAACAAGCAAGACAATAAACACAAATAGTCAAAGAAAAAGTAAGGCATTAAACACAATTACATGAACACTCCCATGATCACTGTTTCTAAGGGCTTATCAGGATTACCAAAGCATCTGAGCCTATTTCCCTAGACTAGCTCATGATCATTTTCATGTCTGAAGCCTATTTCCTCGTTCTAGCCTAAAATTTAGAATCCTGTCTGAAATTACTTCTTTGTTGTAGCCTAAGATTTAGATTCCTGCCTGAAATTACTTCTTTGTTCTAGCCTAATGTCAGATTCCTGCCTGAAGCCTACTTCCTTGTCCTTGGACTATGTCATATTCCTGCCAAGCAGTCCATTTCCTTGTCCTTGGTCCATGTCAGATTCTGGCGAAGCAGCCCCAAAGGCTCTCCGCCTCTCCCCCTTTTTTTTTATTTCATTAACAAGACTGAGCCTGTCTTAGGTCATTCTGACAAGAATGACTTCCTTTACTGTCATTGAATATGCATTATCAAAAGCAATGCACTTATGTCTTAGGTTGGTAAGACTCTGTACAGAATCTTACCCATCCTTGGCTTGCCAGCATGTTAATTTAATAACTCTGGCTGGGGGTCCATTTTCAGGATCAAGCCATGTACTTTGGCTGCCAACATGTTGATGTTGTTAACGAAAAGCTTTAACACAAGGGGCAGGAATAAAAGTACTCCCAGGACAAAACGGGCTAGCATGATCAAGCTATATATGTCATTTTTGAATCTTGACCAAAATAGAAATACTGACCTCAGGCCATATGGGGAGAGGGGATAACATCTGATATGTAGATAAATAAAGTACCCAATAATAAAAAAAAGAAAGAAAAGAGAAACAAAAAGACAAACACAGATAACGGAACTGGCTATGGCAGTTGAACATTTGAGACTTTATAGCAGCAATTTAACATTACCCATATTATGGGTGTGGGCTTTAAGATCCTCATACTAGCTGCCTGGAAGTTAATAGTCTGCTAGCAGCCTTCAGATGAAGATGTAAAACTCTCAGCTCGGCTTGACCATGTCTGCCTGAATGCTGCTATGTTTCTGCCTTAATGAAAATGGACTGAAACTTGGAACCTGTAAACCAGCATCAATTAAATGATGTCCTTATAAGAGTTGTGTTGGTCATGGTGTCTGTTTACAGCAGCAAAACCATAACTAAGACATTCACTTTCAAAGCTTTGGCATTTTCATATACACCTTGTTGATATTCTTCATTTCAAGTTGTGTATTTAGTACACATTATTCTATGTACTTGACACAGTTTTGTTATTGGATATATTACTTACATTTCAGATGTTATACCTTTACCCCATTCCCCCTTCTGCCCAGGAACCCCATATCCTAGCCCCACTTCTCCTGCTTCTATGAAGATGTACCCCCAACTACCTCCCAATCCCATGTCCCCAATCATGAATTACCCCAAACTGGGAGACCAGCCTTCATGGGACCAAGGATCTCCTCTCCCACCTATGCCCAACAAGGCCATCCTCACCTACATATAGAGCTGGGACCATGAGTCCCTCCCTATGTGCCCCCAGGCTGGTGGTTTAGACCCTGGGAGCTCTTGTTGATTGGTATTATTGCTTTCCCCATGAAGCCACAAACCCTTTTAGCTCCTTCAGTCTTTCCTCTACCTCTTCCATTGGGAACCCCATGATCAGTTCAATCGTTAGCTGTGAGCATCTGCCTCTGAATATGTCAGACTCTGGCAGACTTCTAAGGACACAGCTATATCAGGCTTCTGTCAGCAAGCACTTCCTGACATCCACATCAGCATCTACCTTTGGTGACTACACATGGGATGGATACCCAGATGGAACAGTCTCCAGACTGCCCTCCTTCCGTTTGTGTCCCACACTTTGTCTCCATATTTGGTCCCTTGAGTATTTTGTTACTCCTTCTAAGAAGGACCAAAGTACCCACGCTTTGGTCTTCCTTCTTCATGAGCTTCATGTGGTCTGTGAGTTGAGTCTTGGGTATTTCAAGCTTCTGGGCTAATATCAAATTATCAGTGAGTGAATACCATGTGTGTTCTTTTGTGATTGGGTTACCTCTCTCAGGATGCTACTTTCTAGTTTCATCCATTTACCTATGAATTTCTCAAATTCATTGTTTTTAATAGCTGAGTAATAATCCATTGTGTAAATATACTACATTTTCTGTATCCGTTCCTCTGTTGAAGGACATCTGGGTTCTTTCCTGCTTCTGGCTATTATAAATAAAGCTGCTAGGAACATAGTGGAGCATATGTCCTTGTTATATGTTGGAGCATCTACTGGGTATATGGCCAGGAGTGGTATAGCTGGGTCCTCAAGAAATGCTATGTCCAATTTTCTGAGGAAACACCAGACTAATTTCTAGAGTAGTTGCACCAGCTTGCAATCTCACCAACAATGGAGGAGTGTTCCTCTTTCTCCACATCCTTGCCAGCATCTGCTATCACCTGAGTTTTTGATTTTAGCCATTCTGACAGGTGTGAGGTGGAATCTCAGTGTTGTTTTGATTTGCATTTCCCTGATGACTAAGGATGCTGAACATTTCTTTAGGTGCTTCTCGGCCATTCAAGTTTCCTCAGTTGGGAATTCTTTGTTTACCTCTGTACCCCATTTTAATAGGGTTATTTGGTTGTCTGGAGTCTAATTTCTTGAGTTCTTTGTGTATATTGGATATTAGCTAACTATCGGATGTGGGATTGGTAAAGATATTTTCTCAATTTGTTTATCGCCATTTTGTCCTATTTACAATGACCTTTGCCTTACAGAAACTTTGCAATTTTGTGAGGTCCCATTTGTCAATTTTTGATCTTAGAGCATAAGTCATTGGTGTTCTGTTCAGGAACTTTTACCCTGTGCCCAGGTATTCAAGGTTCTTCCCTACCTTCTCTTCTATTAGTTTCCATGTATCTGGTTTATGTGAATGTACTATATCCACTTGGAATTGAGCTTTGTACAAGAAGATAAGAATGGATCAATTTGCATTCCTCTACATGCTGACCTCCAGTTGATCCAGCACCATTTGTTGAAAATGTTGTCCTTTTTACACTGGACAGCTTTAGCTCCTTTGTCAACGATCAAGTGACCATAGGTGTGTGGGTTCATTTCTGGGTCTTCAATTCTATTCCATTGATCTTTCTGTCTGTCTCTGTACCAATACCTGGTACTGGTTTGCTGTATATTGCTTTTACTATGTTTAGGCATGGGCCTTGAATTCCTGATTTTTCCAAGACATTTACCATGAAGGGATGTTGAATTTTGTCAAATACTTTCTCAGTATCTAGTGAGATGATCATGTGTTTTGATTTTTCCTATGAGTTTGTTTATCTAGTGGATTACACTGAAGGATTTCCAGAATACTGAACCATACCTGCATTCCTAGGATAAAGCCTACTTGATCATAATGGCTGACTGTTTTGATGTGTTCTTGGATTTGGTTTGCTAGAGTTTTATTGAGTTTTTCTGCATTGATATTTATAAGGGAGATTGGTCTGAAGTTCTCTTTCTTTGTTGGGTCTTTGTGAGGTTTAGGTATGAATGTGATTGTAGCTTCATAGAACGAATTGGATAGTGTTCCTTCTATTTCTATTTTGTGAAATAGTTTGAAGAGAATTGGTATTAGGTTCCTTGCAGCTCTGATAGAATTCTGCACTAAAACCATCTGGTCCTGGGCTTTTTTTGGTGGGGAGACTTTTAATGACTGCTGCTATTTCTTTAGGGGTTATGAGACTGTTTCGATTATTTATCTGCTGATTTAAATTTGGTGTCTGGTTATCTGTCTAGAAAATTGTCCACTTCATTCAGATTTTCCAGTTTTGTTGAGTATAGGCCTTTGTAGTAGGATCTAATGATTTTTTGAATTTCCCCGGTTTCTGTTGTTATGTCTCCCTTTTCAGTTCTAATTTTATTAATTTGGATACTGTCTCTGTGCCCTCTGGTTAGTCTGGCTAAGGGTTTATCTATCTTGTGGATTTCCTCAAAGAACCAGCTCTTAGTTTTATTGATAATCTGTATAGAATTTGTTTCTACTTGGTTGAGTTCAGCTCTGAGTTTGATTATTTCCTGCAGTCTACTCCTCTTGGGTGTATTTGCTTCTTTTTGTTCTTGAGCTTTCAGGTGTTCTATACAGTTACTAGTGTGGACTCTCTCCAGTTTCTGTTTGTAGACACTTAGAGTTATGATTTTTTTCCCCTTAGCACAGCTTTCATTGTGTCCTATAAGTTTTAGTATGTTGTGCCTTCATTTTCATTAAATTCTAAAAAGTCTTTAATTTTTTTCTTTATTTCTTTCTTGACAAACTCATCATTGAGTAGACCATTGTTCAATTTCCATGTGTATGTGGGCTTTCTACTGTGTTTGTTATTATTGAAGACCAGCCTTAGTCCTTGGTGATCTGATAGGATGCAAGGGATTATTTCAATATTTTTGTATCTGTTGTGGCCTCCTTTGTGACCAATTATATGGTCTATTTTGGAGAAGGTACCATGATGTGCTGAGAAAAAGGTATATTCTTTTGTTTTAGGATGAAATGTTCTATAGATATCCCTTAAATTCATTTGGTTCATAACTTCTGTTAATTTCACTGAGTCTCTGTTTAGTTTCTGTTTCCATGATCTGTCCATCGCTGAGAGTGGGGTGTTGAAATCCCCCACTATTATTGTGTGAGTTTCAATGTGTGTTTTTAGCTTTAGTAAAGTTTCTTTTATGAATGTGGGTGCCCTTGCATTTGGAGCATAGATGGTCAGAACTAAGAGTTCATCTTGGTAGATTTTTCCTTTGACAAGTATGAAGTGTCCTTCCTTATCCTTTTTGATTACTTTTGGTTTCAAGTCTATTTTATTTGATATTAGGACGGCTACTCCAGCTTGTTTCTTGGGACCATTTGCTTGGAAAATTGTTTTCCATCCTTATACTCTGAGGTAGGGTCTGTCTTTGTCACTGAGGTGCATTTTCTGCATGCAGCAAAATTCTAGATCCTATTTACATATCCAGTCTGTTAGTCTATGTCTTTTTATTGGGGAATTGAGTCCATTGATGTTAAGAGATATTAAGGAAAAGTGACTGTTTCTTCCTGATACTTTTGTTATTAGAGGTGGAATTATATCTGTGTAGCTATGTTCTTTTGGGTTTGTTGGAAGATTACTTTCTTGCTTTTTCTAGTTTGTAGTTTCCCTCCTTGTGTTGGAGTTTTCCGTCTATTATCCTTTGTAAGACTGTATTTGTGGGAAGATGTTGTGTAAATTTGGTTTTGTCATAGAATATCTTGGTTTCTCCATCTACAGTAATTGAAAGTTTTGCTGGGTATAGTAGTCTTGGCAGGTATTTTTGTTCTCTTAGGGTCTATATGCTATCAGTCCAGGATTTTCTGGCTTTTATAGTCTCTGGTGAGAAGTCTGATGTGATTCTCATACATCTGCCTTTATATGTTACTTGACCTTTTTCTCTTACTGCTTTTATTATTTTTTCTTTGTTTTGTGCATTTGATGTTTTATTTATTATGTGACAGGAGGAATTTATTTTCTGGTCTAGTCTATTTGGACTTCTGTAGGCTTCTTGTCTGTTCATCGGCATCTCTTTCTTTAGATTAGGAAAGTTTTTCTCTACAATTTTGTTGAATATTTACTGGCCCTTTAAGGTGGGAATCTTCACTCTCATGTGTATCTGTTATCTTTAGGTTTGCACTTCTAATTGTGTCCTGTATTTCCTGGATGTTTTGGGTTAGGAGCTTTTTACATTTTGCATTTTCTTTGACAGTTCTGTCAATGGTTTCCATGGTATCTTCTGCACATGAGATTCTCTCTTCTATCTCTTGTATTCTGTTGGTGATGCTTGTATTTATGACTCCTGATTTCTTTCCTGGGTTTTCTATCTCCAGGATAGTATCCCTTTGAAATTTCTTTATTGTTTCTACTTCTATTTTTAGATACTGGATAGTTTTGTTTAATTCTTTCACCTGTTTGGTTGTGTTTTCTTGCAATCCTTTAAGGGATTTTTGTGTTTCCTCTTTAAGGGCTTCTACCTGTTTACCTGTGTTCTTCTGTACTTCTTTAAGGGAGTTACTTATGTCCTTAAAATCCTCTATCACCATTATGAGAAGTGATTTTAATTCTGAATCCTGCTTTTCCTGTGTGATGGGGTGTTCAGGGCTTGCTATGGTGGGAGAACTGGATTCTGATGATGTCAAGTAACTTTGGTTTCTGTTGCTTATGTTCTTGCACTTGCCTTTCACCATCTGGTTAACTCTAGTGTTACCTGTACTCACTGTGTCTGACTAGAGTCTGTCTTTCCAGTTATCTTGCTTGTGTCAGAACTCTTCATAGTCCAGATGTCTCTGTTTTCCTGTGATCCTAATCTCCTGGGTAGAAGAACTCCTGGGACTCAGTCCGCCTCTGGGATCCTGATATCCTGCTGCTCTGAGTGCAGTGGTTCCTCTGCTGCTCTGAGTGCAATGGTTACACTACTCCTCTAAAATGGTTCAGGATATGGTTTCTTCACAGGAGCAGACCAGCCAGGTGTCTGCCTCAGCCAAAAGGAACAAGCAAGGGATGGAAGGGGAGTAGTATTCCGAAGGGGCAGGGTTTGGGTAGGTTGCATCTTGGGGGCTTAAGGTTGTCGGGGAGGGTTCTTACCTGCTGATCTAGGAAGGTTCAGGATATGGTGTCTTCACAGGAGGAGACCAGCTAGGTGTCTGCCCTAGCCAAAAGGACCAAGTGAGGGGTGGAAGGGACTTGACACAGTTTTGTTTATCAGATAACATCTTGAATTGCCACTCATTTTTCTTCCTGGTGTATATTAACAGTAATTAGAAAAATAATACCCAGGACTTCATCTTCAACTGTCTCATGTGCTACAAGCTATTGCAGAGATGCTGAGCACAGTAAATACCAACAACTGGGGAAGAATGTTGTACCAGCAGAGTTAGTGATACAGGAACAAGAGATCATCATGATGAAAACTACAGGAAGGTCCACTGTTTTCCAGGATCAAAGCAATTATTACTTTATATTAAGGAAAATGCTGAAAACAGTTATGAGTACATTTGGTGTTTCCTATTTGTATCCAGAAGTCTCTTGAAAGACGCAAAAAAGAATAACGCTGTTCACTGGAATATAGCCATGCTTAGTACATCCAAAAGTCATCTTAATTGAATGGGAATAAAAAAGTAAAATTGAGTAATAAAGAAACGAGGGAGCTATGGCTAGGGTTAATGAGGAGCAAAATAAGATCTGGTTTTGGTCATTTCCTCTATCAATCTGTGAAAACTTTCTTGTGCCTCCCTGTGGCTAAACTCTGCTTCATATGCAAGTCTGCCTGTATGCCTTTCCACTTTACTTTTTACCTTTACCCAACTCCACAGTTGACAAGTTCCTGAGACCACAGAATAGGTTTTAGTCTAATGAATTTTCCTCAACTGGGAGATGTTAATGTCTACTGACTAAATGACTTAAATGTATTAAAAACATGATCCTACATGCAAATCATTTTATGATTTTTTATTGATGATGTGGATAAGTAATGATAGCAATGAAATGAACAGCATTCCTTAGAAAATAACACTCATTAGGCACCTGAATTATTAAGGATTTAAGAAAGAAAGTGCAGAGAAAATACTCTATAAACATATATAAAATTATAGTTCTCTTTGCTAAAATGCTTTTAATAATAAAAATCTGACTAAACATATCCAACTCTGTCTAAGCACAAACACATGAGTACTGCGTATTCTGAGACCTGGTACAAGGAAATAATCATCTAGTCTATCCCTAGAAATACGGTTTTATGTTGTTCAGTGAAGGCTTCTTTACAGTGTGTTATTTTGTCCAATGGATTTTTGCTGATACAAGATTTCTAAAAGGATCCATATAGTCAGTGTCTTTTAATAAAAGCTTACTTGTATTGGTGCTTTAATCGTATTATTGTATTTGAAACAATAATCTGTTATCCCAGTTATGATTAATAAGAAAAGCTGTTTATCCCTGTTACTACTCTTGTTTTGGCTAATAGAAGAGACAGTAAACAAAAAATACTAAAGTACACAGATAACTGTTTTGGTAAGTACCCAAAACGAAGCAGGCACTGATGGAAAATATCTGGGGAAATAGCTCAGACAGAGGAGCCAAGGAAAGGATTTTTGAGACTAAAGATAAACCCCAGAGCTAAAAAACAATACTTATAGTAAGTCAGTTCCGGGCACAAAAAAAAAGTAGTTTAAAAGCCTTTGAGATGGAAAACTCCTTAAATTTGTCTAAAATGTTGCAGAAGACCAGAAAAACTGCAGGCTTATGGTAATAATTGTTGCCTGCTCTCTCTGGTGATTTGTTTTGTTGTTGTTTGAGGCTGTTGCTTTTGTTTATGACATTTTCAAAGGAAGAAAAAGAGATATTTGAGATGAGTTTAGACAAGGAATTCCGGGCCTGACTTTTCAGGGGTATTATAGGTAGTAAGAAGTATGGCTTTGACAGTAGTTCTAATAAACAGCACTGAAATAATCAGTGAGCACAACAGAAGCATGCAGGTGTGGTCTGGATAAAGCCCTGCGTTTTAATGCACAGCATGATGCTTACAGTTAAGATTCTTTCTACATTGAGAATATTCTGAGGGGATTGAGTTTCAATATTCTTCACACACGTGCATGACAGATAGTGAGATGATCATTAAAAATCATTCTCCAACATATTCCTGTGTCTTTACTGAAGCTTTATATTGCATAGCTTAAATAGATAAAGATTTCGTCTGTCAATTACACCATGGTAATTGGGGGAAAAGAAAGGAAGAAAAGGCAACCAGAGAGGTTGTTAATTAAAACAGTGTCAGGTACTGGAAATGAATGGGTTGAGCAAGAGATAAAAAGGGCAGTATAAATTCATTAAATTAGTAAAGTAATGACATTCTATACAAGGATGAAAGCAGAAGTAGTAATGCTTTATAAAGTAGACACATTTATGAAGTTAAAATTGGATAAAGATGATGTTGACAATAATGTCAGGTTTCTGGCTTAATTAGTTTCATATACATCACATATTCAAAAAGAGAATAATCAAAAAATAACAGAGTATTTTCTGGATAAACAAGGTTCAATTTTGCCCATATTAAGACAAAGATGTTCTTTAAATCTCCTTGTTGTAGATGAGATGTGGTACTTGGGTGTAGACTCGAAATTTAAGTGAAAAAATAGTCTTGGGATGCAAATGCAGATAATGTGAATCACGATCACTTGAAAGTCGTTGATATAGTAGGGATTCACAACACAAATGAGAGAGTCTGCAGAGGAGGACATGTCAATTACAGCTAGCATTATATTAGGGTGATTAAGCAGTACAAACTACAAAACATAAGTCGGGGAAATTGAACAGAACATGGAACCATGCTGGTCATTCTAATATTTAGACTCTTGGCAGAGGCAGATCCTACAATAGGAAAACACATTTTAGAAACGAGAAAATATTGTATTGTAGGTGATATGAATAAAAAGGATGCTATGTGAGTCACATTCTACTTAAAGAATATGAGGAGCCCAGAAGAAAGCACTGGGTTATTGATGTGAGTGAAATTAGACATCTCAGTAAGAGTAATTCTAGAGAATTCATTTGCAATAGCTAAAGCCTAGAGAAAAGAAATGTTTGGTCTGGAGGTTTAGTATTTGCAAGGAAGAGTGTTCTGTTCTGTGCTTACTATGGAAGACACTAGTGCCATGTGGAGAGGGGAATTCAAAGGAAAGAATTGGGAACAGTGATATAAAGTAAAATATTCTTAGGAGATCAACAGCAATTTTGTTTCCAAATAAACTATTCCCCAGATGGAAGTCCATCATTTTGCTTCTTTGAAAAACTAATAAGTAAGTAGCAAGTTACTACAAAATATGTGGCTCATCATTCTAAAGATTTCTGCTTGGGTGCTCAGTGATACATCAAGCCTGTTTTTTGTTTCTTTGAATTTTTGGGTTTTTTTTGTTGTTGTTGTTTTGTTCTGTTTTCATGATGCAGATAATTCTTTAATTAGGTTTACTTGGCCCCAGTAGGTAAATATGGTTACCAGGATAAATCATCACACATGGAAATCTCCAAGTACAGATTTAAACATAGTAAAAACAGAAGAGAATTTGGAGGTACGGTTGTAGTAAATGGGTACAGGGGTGTTAACGAATAACGGAGATAAAGGAAAACTGTATCTGTATGTTAATGAAGGTATGCTATACATGGATGTGTATATTTGTCTGAATCAATAGTCACTGTATTTTATATTTACTATTGTCAGACACTATATGTTAAACTTGCTTTAAGAGGAGTGTATTTAGAATCATTAGTAAGAACTTACTGCTCTTACTCCATGTATTGCCTGAAGTTCCAAATCCCACTTCTGTAATCCATCTCAAGTGCCTCTCTCTCTCTCTCTCTCTCTCTCTCTCTCTCTCTACTCCATCTTTTTTTTCTTTTATTCTTACTGGATATTTTCTTTATTTACATTTTAAATATTATCCCCTTTTCTGGTTCCCCCTCTGAAACCCCCTATCCCATCCATCCTCTCCCTTGCTCCTATGAGGGTGTTCCTGGGTCCATCCATGTGTACTCCTTGTTTGGTGGTTTAGTCCCTGGGAGCTCTGGGGGTTCTGGTTGGTTGCTATTATTGTTCT
Organism: Grammomys surdaster; assembly: GCF_004785775.1. Classification (NCBI taxonomy): domain Eukaryota; kingdom Metazoa; phylum Chordata; class Mammalia; order Rodentia; family Muridae; genus Grammomys; species Grammomys surdaster. The sequence goes on along the minus strand of NW_021604719.1, from coordinate 8,930,100 downwards.
TCCTATGGGGTTGCAAATCCCTTCAGCTCCTTCAGCCATTTCTTTAACTTCTCCATTGGGGACTCCATTGGGGACCCTGTGCTCAGTCCAATGGTTGGCTGCGAGCATCTGCCTCTATATTTGTCTTTGATTTTTAGTCTCTTGTCTTTGGTATCCATTTATAATTCTTCATCTGCTCTGCTTGAAGCTTTTGTCTCATAAATATCCCCCAACTCTTCCTCATCTTTCCCTTGCTCCCTGCCTGTTCTTTAAACTATCTGGTGCTGACAGTTTCTTGTGAACTTTCTATCTTAAGCTGTGGTTCCAGTCCTCTATAGTTATACACCCAATCTACCCTCCATAGCTGAGCACTCCCTTGGGGCTGGGACCTCTGGAAAAGACTGGATCTCTTTTCTCCTGTTCTTTAATTCTGAAATTTCATTTATTTCTCTGCTACTAAGACTAGTATTTTTCTACTGTCTTTGGAGCATTGGAAAATTCCCCACTATTATCTCAGAGATTCTGGTAGGCAGTGCACAGGTACGGTTTGGTGTTTTCTCATTGTTCATCCCAAGAATTTACTGACATAGAAAACAGCTGTACTTTTCAACTATTTATACCTTTGATATTCTCTTTTAAATTCCCTTAAATATTATGGAATATTATGCTATTCTGCTGGGTTTCATAGGTATGGCTCCCCATAGACTCATGTGTTTTAGTACTTGGCTACAGGAAGTGGCAGTCTTAGAAAGTGCGGCCTTTTTGGAATGGTGTGTCACTGTGAAGGTGAACTTTGAGGTTTTATATGCTCAAGCTATTCCCAGTGTAACACTCTCCTTATTGCCACAAGAGATCAAGATGTAGAATTCTCAGTTTCTGCAGGATCATGTCTACCTGCATGCTGCCATGATTCCTGCTATGATGATAATGGACTAAATCTCCTGAAACTGTTGGCCAGCCCCAATTACATATTTGCCTTTGTAAGAGTTGCCATGGACATGGTGTCTCCTCACAGCAATGAAACTCTAAGACAACCTCAAATAGATAATTATAAGACTACAGGGAAGGGAAGGTTTTTTTTTTTTACCTGATATTGGCCTTTTTAGCTCTTTCCAAAATTACTGAAAATTTAAGGATTAAACCTTATTCCTTATTGTACCTGTAAAAACTAGTATTATTCATAATTTATAGTCAGAATACTTGTCTGACTATAAATAATTTACCTTAATCATTCTAAGTTTGTTGAAATTAACGATGAATTATTATAACAAAATATATCTACACCACCACTTACAAATATTAAATACTTCATAGTAATTCTTAATATTGATATATTAATAGTACCTAAATATATAACTTAAAATATGTAATTAAATAACATTAGACAAAGCCAAAAATTTGCTTCTAGCAATAAATATAACAAATTATTTGTTTAAAAATGACAACTTTTGTTATTAACATTAAAGATAAATATCACATTATAAATGATACAATCTAAAAATGTTTTTTCACATTTATCCATCAAAATATTTAAATCCAGGATGGTGAGATGACCCAGTGGATAAAGGTACTTGCTAGGAAGCCTGGAAGCTTGAGTCTAGAACTCATATGGGTGGCAAGAAAGTTTCAATTTGTGCAAGTTTTCCTCTAGTTGACATAAGTATACCACAGTAAGTATGTGCATATATACACAACCTACACTAAACAATGTGATAGAAATTAAAAATTAAGAAACGTAAATCACAATGAGTATTTACAAAACCATTAGAGAATACATTGTACACTGAACATATAAGCTACAGAAAGATTGCTAAGGAAGTTGATAGTGTGTTGTTCACCTTCTCTGGTCTCAGAAGAGGATACCTTAATCAGAACATTCCTTTCCAAGGGATACATTTCCCCAGCTAGTGCCATGTCTGAAAGTGCTCCTACAAGGGGTGTGTGTGTGTGTGTGTGTGTGTCTGTCTGTGTGTGTTTACTTATCTGAATAATGTGAAAGTGTTGTGTAATATTGTAAGGTCTAAGCAGTTAAGTAAAGTTCTGACTCTAACCTTATTCTAACCTATTGCTAAGAACCATTGTCTTATTTTCTTGTGAACCACTGTAGAATATTGTTTTCTTTTTACTGTCTACCAAATCTCTAAAGACAAACTTATTTTTGACAATGAAAGTCATCTATCCTATTTCATGCCTTGACTTATTTATATTGCCTATATTATTTGTCTAATAAATTCATTATCGGAATGTCTGAGTTCAAAGGGCTCTGTTGGGTTCTTGCTCTCATAATATCTCTTCAATGCAGCGTTCGCTGGAGACAGATGGATATTTTATGTTGGTCAACGATTAACTGAAAAAATATAAAATAAAATGAAGTAATTGAAATCACACAGAGGGACAGGAAGATTATTTCCATCTCCTTGAAGTTTTCAGTCGGCCATTTGTGAATACATATCTCATATTACTATTACCTCCTGAGCTTTCCTCTTCTACTCCCTTACTGCTCAGACTTCAGTGACTGCCTCAATTGGTTTGCAATATGGATTTTTAGTATCTTTTTCTGTTTCATTAAGAATACAAACATACCCCTATGAAATAGACTCTCTTTAATCACCTACTTCTGCTCCTTACCTATGAGCAATAATCATGATGAATGTGATCTATAAATAACTTCATAAAAAGAACAATCAAATTATTAAATCACGCTTGATTCTAGTTTTTGGTTCTTTTTTATTTTCACCTGCATAATAAATATCAAGTTTGAATACATTTTGCACTATTTTGATATATCTGATCTGTCAGTCAATATGGCATATCTTGTTACTACCATTTCATCTTTCTAAAAGATGCTTTGACATTGTCTATGCTAGCAGTTGACAGTCACAATAGGGTGACTATGACAGGAAGATATATGGTAACATTTACTTAAGGTCAAATGTTTTACTTTGCAGGAATAAAGGAGGAACTTAGAACACCAACAGCACTATGGACATGTTTTGCCATCTTACACTGCCTATCCTCAAACTTCCATTTTTATGCCAACACATAGCTAAGTTACGACATTGTTTCTAAGTTCTGCATAGGCATTCACAATGTCCAATGTTAGATTCAGGAAACTTTTTCCATTTACCTGGAAGAACACAGAATGAATTAAGATCTGCATTTTGATCATTTAAAAGGTAAACAAAAATATAAGCATTCAAATATCATCAGCAACCAGAGAACAATTCTCTGGCACTCTGTTCCTCTGTGCCCTGGTACTCTTTGTAAGCGTTCATTCCGTTTGCAATGGTTCTGCACTATTGCTTCTTTCCCATAACACAAAACATAACTCAGACATCCTCTTCTCATCATGGCAAACCTCCAGGGACTATGCATACTAAGTGCCTCAGGTTCTTCATCTCTCTTTAATTGTATTTTCCTGCATTTCCTAAAGGGATTGATTTGTTTCCACTTTAAAGCGCTCTACCTGTTTGAGTTTATTTCCTGCATTTCTTTAGTGGATGTATTCATTTCATCTTTAAAGGCCTCTATCATCATTGTACAATTGTATAAGAAAAGCATTTTCCTGTGCTTTAATTGTATAAGGATATCCAGAGCAGGTTGTAGTAGGTAAGCTGTGCTCTGAAGGTATCATATTGCCCTCACTTTTGTTGATTGTGTTCTTTTGAAGTCTCTTAGCCCTCTGGATGGCATTAGTCGCTGGATGTTTCCATTGTAGTAGATATTGGGAGGAGCCTAACCTGGATTACCATGGTGTAGCAGGCCTCTGATGGGTAACCTTATGCTATATGTTTCTGGATCAGCAGGATTAATGAAGGCGAGCTGAGAGGTGAAAGAAAGATGGGGTCCAGCATGGATAGCAGACTGCTCAGGGCAGCTGATGGTGCCCCACCTTCCCAGTGAGTATGGAAGATGGATGTGGAAAGGAAATTTCGGCTCTTAATCTCTCAGTCATTCATATTACCTTTCTCTTGTTCTATGAAGAGTGACACAGCTCTTTTCATGAACACAATTATCTCTAAGTGTACACTTAATCATTACGCCAAGGCCCTAAGTGGAAGACAATTATCAGAGAAACTCGAATTCATATTTGTTATATGGATGATGACTAATATTACTGAGTGAAGATAAATATGGAATCAATATTACAGATCTTACATATGAAATAGCTTCTTTAATTCTACAAATACATTGATTATTTCAATATTATAAGAATCCTTAATAGATACAGATATTAGGGCAGTAATATTATAAAAATATATGTTCCAAGTTAATAAAATTATTCTCTCTTTCCATTACCATGAATTACAGATAGTTGTACCTATCAGGTATTTGCAGAAACATTGAAATCCTTTTCTTTACATTCAAAGCAGTCTCTGACTGCTACACCATTGGTTTCTGAAAAACTTAGACTGCCAAAAGATCACGTGTCTCTTTGTAGTCCTATGAACCTCATTGTCACTGGGCTTCTATTTACATTCGTCATTTTTAAATGGTATGTCACAAATTGCCATTCCTCTGCCTTTCCAATCATAGTATCTGTAACTGAGGAGCGCTATTTAACTTTGCACAAGGCTTAAGAGTTATCCAGCGCAAAAGTTCTTCATAGATTGATTGCCTCACTAATGCTTTAATGAGCAATTCCTCAATCCACTTGAACAACATCCACCTTTCAAGAGATCCAGTTTTATATCTAACCGTGGATTACTTTTCAGTTTAACTACAATCTATTTTTACAAAGTTATTTCTGTCTTAGCTGTATCAGGGCTACTGTTTTTCTTTCAGTTCAGAACTGTTCAACAACTTGAAGATAGCTATCATACCTAACAATTCCCGCTCTTTGTTTAATCAATGTACTGCTGTTTTGTAATCATTCTTCAGGTGGCTCTTACTTGCCATTGAAGAAACTGTTAAATGTTCTGTGGCCAATATCATACTTCACCTGCCTTGCTTGACCATGTCTTCCACCTGTTGACTCTGGGTATTTACATGAACCTCCCTCCATATGTGGTCTATAGAAACACACCTAGTATATATTAGGCACTGTACAAATAACTGCATCTATTATTATGATAAATCGGTAAAATCAGGAATGAAAAACTAAAGTCTCTGCCGGAAATGTGAACCAAGTCTAGTGCCTTGTTTATCATGAATTGATTTGGCTGCATTAAATTAATTACAAGGTAGATTATACTGTTAAGATCAATTTATTTGTAAGGTTTGCCAGGGTTTCTAAAGAACTGATTTAGTCTATATTGTTAGTTTGTTTAAGGAGACAAGCAATTAAAGGATCTGAACTTTAGTGTGCTGCTAGATTTTTTCACTAACAACTTCCCAGGCAGTATTATTTATGTTTACGTGTGATTGTGAAGAGAATGCTCAAGAGCTTTCAATGTTTCTAAAGATATGGAGAAATGGCTCAGTGTTTAAATGTATTTGCTGCCTTTTCAGCAGACCCAAGCTAGGTTCCCAGCACCTAATGGGATCATTTTTTTGTTTGTTTTGATTTGTTATTTGTGTTTGTTTGTTTGTTTGTTTGTTTGGTTGGTTGGCTTTCCAGACAGGGTTTCTCTGTATAGCCCTGTCTGTCCTGGAACTCACTCTGTAGACCAGGCTGGCCTTGAACTCAGAAATCTGCCTGCCTCTGCCTCCCAAGTGCTGGGATTAAAGGCATGTGCCACTACTGCGTGGCTAATCGGATCATTTAACAACTGCTTATAACTCTACCTATAGAGGATTGGATTTCAGTCTGCTACAGGCATCCGTTCACATACAAATAAATAAAATTAAATCTAAAGAATTTTTTAAAGGAACACTGGCTAAGACCATGATTAACTATTAGTGAATCTTATTCAAGTCCATTGATACAAAGTTGAGTTTTACTGAGAATGAGAAAATTAATTAAGACATAATTGATACGTTGACTTATTTCATGTTAGATGACATTCTTATGTATAAAACTTAAAATGGAATGTTTGTATATTCTTGGTTAAACTAACCATTAAACATGTTGTGATTTTTGTTTTATCAATTTTAAGGCTGCTTTATTATAATTTACACTTATTTGTTACTGTTATAAAATGGACAGTACTTAAGTTCATATCTTAATCTTCTTTAGTACAATTTTACTGTTTATGAGTCAGTCCTTACTTTTTGTTTCCATGGTCTTGAGAAGCACCAGTTACAGCTATGTAAGCAGTTATTATGCTGCAGTTCTGGTCATGCACTTCCTAACCTTGGCACTGTCTGAGAAGAAAATCTCTCAACAGGTCTAATAAACCCATTGTACTTTATTAGATATCATTTTCTTGTGGTTACATGATCATGTATTTTTTTAAAATGTTATTTGGCTCTTGCATTACTTCATAGTTTTATCCAAGACTGAAGAGACCAGAATTTTTGACAGCTTTTGAAATGTAAATTGTGCTTGTTTCTGGAAATGGGTTTGGGCATTTGACTTTTCCTGTTTTTACCAGTCTCTGTTAGTAGTTTACTTGTTATTAAAATATATTTTTGCTTTATTATATCGGTTGTTTTTGAATTCCCAACTTGCCCTTATTATATAAGTTTTATTGTTTATATAACTATTCAAGAAAACCAACTCATTCTTGACATTTTGAATTTTTACTATTGCTTTTGTTACTATTTTTTTTAATCATATCACATTAGGATTGAGAATTTACTGTGTAAGATATTGATTCTATGGACTCACTTGGGCACTTTAGTACACAAATCTGTGGTCATGTTTATAAGAACTCTGTTTATTAATTGGAGATTTTTTTATCAACTGTAGCTGAAATTTTATCCATCTTCTCATTTGTTTCTCAGGAACATGAAGATTATTTCTCTGCACTTCACAGTCTGTGAGAAGCACACATCAACACAGCTGACTCCTCATCTGTTCTCTGCCATCTGCCTTTTGTTTCACACAGTGTTCGAGGTTCTCTGTTTACATGCGTGTATGCATTTCACAGCTACCCTGTCATTCTGCATTGCTCCTTTTTTAGCATATGACAAAATTATAACTACTTGTTCTTTAGACAAATAATTGCCATCGCATGAACAGCAGGTACTAATAATTTGGCTTTGATCATACTGAGGTTTGAGCCTAGGTCCTTGTACATTCTGGGCAAGCATTCTACTATAGGACTAAATCCTTAAACTTCTTTTTTCTTTTCATTTGAGACAAGTTATCATTACATCTCCAAGCTATCAATGAACTAACTCAGTGGCCTGACTTATCTTTAAATTTTCAGTCACATGTCTAAGTCTCCCAAGGGCAGAGGAAAAATTATAGGCCTGTATCATCATGTCAACTTGGAATAAACTATTTCTAATGACACCAAGAAACAATTAAGTTAGATGATACATAGCTCTGCTTTGTTTATTTATTTTTTGGTTATTTCATATATGCAATCAGTACATTTTGATAAAATCCAACTTTGATTCCCTCCTTTCTAATATCTCTCCAAGTTCATATGTTTCCTCTAAATACCAGTTTGAATTTTAACAATAAGGCAAAAAAAATCTAGACATATTCCTACTATATGATCCAGTCATATTTCCAAAGAATACTTAATAATGCTATAAAAGTGTCCGGTTATTTATGTTCATAACTGCTGTATTTACAAAAGTCTATAAATGGAAACAGACTAAGGTCCATCACCTAATAAGAAGACACGGAAAACATGGCATATGTACATGTTATAACACAATTCAGCTATAAAGAAAAAATGAAACTCATAGCTGAGATTGATAGAACTGGAAATTTTCATTCTGGATGGGATAGCCAGGTCCCAGAACACAAATGCTTCATGCTCTCACACATATGAGTGTTAGAGAACCTTTAGATAATTTTGTTTAAATCAGAAGCATATATTGTTTCTAAGAGCAAAAAAACGGAGAAAGCTTAAAGCCATAGATATGCACTGAAATTATTAGTACTACTGCATTCACGCTTACTCTCAAACTAAATTTTTAAGAGTTTGAAAAGCTAATTTATGTTGAGGAACAGCTTAACTTGTTTCTCTACATTGAACATGGGTCTTTGATATTTACTTTGAAAGGCAGATAAATAAAGAAGAACATTATACTCCTAGGGATACATAAGAAATGAGGAGTGGTGGGAGCATGAGCAAAGAAGAGACAAAGAGAAGAGGGACTGAGAGGTGGAAATACCAGAGCAGTTATTTGAGTAGTTCTTATGTTAGGCCCTGTGATATGTACTTTTTATGAAAAATTTTCTTAAAGTAAAAGTGTACACATCTTCCACAGAATGATGTTCCACTGTACCAGATCTGTTACCAAAGTCTCACTGTAGATGTTCATAAGTTTTGATATTCAACTTAAAATAAAAATGGGGAGTTGATTTTCTGTAACTGACAAGCTATGTTCATTTAAAGCCGATTTTATCAGAATCCTTTAGCACATTTTAGAAGGCATAACTCAACCAAAATGGGTCATAGAGTAGCGTGTATTAAAAACAGTGCCAGTCTGATAATTTCTCCAAATCTCATTGCTAGATCATATCTAAGTATGTAAATAATGACTACACCTGCAAGAACTGCATTGTGGGAGCAGAATTCATATCCAACTATTGTCTTAGGGTTTCTATTGCTGTGATAAAAAGCCATGTCTATTGACATGATAAAACAATACTCGGGGAAGAAAGGATTTATTTTATCTTACGCTTCCAGGTAACACTCCATTACTGGGGTTAGTCAGGGCAGAAAATCAACGAACAAGGAGGCAGTGGCTGAAGCAGAAACTAGGAAGAAACCATGCGTACTGCCTTGATCACTTGACTTGCTCTGCCTGCCCTCCCAAACAACACAGAAACACGTGCCACAGGATGGACCCATCTCCATCTGATCACCCTACATCAATCATAATCATGCCAATGCCATAGACACTGACTAGCATTATGAGAGGTATTCTCTTAATTGATGTTCCTCTTTCCACATAACTCACTTTCGTCATGTTAACCAAAAGCTACATTCCACAACTGAAAATAAAGTTTGACATTTTATAATATGATATTCTATGATAGGAGTCATAGAATAATGACTACATAAAACATAAATGATGCTGAAAATGTATACAATATTTTCTACTTTCTTTGATCCTCAGGGTCTTATGTGAGACTAGTGGCTCTTGGTATTCTGATACCAGTTTTGTCTGTCACTGTCACCAACTCCCATAACTTACTTTCCTAGTTCCAGCTCAATTTTCCGTTGATATAGTACACTTTTCTCTACTCTCATTGACGCTAAGAATGGATCAGTAACTTGCACTTGAGCAGCAGAATATCCCATACCCCCTGATGACAGTAATAGCAGTGACGATATTAACACCTGAGTTGAACAGCTTTAATGAGACTTATTTTCCTATAAAAGAGAGGCACTGTTTCTAAGGGCATTCTACATGTAAAAGAGAATTCAAAAATAACAGAAATATATTTTGAAAGTCCAAGAGAATAAAATGTATGCTCAAGGGGCTTTGGCAGCAAATCTCACAAGATAATATTTGATATCAGATATAAGCTAGACAAAGCTTTACTTCAAATACATATTTAAATTATTTAGGGATTAATATTTTCAAATGTTTGTTGTCTATAAATTAATTCAGAACTTGTGTACAAAGATGAAGGTTGGGAAATTTGGTTCTTTTTTATGATAATTATACTATTTTAATGATCATTTTGAAAAACATCACATCTTAGGAGTAATGTTCAAAGAATCATAATAGCACATGGCACAACCAAAACAGTGGCAGATATATATTCGTAACCACCTTTGGTTATTCTGTAGGAATGCATTTCCTTTTTTTAAAATTGGTTTTCTTTTTTTTTATAATTTATTTTTTTCTCAAATGGTAATTCATTCACACAGGGGTTATAAAAACAGAAAGGCAGGATGTGGGGAAGGGAATGACAATGGAGTGAGGGTGTTCAGGGGGAATACAGATATCTTCAGAACCGGGTATCGGCTGGGTAGAGGTTCAGGGGACAAGTCACTATGACTCTGCCTATGACTCGCTTGTCCTTATCTAAGATGGTGTTGTCTGCCAAGGGTACCTATTTACAAGGTCTAAGACTACTCAGGCTTGTAAATTTCCACAAAAGCTGCCTGTTTACATTAGCTTATAACCATCTGTTTCAATGTTTTCCACTGAGACCCAAGACTTGGTGTTAGTATACATGTATGACAGGCCTATTGCTAATTTTAGGCCTATGGCTGATTTTAGGCCTTCAGTGTGTAAGCAGGGCTACCCCTGACATCTCCTCCCTTCTCTAAATATAAAAGGGCTGTGGCAATTCTAAACTTGCAAAGTCGGGTATAGAGGCCTGACCTCCAGTATTTGAAGGGGACCTTGTAATGGTTCCAGTCCTCCTGTCATTGTCCAGTGAGGCATGAGGGCCAGGAAATTTGGTTCTTTAGCTGTCAGTATTCATAGGTGATCAGAAATATTAGTATTGCTTTATTTTTATTGTGAGGAGTATATTGTAACATTAAAATTTTAATTTGTGGTAGTCAAATATGTCTTAGATTCAAATAGTTTATGGGATAAAAGAAATTCCATCAACATAATGTTAAAATTATATATTTGTTTATAAAACTTATTCTGATAGTTTGTAAATTGGACTCATTTTCTAGGATTTTCTGTAAAATAGAAATTATTAACACTGTTAAGAATGATAAATTGTTCTAATTATTTCTCAAGAAGTTGGCTTAAAAAGGGTACTCAAAAACCTTAATTGGGCTGGGCGGTGGTGGCACACGCCTTTATTTTTATTTTATTTTATTTTATTTTTAATTTTTATTGGATGTTTTATTTACATTTCCTATGTTGTCCCCTTACCCCATTCCCCACCCACCCAGGAACCCCCAATCCCCTCACCCCTCCTCCTTCTTCTCTGTGGATGTAACCTCTATCTACTCCCCCCACTCCCACCTCCCCACCCTCAAAATTCCCACTCCCTGGGGCATCCAGCCTTCATGTGGTCAAGGTTCTCTTCTTCCACCTATGCCCAGCAGGGCCCTCCACTCTTACATATTCAACTGAAGCGCTGGATCCCTCCCTAAGTGCTCCCTGGCTGGTGGTTTAGACCCTGGGAGCACATAATTGCTCCAGTCAAGACCATCTTCATGGACAGATGCAACGTTAGAACAGGAAGTACTATTCTAAATTAGCTAACCTGCCTATCTGCTCGTTCATTTTCTTGTTTGTATTAAAGATTTATTAAGAATATGAAAGCTTAGCCGGGCAGTGGTGGCACATGCCTTTAATCCCAGCACTTGGGAGGCAGAGGCAAGTGGATTTCTGAGTTCGAGGCCAGCCTGGTCTACAGAGTGAGTTCCAGGACAGCCAGGGCTACACAGAGAAACCTTGTCTCGAAAAACCAAAACAACAACAACAAGAAGAACAAAAAGAAAAACTTAATTGTATTGTTTACTGGAATTTCAACTAATTATTGTATGCACAAGAGTTAGACATGGAAGAAAGCATTGTCTCTTGAAGCATAATTGTTTAAAATTCTAAGTATCCAGGACTTTGAAAAATCTGTTAATTTGTTTATATAAATATATAGATATGAGTTATATGTTATGAGAATTTGTTTTTTTGTTGTTAGTTTCTAGAACGGTTACTCAAGAGACAAAGATCACTTAGTTTAAATAATTTATTTTATGGATTTTATAATAAGGTATGAATAAAAATTTCATTTATAGCCAAAATTGATAATTCTTGAGAATGGCACGTAGTATATACCACAGTCACTTGAGGATTAATATATAGGCAGTAAAAACTTTGAATACTTCATACTTACCATTTAAATTTTTCATAATAACCTATTCCAGCTTTGAGAATATCTTCTAAGCTTAGTCTGGCAGATTTCCCCATGATTGATGACAGTGGTACTGAGCTAAGTAAGAAGCCTCATTGTACTAAGGGGGGAGTCACTTCATGATCAATTTTTATTGGGGGAGAGAGGTTCATGTGTGTAATAATTTGATGGAGGGTATGTATTGGTTTTATTTTTCATATTTATCCTGCTTCTTGCTGTTTCGTAATTAAAGCAATAATAAAATGAACTAATCAGTTATCCCCATGATAAACATTATCATCCATTCTTCAGATTTGCTCTGTATGATTGATTGTGAGGATTATTTCCATTTATCAGTGTGACAGCTCAGATGCCATGACTTTTAGAAGTTACCTGAGGTTGCACATGGCTAATGATAAGAGATGGAATTTGATCCCAGGTCGTTTTATTCCAGATTTTTGAACTTAAGTAGAGAACTAGATTTTCATTGAATTGTGCTTGAGATATCTCAACTTCTGGTTTATTAAAACCTATAAGAAAGAAAAACTCTAAACTGAATGTTACAATATTTTGATATACAAATATATTGCTTTAAAAGTTATGGCATCTATGACCAGAAAAAAACAATGGAAATATTTAACTATGGATAAGAACATATTTTAAATTCATATAGAAATAAGGCTTTAAAATTTTTATAGTGTTTTTTTTTTCATTTTTACTATTCTATCTCATGAATGATCATTTCAAGCTTAAGAAATAATTGTAATATTAGTACATATTATATTTTTCCATAGCTAAGTATCTGATATTTTTAAACTTTTTCCCCAAGAAACACCTTAATCAATGACACAAGCAACCTTAGAACAGATGAAAAAAATGTGTTTAGAGTGAATGGAAATATATGGGTATAATTGTCTAAAAACATAGCTCTTAAACCCAACTAATCAGAGAATATAAAGAAAGTTTCTGTATACTGACTGAAGGAATCATAGTCAAGAGGACACTCCCATTCTTAACAGGTACTAATTGAAGCTAGTGAAACAAGTATTACTAGATATACTCACAGATTAACTTTTGCACAATGAAGTTGTGAAACTCAATACCAAATTGTCTGTATTTATGTTCACCAATGTCATAAAAAGCAAAAGAATTAGGAGTAAAAAGGGTAGTGATGTTCCACAAGCCATTGAAAATCAAAGCTTGTTTTTGAGTTTGCTATTTTATACCCATTCATGTATCAAAGCATAAGAATGTTTTAATAAGTAGAAATATGGTGCCTACTATATATTACAAATAACTGTCAGAGTAATGAATGGAAAATACACAGATGAAACTCTTAACCATTTTTTTTCTTCTTAAATCATTTCCCGTAATAGAACATTCCTATATATTTTTGTTTGGAGGCTTATTGGACAATTTGCCAAAAGTAAAAATTAAACTCATTCTTGAATGTATAACCAATACCCTGGACTTATTCATGATAGTTATTATACATATGCATCATAGATTATTTTATTCTTACCAAAACCACAGGTAAAAACAAACTCCAATTCTTCAAAGCTCCATTTTATTTATTTTATTTTTATTGAGGCTCAAAATGTCTTCAGGTGTCTCTTGGCTATTCATAATTTATTCAGAAGTAACAATTTCAAAGGAAAAAAAGCACAAAGGTACAAAGATAAAGGCAGAATTTTTAAATTTGACAGTGATGGATTTATCTTTGTGACTGTGTTGTTTGCTAACAGAATAGAGTGAAATTTCATAATTGACCTGGGAATTGTATTACTAAAACATAACACCTACTTGTTTTAGTTAGTATTGTTCACTGTAGGAAGTTAACTGAAACTTAAAAAAGATTGTCTTAATTTAATTTGTATATTTCAGTGCAATTGCATACATCTTAACTTCCATTAAGAAACTAACAAAGGAAGAATATCTTGACTCTCCTCTATTTTTCTCTAACTTTTCTAATACTTAAATTTAGATTCTAATCCCATCTCTGGAGAATTCTTACTGTGGGAAAGTTACTTAACTGTCAGCGGCTGAATCTTCTCATTTGCAGATCAGAGTAAGCATACTACCTATTTTCTGTGACTGAAATTACAGAGGGAGATAATGCTTTCAAAATGTGTGTCATATTAAATATTCTTAATAGAACTGATATGAATAAATTAGACCAACCAATTTATGTCTACAGAAGAATATAATGAATCACTTATATGCAGATAAACATATGAGAGTCAGAATCTATTGAAATTGAAAGAAATATAATTTGAATATAAATGCAAATGTAGTATAATGTTTCTCTTGAAATCATCTTTACTCATTTTAGGCCAAGCACTGTATCTGAATCAAAGATTAGAGAGGAATGAAAAATCCTGTGAACAATTTATTTCCATTTTTTTTTTGAGGCAGAGTCTGACAAGTTAGTCACCTATACGATTGATTTGGAACTTGAAGTGACATTCCCTCCATTGCTTCCCAAATGGGCTTTGGCTGTAGGAATGCAGCAATATGTATGGCTTTGAAGGATGTTTTTCATCTTTTAGTGAAGGATAATAGTACAAGATAAGTTCATTAGAGTCAAGAAAGAAATTAGGGGCTGGAGATGTGGCAAAGTGGTTAAGCACACACCATACACTGCTCTTGCAGGATACCTAAGTTGAGTTCCCTTTATCTACGTTGGATGGCTGACAGCTGTCTATAGCTTGGGCTTCAGAGGGTCTGATGTCCTCTTCTATATTACACACACACACACACACACACACACACACACACACATTCATGAATTTAACAGAAGGGCACTTGAGGGGCTAGAATGAGGAGAAGGAAGGGGAGGAGAAATATAGATACAGTACACGCGTACAAAACATTCTCAAGCAAACCTCTAGAAAATCCCAGAGACCTGAGATGGGAAAGGCTCCCAGGTCTTAAGGGAGGTGACCTTAGCAAAAATGTCCAACAGTAGAGAGATGAAATCTGAAGAGACTACTTCCAGTAGACAGGCACATGAGTGGAGGGATAGAGACACCAACCTACCTTTGACATTTTTGACCCAGCAATGTTCCTGTCTAAAAGAAATGCAGGTCCAAAAATGGAGCAGAGTTTGAAGGAAAGGCAGTCCAGTGACAAACCCAACTTGGGATCCATCCCATGGGCAGGTACCAAACCCTGACACTATTACTGATGCTATGTTGTGCTTGAAGACAGGAGCCTAGCATAACTGTCCTTTGAGAGACTCTATTAGCAGCTGACTGAGATAGATGAAGATGTGTACAGCCAACCATTGGATGGAGGTCAGAAACCCCTATGCAAGAGTTAGGGAAAGGAGTGAAGGAGCTGAAGAGGATGGCAACCCCACAGGAAGACAAGAGTGTGAACTAACCTGGATCCCTGGAAGTTCCCAGAGACTAAGCCACCAATTAAAGAGTATGCCTGGACTGCTCCAAGTCCCCAGGCACATATCTAGAAGATGATTGCCTTGTCTGACCTGAATGGGAAGGATGAGCCTAATCCTGTAAAGACTTGGTGCCCCAGGGGAGAGGGTGAGGGGAGTACCCTCTCAGTGGCAAGGGGAAGAGGAATGGGTTGAAGAACTCTGAAAGAAGGAACCTGGAGGAGCACAACATTTGAGATGTAAATAATGAAAAAAATAAATAAAAAATTCTCAAACAAAATTTCAAAAAAACTTGACATCTCACCAGTAATTCTTTAAATCTAATACATTTCTACTATTGCATGTAAACATATTGCTAGTTTTAATGATCCCTTTAATATTAGCTTAATTGATCATGTGTGATTCAATACCAGGTGTCTCAGTTAGGATTTCACTGCTGTGAAGAGATGCCACGACCAAGAAAACTCTTACAAAAGGACAACATTTAATGAGTGCTGGCTTACAGTTTCAGAGGTTCAGTCCATTATCATCACTGGAGAAAGCAGGGCAGCATAGAGATAGACATGATGCTGGAGAAGGAGCTAAGAGTTCTACATCCAAAAGCAACCAGAAGGAGATTCTATTCTGAAGGCACCAAAGAGGGACTCTTCCACCCTTGTCAGACCTTGAGAATTAGGAGACCTCAAAACCTGCCTACACAGTAAAACACTTCTTTCAGCAAGCCCACAGCTACTCCAATAAGGGCCTACAGACCAACAATGCTACTTCCCATGGGTCAAGTATGCCTAAACCACCAAATTCTACTCACTGGCCCCCACATTCACATGAGTCTAAGGGAGCCATACTTATCCATAACATAATGCAAAATTTACTTAGTCCAACTTCAAAATTCCCCATAGTATATCACAATCTCAACAATGTTTAAAAGTTCAAAGTCTCTTCTTAGCTTTATGAAATCTCTTAACTGTAATCCCATATAAAAATCACAAAACAGATCACATACTTCCAACATCACAAGATATACATAACCATTCCAAAAATGTCATAGTATGGAAATACTGTACCAAAATAACACAGAAAACCAGCTGGGCAAAATCTAAACTGAATCTCCATGTCTGATGTTAAAGCACTCTTCAGATCTATAACTTCTTTCATCTTTGCTGACTACAGCACAATTCTTTCACTTTGCCTGGTTCCACACCCTGTTAACAGCTTTCCCCTGCTCTGGAATTGCTAACATCTTGAAGTACCCAATGTCTAGTATCCATGCATCACCTTCTGGATCCTCCTAAGAGCTTACGTTGGTTCTCCAGCTCTGACTCTGTAGCACTGTAGATACTGGCTGACCCCACTCCACTGATTGATTCTGCTTTTCTTGTTGGTAATCCCATGGTACTGGAATTTCCAATATGCTGGGGTCTTCCACTGCAACTAGGCTTCACCAATAGCCTCTCATAGGCTCTCTTCATGGGAGCCATTTTCTCAATTTATACAGATTTCCAGTAATTAAAACTACTAACAGCCATATTCCTGCCAAGCAGGCCATTTCCTTGTCCTAAGCCCATGTCAGGATCTTGCCAAGCAGGCCCAAAGGCTCTCCACTTCTACCCCCTCTTTTTTTTCATTAACAAGACTAAGCCCATCTTAAGTCTTTCTGACAGGAATGCCTTCCTTATCCATCATGGAATATGCATTATCAAAAGCAATGCACTTCTGAGACAGACTTAAATGGATGACGAGCAAAACAAAACACTCTGAGAATAACGGTAGCATTCGGGGAACTGGAGAGGTGGATCGATGGTTATGAACACTTACTTGTCTTCCAGGGGTCTAGGTTCTATCCATGTACACACACTGGCTCACAATTGCAGAGATACAACTAATTCTTCTTACATTTTCATATACAATGTGCTGTGTTTACAGATCACAGTATTAGGATGATATATCACCGGGCTAATCATGTTGACTATTGAGTATATTTTTGAAGCTTGGAGAGTTTAGAATGTTTCTCTTCATGTGCTTTCTTTCTCACAATGTTGCTATTGGGTGTGGAAATTACGAAATCAATTAATATGATGGAGATGCTAAGGATCAATACACAAAAAAAGCTCACACATCAATGGAAGTAATAGACAGGTTCCCTGGAGCCCAAAATGAGTGATCACGGATCAGTAAACAAGATTTCGGTTACCAAAATTCTGTGTTTCAAAGAAATAACAGTTTGGCAGAGATTGTAGTAACAGAATGAATAAAATAATAAACAAAGGTAATTTTAAAATATGTTGGTAGAAACATTAGGTAGTTAGAGGCAATTAAAGAAATCTGTTAATTTTGACCTGGACTTGTAACATATTAACTTCTTACCAGTTCAACAGCCTTTTTAACACTAAAACCAAATGGTAACTGTAATCATAACTGTAACCCTAACCCTAATCTTACCTCTAACCCTAAAAAAAACCATAGCACTAACACTAATCATAACCTTGAGACTTCATGAACTTGACCATAATCCTAATCCTAACCCCAAACCTAACCCTAACCCTAACCTGAACCCGAACCCCAACCCGAACCCAAACCCAAATCCAAACCAGAGCCTGAGCCCCAGTCCGAGCTCTAGCCCTAGCCCTAGCTCTAGCCCTAATATTAACACTAACTCTTACAATGAGGTGATGTTTTTTCCACGATGCTTCTTTTGCTCAGAAAAACAATATGTACATATTTCAGAAGAAATCACATGTACTTTGCTTCTTCCAATCAAATAAATGTGAACTATTTCTGCTGATGGAAAAAAATATCATGTATTAAGTTATAGGGTCTATAGGGTACCGTCTCTTTGAAATTTTAAATGTTTTCAATATACCCATAATTTAAAATCTACCACTATTTAAAAATGTGAAATACAATAATAATAGAATAAAGCATATTTAGCTAGATTTTTCTCTCCTTTAACTTCTAGACAGAATGTTTTATTATGTTATTATATTTAATCTTAATTACATTTAATGTCAATTACATTTAATTTTAATTGTGGTCTTAAAATAGAACACATACAAACACACACACACATGTACACACACACACAATGCTAAAATATAATTTCCAAATCAAATAAATACAGTCTTTTCCCTTGACATGTCTATGATGGTTTGATAAATGATGTACAGAATATAGTCAAATGTCGACTCCTTATTTATTGGTTATGAGCAACAGACTACTTTTAGATGGAAACAACCCTTGACAAGTATTGACTTCACAATTATTAATACTAATTTTAAGAACTGTGGAATAAGCTGGGATCTGTTAATGAAATTGAAAATCTTGGCAAGAAAAAAGACTATTATAAGTGAGAGTATACATATTTATAAACATACCTGGCACATAGTGATGGTCACAGCATCATTGATCTCTCTTATTACCAGTGTTCTAAATCTATTTGTCAGGGTCTCTTCACTATGTAAACAGAATGTTATATACTGTCCACTTATGATATGCATTATCTGTGTCTTTTTTCATAAACTGACTTTGAAACTTTTAATCTATATTTTTCTCCTCTTATACACAAAGCTGCCTGCAAGTCATTCTAATTATCATATTTGATCAGCATAAAACACATTTTTCATTTATTTCTGAATATAGCTCAAAGTCTTCATTGTAAGTCATGTGAATCATTGAGTGCATACTGAACAGATACCATTGACTATATATGTACATGTATACATATATACATTATATATATATATATATATATATATATATATATATATATATCATTGGCTTTCATGTGTATGTGTACACTTGTGGATATAGTATATAAATGTGTTTTCAGGTGTATATGAGGTTCATACACCCAAAGTCTTATGAAAGCTCAAAGCCAATGGCTACTGTCTAATTCTATAAGGTTCTGTTTTGAGACAGTCTTTTTTTATGGAAGATTTCATTTATATGGTTCCCCATGTTTTGGCTAGACTGGCTGTCCAATGAACACAGGGGATCTCTTTTTACCTATCTCCAAACACCTTTGTTACATGGACATACCCAATTTTTCACATGAGTCTGGGAATTTGAATTCAAGTCCTGATACCTTTATCTATGGAGCTAACTTCCCAAGTCAAAAATAAGCCCTTTATTATGGGAGAAATATATAGCTAGGAATTAACAAATACATAGATGATATTGATCATCAATCTGTTTTGTTAAAATTTAAGAAGGTGCTTAATTTTAATTTCTACACATTTGATTTTAGGTATTATTTCTTAAGTATTTCCTATTATAAATTTTTTGTATCACTCAGAGATTTTTAGCAAAAAAGTCTGCAATATATGGCCAGTTCATCCTTAAAGAAAGCCAGAGGGACAGGTTTTTTTGCCATCTATCTAAACATACTTTAGTCCAGTCAAGTAGTAACACAGAATCAATAGAAAACCACTGTTGTGATGAGAAATGAAATAGATAAAATGCAATAAGCATCTGTAAATTGTGGTTGTTAGACTTCCTTCAGCTATTACATTCGTCTCCAGTTCTCCCTATTCTTATCTAACCATAAAGCTAAGTTTGGGCTCATTTTCTGGTTTTCAATTTGGAAGATTCAGTACTTTATATGAGACTATTAAAAGTACTTCAGTTAATATCCTCAGAATACATATCTTTGGACATTATTTATGCCTCTCCTGGATATATATGAATGCAATTGAGTAAATAAATTTAAAAGTCCAGATTTGGGGGAAAAGTTCAGTCTAATACGTGAAAATATTCTTAATAGCAAAAGTTATTTAAATTTAAAATGATTGGCAAAACATTCATCTGTATTCTTTAAAAATACATAAAAGGAAAGGAATTGATAGAGGTAGAGAGGAAAGACTACTTCCTCTTCAGAGGACATAATTAGTGAACTGACTAGCTCTGCTGTACAGACCAATGAAGTTCCACCAAAGGATCATGAGAAAAACCAGATTATTAGGGGAAAATGAAGCTCAAAGTAACATACCTTATTTCTCACTTTCTAAGGGAGACAGATCACCTCTCTCACTCCCTCTGTGCCTCCTGAACTCATGGTCACATTTCTGTCACCAGTTCCCTGAAAGAGAATGTAAAAAAATCAGAAATTTCAGACTTGAAGTTACCATCTTCCTATACAGAATGAAAGAAATAATTACAAATATTAAAATTATAAAATGTCCCATGAAAAGGTACACATCATCAACATCATCTTTATCATCGTCACTGTCACTTTCCAGTAAGATTTCTTGGAGTTTGATAGACATGTGGGGAATTCCTAAAGAAAAAATAAAAGCCTCATTCAAAAATTCTGTTTTATGTAATACCAAGTGTTATGGAGGAAGTGGATGGTTTAGAAAGAGGTACCACTGAGGTTCATTTAAATATATACTTACTAAAAAGTATGAGAATAATCCCAAGCTAGATAAATACAGTGGTTGTCTTTAGATAAAGGCATATTAAAGAATTATCTAAAAGTAGAAACGTACTCAAATTAAAGAAGTAAAACAGATTATAAGTGTCATAAACTCCATACAACATTAAAACTATAAAAGTAAATATCCCAGTAACCAATAACTTACCAGTTCTGTAAGCTGAGCAGTTTATGATGGACCACACAGGCTGCTCACAAAGAAACGTGATTCAACTTTTTAAATGCCTAAATGTAAGACCAGCAGTATAAAAAGGACTCATATCCTACAGGTGCCTTTCTCTAATTGCATTGAGAAACATATATACACAAATAAAAGTTAAATAAGGAAAAAGTGAACATTCTTCCTTCCAAATTGTCACCATTCCAAGGGAAATAACTGTGCTGGTTCTATCATTAACATGTCAAGAATGAAGAATTCAAGCCTCACCTTATGCCTTCTGGCTGCAATGGCATCAGTTGCACTTTGGTCTTTATTGCTTTTTATGGAATGCTCCCTGCCTTATGCAAACACCTATGTCAGCAACACTAACAGTCTTGGAGTTTCCAATCAGCTGTGCTTTCCCCTAAGTAGGGAACATTTACTTTTGTTTCATTTCCACAGAATTTCATATCAACACATGAGAACAACTCTAAGACAGTGGATCCTTTTCTCGCTGATAGTAAATGTTCAGCTTTTCCCAGAAATCTCTAACTCCAGTGCAGAAATCTCCAACTCTACGACATTCACAGTCCCTCTTTCGTGCACAGTTGATCTCAGCCATTATCACCAAGTCACTGGGGAAGACATAAGTTCTTTGCCTCTGTCAACCTATTACAACACAGGTACATCTATAGCTTTTTATATAACAAATGGTTGAGATCGCACATGGGTGTTTGTGAAACTGAGAGGTCTTAATGTGTATTCTGAAACATGACACAGAGGTCACTTTTAGACTGCAAAATGTGTACTTGTCCTGTTGGAGATACACATTGAATCACACTGACATATTTAACTTCTATGGTTATAGGAAAATAATTCATTAGGATGAAATCTATAAGCAGACTCACCTATAGAAAAAAGAAGACCCATCCCATTTATACTCTTTCTTTGTGGTTGTATGGTCCTAATGTCCTTTATATGAACAGTATGAGGAATATGGCACTCCTTTATTTTCTCAGCATTGGGCTCCCACTGCGAATATCCAATCCGTTTATTAGAACCCCTTTGAGTAAATGTGGTAAGACTAACTACTACTGAGGCAAGCCTAACAAGTCACTGATCCAAACCCACATTTAAGCCCTAAGACGAGTAGCAAAGAGGGCTGTGCTTATACAGGCTTTGCCTAGGACAAGGTATATTCTACAACTTCTTTCCTCTCATTCCAGACTTTCCCCAGCGTAAGACAATCTGGTAGCCTGCTTTGTCATTTAGTCTTGCTGACGGTAATGGTAAAGAAGAAGAACGATCTTGAGTTCCAACTGTAAGTTTCTTAGTATATTACACTAGTGTATTGCAGAGTAATGTGCACAAGTTCATAGGCTTGCATGGTTCTGAAGAATCAACAATGATTCTCAACATATCCTTTGTTCCTCAGGGTCTCCAAGATGGAATAAAGCAGAGAAACAAGGGACAACATGATTTGGCAGAGAAGTCATCTATGAAACTATGAGTGGGGTCGGGGGAGAAAATGGAAAGTGTGGGGTTTTGCTTGGACAGTTTCTTTAACAAAGTGATGCACCATGCTCTGAAAAGTGGAGTTTTCTCACTCTCTACACTGAAATGACTATGTCTACTGAAGTCACTAATCCTTCTAAAATCTGCTGAATCTTTCAGGATTGTTCTGAAAGTTCTAAAGAGTATAAAACTGTTCTTATAATCTCTCTACTTTTCTTTTATTTCCTTTTTTTCACTTCTAGGTGCAATTGCAGATCCTTTCTTGTTGTCCTTTGGAGTTTAATTGCAGTTATGATTGGTAAGGATAATTCAGAAATCTCTGTAAAAATTTTATTTTTTAATTTATTTTATTTTTTTTCAAATCCTAATTTTT
Source organism: Grammomys surdaster (assembly GCF_004785775.1). Taxonomy (NCBI): domain Eukaryota; kingdom Metazoa; phylum Chordata; class Mammalia; order Rodentia; family Muridae; genus Grammomys; species Grammomys surdaster. Next base: position 8,907,445 of record NW_021604719.1, on the reverse strand, counting down.
ATTTATTCACACAGGGGTATAAACACAAAAAGGCAGGACGTGGGGAATGCGATGAACCTGGAACGTGGGTGTTCAGGGGGAATGCAGATATTTTTCAGAGCAGGGTATTGGCTGCGTGAAGGTTCAGGGGACAGGTCGCTATGACTCTGCCTATGATTCACTTGTCCTTATCTAAGTTGGTATTATCTGCCAAGGCTCCCTATTTACAAGGTCTATGACTACTCAGGCTGGTAAATTTCCAACAGAGCTCACTCTCTTACATGTGACAGAGCTGGCTATTGAGAATTTGCTTCAGGATCTTCAAACTGTGTATTTTTCTTTTGAGCAGTACTAGGCCCTAACTCATCCTCTTCCATCTGTAGCTGTCCACATCTACTCCCTCACCTTATATGGCTTTCCTGATAAGTATTCCTCTGGAATGGGATACTGACATCAGATCTCTGTTTTATAGCTTCAGCTTCCCAGGAATTCCCCTCATACTCCTCACTCCCAGAGCAGTGAAACTTAAGTTGTAATTACTTCCTCTCATGCCTTCTTTATTCAATTGCCTTGTCTCTACCTGGTTGGGACAGGTCTAGGCATATTTTCAGAGTTGTGTGAATCCTTTCAAAGCCTTATTGCAGATGCTTCCTGACATCTTTATTTCCTCATTCTCTTTCTAGGAGGAAAATTCCCAACTACCTATGTCTGATAAGAGGAGAATTTTTCTAAGTAATATTCTTGCTTTGTTGAAAGGTTTCAGAAATGTTACTAAATCTCTTTCCTCTACACATCAAGTCCTTTCCTCTTATAGAACAGTGGAATGGACAGACTAGCATTCAAGAAAACTTTCTACCGTCCTCAGTAACCAGTCCTTGTTCTAGCTACAATGAGTATTAAATGAAAAAGAGGCATATTTCCTATGGAATTCTTTGTAAATAAATAAAGCTATGTAGAGAAAATTCAGTTGCCTAGATCATAGATGTGGGAATATTTCCCTTCTTTGGCTGCTTCCTCCAATTAATTTCACAAATGATCATAGCTGCTTTCCCCTCTGTCTTAATGAGTGAGCAACATGTAAATATTCCCAAACTTGTTTTGAATGAAAATGTGTGTCAATGGAAGTAATTCGTGTTTTCTGCTTAATTAAAACCCCTATTAAAATATTTTCTCACTTGTTAAAAAGCTGTTCTTCACCCTTTGAGAGTGATAGCCACCGGGATCATTATGACACAGAATATCATGCTTGAGTTTGGACATCAAGCTATGAATCATGGCAATTGGTTTCTACTTGGAAAGCAAATTTTCTTGCTGTGTTTTATTACTATACAATGGATTATAAAGGCCACTATTTGGTGTGTTGGACTGACCCCTTGTCCCTATTATATCAGAAAAAAATACAGTCTTAAGTGCCATCATTCATCTCAAATGATATAAACAAGGCCACTCAAAGTATATTCAGGGACTCTTTATAATAAACACAATCTTAGAAATGGATAAAACTTGCCCTTGGCATGAGTAAGTTTTCCCACTAAGTATAATAAAACACTCTAAAAATAGAAAGCACTTATATTTTCAAGAAACATAAAGTTGAATTCTACTAGAGATAAAATATTGATGGAAAATATAGGTGTTGCTGAGTAGACATCATGTGGGGAAACTGAGTTCAAGCATACTGATGAAGGGAAGGCTCATCTGCCTCTGACCCTCTACCTACATTACCACTTTGTTCAGAATCCCATATTTCATAAGAAAGTAGCGGTGTATCTTTCAGATATTGTAACACTATTCTAGGTGTGTGGGGGATATGTGTGCACTACACACAAACACACACACACACATACATACACACACACACACATGGAAGGAGAGATAGAGAGAGACAGAGACAGAGAGGAAGGGATAGAGAGAGAGATGGAGGGAGGGAGGGTAGGAGGGAGGGAGAGGGAGAGAGAGAGAGAGAGAGAGAGAGAGAGAGAGAGATTTCTGTAGGAGTTCTTGCCACATCTCAGTCTGCACAGAGAAAAGGGAAGGATCTCAGATTCCTTTTAGGAAATACCAATAGAAGAAATGTTCTGACAGTGAATATTTCTTTGTTATTCACTTTTCTTGTTGTTTGTATTTGAAGTTATTGTTGTTTTTACCCTCTAATTATTTTTAAATTTTATTTTTGTTTTCCTGTCATTATATTTATCTATTTATTTACACAAGCCTCCTTGTGACGCTCAGACCATCTCCCACCTCATTCATGCTTGTGAGTGCTGGGATTACAAACACATGTAACCAAAGCCTGGCTAGATTTTCCTCACCAACTAGAGAGTTTACACAACTATTTTTTTTAGGTTTTTTGAGACAGGGTTTCTCTGTATAGTCCTGGCTGTCTTGGAACTCACTCTGTAGACCAGGCTGGCCTCAAACTCAGAAATCCGCCTGCCTCTGCCTCCCAAGTGCTGGGATTAAAGGTGTGTGCCACCACAGCCCGGCTACACAACTATTTTTTAAAATAGTAGACCTCATTATAAAATTTCACAAATTAAAATATTTACTATTATATAATATTAGCTATATTGTAGAGTATCTGAATTGACCTGAGTGATACATATATTATTTCTCAAGCTTACAGCTTTGTGCTGTGAAAAATCATGAAGTCTGTCCTTACCATTTTCAGCAAAATATCTTTAACTATTGTTAACATTCTGTATTTTAATAGATTGTTCCAACTTGTGTGAACTACATAACTAAAATTTCATGTCCTATTACAGACATCCTCTTGGCACTCTCAAAATCCTAACACCTACAAACCACTTGAACCCTTGGTAACCACTATACCACTTTATGTCCATTTGATCCAATTTTAGATTCTATGTTTTCTTAGTTTGGGTTTTATTGGTGTGAACAGACAGCATGTCCAAGGCAATTCTTATAAAGACAACATTTAATTGGGAATGGTTTATGGGTTCAGATGTTCAGTCTACTATAATCAAGGAGGGAGCATGGCAGCATCAAGGCAGGCATGGTGCTGGAGGAGCTCAGATTTCTACATCTTGATCCAAGACAGTGAGGAGAAGACTGACTTCCTGGCACCTTGGAGGAGGGTCTCAGAGTTCACCCAAACAGTAATACACTTCCTCCAACAAGGCTACACCTCTTAATAGTGCCATTCCCTGGATCAAGCATATTCAAACCACTACATATGTGTAAGTTAATTATATGGTAATTAACTTTTGAAAAAGCTTGTTTTTGGTTGTTGACAAACATTCTTCAGATTTGTTCATGTTTGTGCAAAGAAAGGAAAAAGTCAATAATATAGAATTGAGAAAGATTTAAGGAAATTGGAAGAGTGAAGTATTACCCATTGTCAAGGATCTACAGTCTTAATGCTCCCAACACCATCTCTGCTCTTTCCTATTATTTATTTATCTGTTTGCTTGTTTCTTTATTAGCAGAGTGTAGAGAGGAGTTGCCTGGAACTTATACTCCTACTATCTCAGCCTCCAAAGAGCTAGGATTAGAAGAGTGTGCCAGATATCTCCCAACTCATTATTCTTGTTTACATGGCTCTTGCATATAAAGTCATCACATTCCTTAAAAACAAACTAGTTACACATTAAGCAATATTATGGGTTACTGTGTATTCTAAAGAAAGACAGAGGAAGAAGTAAGGTTTCTAGACAGTAGGCTGCCCCAGCCTGTAAGACAATTCTTGCCTTTAAGGAGCATCTCACACCATCCAGTACAAACCCAGAGAACTCTGAAGTTTACCACCAGCACTGACTCTGGGAAAATAAGGCCAAGCTTTAACACCTTCACTAAATTGATATATTAGTTAATATATGAATGATGAAAGAGAAACACATATTCTTTGATTTTAAGATATTAAACAGAGTAAATGAACCACAGGCTTTCTACATAGAGTCCTTCTGGAAAGTAAGACCAATCCTCCTTACATCTTCTTCATCCTGTGCTTCTGCTCCTCCATACTCTTCCTGGTTTTCTTAAAAGATTCATTCATTCCTATCCTATACTGTTGTCCTTTTCTTCTGAAGTTGAAAAACAACTACAGTTTAACATGCTCTTCTTCACAAAGTAATCATTTATTTCAGTATTGGTAAAAATCTATGAATACTTTTAAAGTCCTGTCTATGTCATCTATCATCATCAAGTTTTCTTAGCCCTGACTTTCCCAAATCGTCCCTGCTTCCCATTATTTTTGTGTTTTCTATGTTCACATAGAGAACAAAGACTTAGGACAGTGACAATTATTCTTTGCTCCACAACTTGACTGAGGATAGAGGCTTAAATTATGATACCTATTTACAAGAAGAGTCTTCTTGGACCTCACCATTAGGCTCATCAACTGGAGATGTACTAAAATGCTACACATCAATCTGTCCATATTTAAATTTATCACTCTCCATCACAATCTTACATTATTAATATTCTTATTCAGTTTTTCATTTACTCCTTAAATCTCAATACTGGCTATAAATATTTCAATGGATGAATTTCTGATGTTTAATGAGAATCAGTAATAGCACACATAAATTAATCATATGAACTCAAGTAATACATAATTTGACTCAAAATAGTCATGTTGGTTGATTGCATAATTAAAGTGATAAAACCCAATATCAAGTATGAAAGCTTCTTTACTGGGAACTTTTTATGGCTCTGTGATTCTCTGTCACCTCTCTCTTAGTCTACATGTATCCAGGAAAATGGTGACTGCGTACTATCAATATAGTGCATAGAGAAGAGGAAGAGCTGACCATAGCATAAGTTTGCAGCATATATGTAGTTTTTACTATAATTTGGTCATCCTATCTTCTTCAAAATTCTAACTCATTTAGTTTCATTGTGCTTGATATAGTTAAGCTTTAATATTTTGATAAGCAATGTGATGCAAAAAATATTTTAAACATAAGATTTAGCTTTGATTTTAACTGCTTTGCTAAGTTTTAATCAGTGACAATAACCTGTACTTTTAAGCATGTTATTCATAGTTACTAAATAATTTTAATGGAAGATAGAAAGTGTAATAGCAGATATTTAAGGATAACATCATGAATGATCAACAGAAGACTAATACATGTTGACATAAATGTTGAAACTGAAAAAAAATTCACAGATGCGTAGATGTTTTATTGAATTGAACAGAGAAAGATGTCTATGGGTATAATCAAAGTGTCATTGTCAGGAGGATGACACTTCATGAAGGATCATGTCCTCTCAGATGAATTACAGTCAAATTTATCAGAAGGAAAGAAGTGAGATTCATTATGGAATCTTGTTTTTATGGTCTCTTAAACAGGAAAAAGATATGTTAGCTGTTATATAGAATTATCTCAACAACTAATGTGACTAGTATTAGATTGCTATCATACAAATAAGTTGCACAAAGTAAAACTATTAGACAATATTTCAAATGAACAAAATTACTTAACAGAGGAAAATTGACAATAGTCTGCTAACACATCAAATTCAACAATCACCATGATCCCATGACTCATTCCGGTGATTCAGGGATGCTTCAAGGTTTGTAAATCAATGTGATACTTCACTTAATAGACTCAAGTATTAAAGACTATCAACAGACACAGAGCAAATGTATTATACATGGTAAATATAGTGCTAATATTACAATAATTGGGAAAAGGTTAAAAGCTTGGTCTAAGGGATATGAAACAAGACAAGCGACTCATTTTTATTACCCTAAACATTCCACCAAAAATATATCTGAACTGCCAGACTGACAGTCACGGTAAAGGAATATATATATATATA
>NW_021604719.1:8895098-8901582 GCF_004785775.1 Grammomys surdaster | reverse complement strand
ATATATATATATATATATATATATATATATATATATATATATATATTTCCCATAATTCCAGAAAGTGAAATAAAAAAATCACAGATTCAGTGTCAGTGTGAGGTAAGTATTTGACCCTAATCTAATCATAATAGTAGGAAATAGTCTCTAACAACAACAACAATAACAACACACATACACACCTTCTAATACTTTCAAAATAAATAAAATGATTGAAATTTTAGAAAAACATCAATCATTCCAACATGGGGTTTTCAGAAAAAGAAAATGAAGCAACTTCTCTTATAGTCGCTATAAAAAAAGACAACAAACAAACACAATGAAAATATAAAAAGATGTCTTTATTAAAACTATAAAATATTGAAGAAAGATGTCAAAATGAAATAGAATAATTGGATTGTATCTTTCGGCTAATAGTTGAATGCTTGAATGTAAAAATATCCAAACTATCCCAAGAAGTTAATATTCAATGAAATTCCAGTAAGATCACGATGCTACTCTTCACTGAAGTAGAAAAACAGTCTTAAAAATCCACACGGAATCACACAAGCACTCAATAATAAACACAATTTTGATATAAATTAAAAACTGGAGATACTGCCACCTGATTCCAAAACACATTACAAAATCATAGAAATGGAAACACCCTGGCATTGATATAAAAATGAACACATAGATTAAGAAAATAGTTGGAGGGCTCAAAAATAAATCTATATAACCAAAGCTACCATTTTTTCAATGAGGTTGATATGAAGTACATTCAGGAAAAATATTTTTGATAACTGTACCAGTGTAAATAGATATTATATGAAGTTGAAAAAATTTAACAAGATAATGCAGAAATCATCATATCAAAGTTGGACAAGCCAAATCAACAGAAAAATAAATCATAAAACACAAGTATAGTAATTATAAAATACGAGAGGAAAATAATTTTTCAATACTACTACAGGCTTCCAGTCCACAGTCCTCCTGGTAGGTTTGAATGGAGCATCATCAGGCTGAGTAGGATTAAGAGGGAATGCTGTGTTTTCATGAAATTCTCAGTGTGCGAACTGTTTTCCTAAGTGGAATCCCAGGCACTAAAATATCCTTTGTTTAAGGATCACTATAAATTTTACTTATGATTGTGCATTACCTCATATCAGAGTGATTGATGTCCAAAAGGAAGATAGCAAATACTGGAGGGGCGGGCAGAGGAGGAACTCCACACTGATGATGGAAATCTGTAGGAGTCGACTACCGAAAATAAGGCAGAAGTTTCTAAAAACTCTTAAAATAGAACATATAATTATTATTTCTAGCATTTTGATCTGTTTTGTTTGAGTTAGCATCTAGCATTATGAACCTAGCTAGGATGTTTCTTAGGATGGATCTTAGATGTTTCTGCCTCATCCTTTTGAGCGCTAAGATTATGCTCATCAAAAGGACTATTAATCCTGATACTAAAAGAAATTCAAGCAATGTTTCAGAAATATGTGCATAACTAATTTTTGGTACATTATTTAAAACAGTCAAAATATCAGTAATCAGTTCCAAGTGTCAATAAGTTAATGAACTGTGAAATAAATATGGTTTTGGTAGATTATAAAATATTATGAAGTCCAACAAAAGCTAAAATCCTCTTCAGCTGTGTATGTATAATATAACCTGAGAGATAGTATCCTAAAGGAAATAATAAAGGTATACATAGAGTATGCAAAATAAGTTATTAAACAAATTAAAGCTTTCAGAGGATTTTTATGTCCCAAGACTATATACATACATCCTATCATAATTCCTAAATGGATATTTTAATTTTGATATGAATAATAGTAACTTCATTATGCAATAGATTAGACTATTATTTCTCAGTTAGTCCTTGCCAGTTATTTAAAGTCAAATATCTGACTTTAAACAAAGTTTGTCTAGATTACCTTTATTTCTAATTTGTGTAATAAAAATCAAGTAATTTTTAATGTCAGTTTTAAAAGTTACTCATAGACATGAAATTTAAAAATAACTAATTCACTGGTCCAGTTTAAGACCCATGACATGAAAAGACACTCAACTCTGATACTGTCTGAAGAACCAAAATCCAGAGGCTGGATGGTCCTAGGTTTGTTTGGTTGGCTGTTTTGTTTGCTTGTTTGTTTGTTTGATTGATTGTTTTGCCTGACATGCCTGGCCAAAAACAGATAAATAAACATTTCAAAAGTAAAGAAATGATTCTTCCTTTCCTAATGAAATCTTGCTATACTCATAGATATGCACCTGGCACAATCACCATCACAGAAGCTCCATCCATCTACTGATGGATAGAGATGCAGAGACGCACAGGCAAACATTAGGCAGAACTCAGTGAATCCTGCAGAAGAGGAGGAAGGATTTTAGGAGTAAGAAGAGTCAAAATAAGCAATCTTGGACTCACAGGGGCTAACTGAGACTAAACTGACACTCAGGGAACCTGCATGGGTCTAACCTAAGCCCTCTACATATACATTATTGTTATGTAGCTTGGTAATTTTGTGGAGCAAAAAACAGTGAGCAGGGTTGTTTCTGATGCTTTTGTCTGCTTTGAGGACCCTTTTCCTCCTACTGGGCTACCTTGTACATCCTCCTACTGGATGGCTAGTCTTAATGCAACTTGATATGCCATATTAGGTTGAGATCCTTGAGAGAACTATATAATGATCAGTAAATAAAATAAAATTTCATTATTTAAAAAAATGTTAACATTACACTGTTAACAATCTTTATGTTCCCCCCAAATCAAGTCAAAATGTTGATTGTTTATTTTTTCAGAATGTTTCACTAGATTACACTAGCTAGGCTAAGTTATTTTGAAGTCAAACCTATTTTATAAATATACATTTTCAGGCTGAGGATTTAGCACTGGACTACCAATTGATGAGTTCTCCTCTGGGGTGGACAGCCGCTTCTGCTCCCAGGTCCCTTTAGTTGCCAAAAAGTTCTTGTGTAGGGATGAGGCCTTGTGGGCTTCTCTCTGTCATCATCAGCATGTCTGTTGGTACTGTCTTTATTCAGCTCATATGTTGGGCAGCCATCTTTGTGAGATGTTACGGGTGTCGCTTGACATTACAAGGAGACACAGTCTTATAGCAAACTCCTTGATCCTCAGACTTTTACATTCATTCTGCTCCTTCTTTCATAATGCTCCCTGAACTTTTAGGTGTGGTAGTATTTTATGTATGCATCAATAAATACAAGTAACATTATATAGACTGAGCAGGTTATATTCAGAAATACATATATAGATACATATATATGTAAACTAATATATAATATATCATATATTTACACATATTGTATTTATTTATATTTAAAATATATTATATGCTATATATTACATATATAATATATATGCATGCAAGAACAAGTAATGAAAGAAAAAGAGATGAATTTGAAGAAGAGTGGGGAGCCTTAGAAGAAAGAACCAAAAGGAAGAAGTAGTGTAACTATATTAGAATCTAAAAAATTTTTTAAAAGAAATATTTCTGTCACTAAAAGTACTTGACAATCAATAATATATATGTGTATTTATATGTGTTCTGTTTCTAAAAATAAGAGAAGAAAATAAAAGTTTCTGGTGAATATGTTTGATAACATATTTGGTCCCTGTGTAAAGCTTCTACAAAATAAGGATTTACAGTATGAGACATGATACACTCTTGCCATCCTATACATTAGTTATATGCAAAAATGGGATTCACCACTGCAAAGAAAGAACACTCTACATCTATCTTAGCTTCCATGGAGACTTTCATTGGATATAGCTGCACCATAACCCAGTATGCATAAACAGTCTATTACACAGCTGTGGCTGCCAAATTTTCATTTCCTACTGTCTAGACAGCCAGTCTAAACATGACTTTGTGGTCCCCACTGGGCATAATTCCCCCAACGACTTCTTTAAATCCTTGGTAATATTAAGGCCATTACAATCTCAGTTTATTACCTTCCAATGCACTAGTTTATGTCCAGAAAAAAAACAGAATGTGGTTTTCCTTTGAAGCAAAAAAGTAAAAAGGAGGCACAGTTATTCTTTACCTTTTAAAAATCAATGATGTCTTAATGACCAATCACCTACTCTCAGACAATTCTCTTGGTGACTTTTAAGCTGTTCTCCCAGTCAAGCTGAGTAGAGATTAGCAGGAAGTACTGTGTTTTCACAGAATGTGCAGTGGTAAAATGCTTGCTGAAAAGGAAATCTGCAGCATTAGGAGGGAGGACTGATCTTTTTACACAATTTCATATTCAATTTATTGAAAAGACTAAGCATATAAGTTTTTAATAAAAATTGAATGAGATAAACCTTGTGTTCAGTCTTACCACCACAGGGATCAGTGAGTCTGAGTCAGTTTAAACTCAAAGCTTAGACATGGGTTAAGGAAGTATGTAAATGCCACAGGATGATCCACAAGTTTCCACCAAATTCAAGTAGGGATTCCAAGAAGTGCCTTATGTGACTATAACTTAGCAATTATGTATAAAAAAAACTTACTGGGATCAAAACTCAAAGAAAGGAAACATGTCAGAAAGAACATAGATTTCAAGTAACGAACACTATCCAGAAGAATTATTCACGGAAGATTCAGAGATGGAGAAACATAAAATCAGTTAGCCTGATACCACAATGGCTTCCAATGATGCACTAAAAATGTTATGAATTAGTTTTGTTTTGGGTTTCCAGTGAAACACTGGGTATTTTGTTTTTATTTTGTTTGTTTTGTACTGGACTGGCTTCAACCATCCTGTAGAGCCAAGGATGACACTGAACTTCCCTTCATCCAGCATACCCCTCCCAGATGCTTAAATTGTATATATACAAACAATTATGTCTGATCATGGAGGGCTGATGATCCACTGGACGTCACCCATATTGGCAAGCACCCTACAAACTGGGCTACATCCTCAAGCTAAAACTAATATGCTAGCACAGATTTCCCACCCCCTAAATTGTTATGAATTTCTTTGATGTATTTAAAAAAATGTTGGTTTTTAAAACGGAGATAAACTGTGCAAAAATCAGATATGTAAGTGGCAAAAAATGTTTTTGATTTATAAGTGATTCATCTGTCTTTAAAAGGTAGAGCTTACAAATAAATCTTAATTATAAGAAAGAGAATTAGTGATTTAGGCACATGAGGCAGAAGGGAAAAGGAACCATCAACTATTCACCAATGAATCCTGACAAAGTTGTTGTGAAAACTTAGGATAAACCACATTTCTGACTTGAATTATCTCCACCATAATATCCTCATCAAACACTGCATAGACTTAAGTTTAATTCTCTACTGATTCTTCTTGTTAAAACCTTCTGCATTCTGGTCATGCTTATTTAATTTCACATTGAATTTTCCCTTTTTCATGAAAATATAAGCAAAACATCCTGCATTTAAAAATATTAATACAATGAGATGGGAAGATAGCTCAGCAGTTAAGAGCACTGGATGCTCTCTCAGAGGACTATACTCTGATTCCTAGCAGCCACAAGGAGCTTATAGCTGTTTGTAACTCCAGTCCCATGTAATTTGCCCTATTCTGGCCTCCATGGGCATCAGGCACATATATAATGACATACATACATTCAGGAAACACATATCTCCATAAAATAAAACTAAATCTTTTTAAATTGACATGAAGTCAGAGTAACCTGATTCAAAGATTGTGTATTTTTCTTAGAAACATACTTACACTTAGACTTTTATTCACATTTATTTTGATTTTATTCAATTATTTTATCTGCACAACTTATATTTATAATATATACTAATATTGAAAATTTAAAGCTGCCATTTTACCATTAATTGTCTATATTATTGTTTGTAGCTTGCTCCTTTTTGGTTTTGAATTATTTGTATCTCTCTCTTCATTTTGATTTTTGATTATTTCTGTCCCATTTTGTATTTCATCAAATAAATGCCTTTGGTTTATGAGATATGCTTAAGTTAGATTTGTGTCTAGAATACAGAACAGGAATATTCATTTATCATGCTGTGGAATTAAATTATGTTTATCAACATAACTGTTTATGATCTCATAATAAACATACTAAGTTACTAAGATATATATTTTAAAATAATTTTCAATAAATTTCTTTTTAAAAAGAATAGAATGAATAGAATTAGAAAACCATTACCAGTAACCTAAAGATACAAGACCATTGTGCATTGCAACAGTGACTATATTATGTATTATGTACCAAGTAGTGTTTCTCAACTATTGAATAGTATCCTTGTTTTGAAACTCAAGCTAAATATTTGAAATGTCATGAGACATTTTGGAAGCATTAGTGCCTTAGCTATATTAATCATACATACAATTTGAAATGAAAAAAAAACTAAACTTCACCAAATAGATGGTTATGATTGTACAAGGGAAGTGAGAGGTGAGATAGAACAAGAATGTGAAGTTTAAATAGAGAGGAGGAGAATGAAAGAAAGAAAGAAAGAAAGAAAGAAAGAAAGAAAGAAAGAAAGAA
>NW_021604719.1:8886801-8894698 GCF_004785775.1 Grammomys surdaster | reverse complement strand
ATGTTTTTACCTTTATACACATAAAGAGTGAATCTCATATCATAGAAACATCTTTTTCCAGTAAATTATGATTATTACAGAGACTTACAATGGGACATTTTGAAAATAATAAGAAACTGTAGGGTGCTTATCTCTAAATGGGACATTTACATTTTATTCCCTCTTAAAGCTCTGGAACCAGTGCAGAAGAGAAGGCAGAAAAAACCTAAGCAGTGGATGTAGTGGATGTCTGGAGCAAAACACTACTGCTTCAGACATGACAGGGTGGTTATATCCTTGAGGGTTTGGGCATTAGCTTTTGAAACTATTTGTACATGCCATGAAACTTGAGAAGTTACGAACTAGTTGAATAAACTAGGTAATAAGGAGTTTTCCTTGGTTCATGGCCCTTCCCTTTGCATCCCTTTCTGTCAACCAGCATGAAAGCAGCCTCTGACACATGTTTCTGTTGCTGTGATGCTCTTTTTCATACTGGGCCCACAATCAAAGCAAACCACAGATTACTTACAGAATCCTCTGAACTATGACCACCAATAAACCTGTCTTCTTTTATATTTCCCTTATAAAGTATTTACCCTGGGAACAAAAAGTCACTAATATATGTTATTTTCAGTAGTAAGTGAAAAAGAGCATCAATTAATAAATGCATAATTGAACATTGAATTTGAAATGGTAAATCATCCATTTATCCTGCCCTGGCCAAAGTTACATAAACTATAATTGATACTGAATAAAACTCAGAGACACTCAAATTATAAACATCATAGAAAAGAGGAAATGCCAAATACATAGGAGGCTGGCCTGTGATATGTTTAAAAAAACAAAGTCAATAGAAGTAAAAGAAATACTTTAAAATGCTTCCAAACTGTATTTGACCAACAAAACAATACAACTCACTGCAATGCTTGAGTCTGAATTGGAACCTCTCAATGATAAGAGGTTTCCATAGAAACCATTGGTGCAGCTTGAATAGGATTTGGGGATTAAATGTAGTAATGAATCAATATAAATTGTATTTATTTGAGTAGGTGTATTGTGCTTGCATAGATGTATTCTAAGATATTTGGAACTTCAACTCAGCAATTACTTCCAAAAGATGCTGAAATCAAATATTTTTTCATACGTATATACATGCATGTATGCAATGTTTTTATGTGTTAGGGTCACATGCATGTGTATATATTTAGTAGTTCAAAGTTGATGTCATATGTTTTACCCCATTTCGATCCACCTTATTTACTGAAGCCAGAGCTTACAATTTCAGCAAAATCGGATAGCTAGCTTGTTAAAGAGACTCTGCCTCTGTCTACCTCTTGCTAGAATTATAGATGAATTACCACACCCCCTTCCTTTTACATGGGTTCTGGAGATACAAAATCTGGTCCTCATACTTGAACAGCAAGCACTTTCCCATTAGCCTTCAGCAGTCCAAGAGAAAATACATTTGTTCAAGTCATACGTTTCTTTTTTCCTGGAGATGTGGGACTGGTATAAACTATAGAAATAAACTGGTGGCTTGTTTGGGTACTGATGCTACATGACCTTCACCAAAGCAAATATATTACTTTTTATAATTTTTAAGTTTGAAATAAAAGGTTATTTCCTATGTCACTCATTGAATGAGTTTTTTTTATTCATATATTCTTAACTCATGAAGTGATCTCAAAACCATGCAATGAGTAGTATACAATTTGGGACATTTTATACATCTTAGAGTTAATGATTATGTCATCCCATTATGTTAATGTTATGTTAAGTCATTAACTTTTACTCTAATTTGATCATGGAAATAATGTTCATATAGTAGTTAATCAAAGCTACATGCAATGAAGGGAAGCCTGACTAGAAACTCAAATGTTATAGACTATACCTAGTAGATAACAGTTTACCTAGGGATAGATGTGTACACTAGATGATGTATATTTTCTATTAAGTAGCTAATTTATTAAAAATAATGGTATTTAAGACAAATCTTGACACAACATCACACTGTTAGTCTTATTTAACTAGAGGTATTTGTTTCATGATGACTTCTAATAAAGAGAAGAGAGGTTGCAGATAAAATGTGACTAAAAAAGACGTGGATGGAATTTTAATGCACAAGAATAGAAAGAGTGATAAAGCCCCGGACTGAGTGAAGTATATGCCATCCCAGAGAAGGCCCAATTACTAAGACAATAGAAAGATTTATGGTTTAAGGAATAGATGAAGTGGTAGAGCATCAGATACTTTCTAAGTATCATACAACTATTCTGTGATTCTGTAATGGTGATCATGTGTCATAGTATATCTGTGAACACTCACAGGCTGTACAACAGAAGAATCATCTCTGATACCAACTGTAAACTCTAGGTAGTAATTATCCTTACAGATTCATCATCTGTAACTCATGTAGCACTTTACTGAAAGGTCTTAATATTAAACAAGCTACATTTGCAACACAGCAGGAGTTATGAAGCATCTCTGCACCTTCTGTATAGTATTCCTGCAATCCTAACAGTTTTCTGCAAATTATCTGTCTGCCTGTCTGTCTGTCTGTCTCTCTCTCTATCTCTCTCTGTCTCTCTCTGTCTCTCTGTTCTCTCTCTCCCTCTCCCTCTCCCTCTCCCTCTCCCTCTCCCTCCTCTCCCTCCTCTCCCTCTCCCTCTCCCTCTCTCTCTCTCTGTGTGTGTGTGTGTGTGTGTGTGTGTGTGTGTGTTTTCTGCTTAAAAGCTTCTTCCATGATTGAAATATTCCATCCCATATGGAAGCTCCTTAAGTATGAAGTTAAACAACTCATGTATCCTCAGGAAGTTCCAGATACTGATGAGATTCACGAGGCTCCTTCTTGAAATAGTGAGTAATAAAAACTGAGAGTCTCAGACAAGACAAGACAAGACAAGCTGCAAAGACTCCGAGACCAGACCAGCTTCCTGGGAAGAAGTAGAAACTAGCAGAGCTGCCTGAAACAGGTTTAAACCAGATTCACTTGGAAAGAGTAGTCTCCAAATATTTATCTGCCTTTAAGCTGTACAATTTGCTCCAGTTTCCCAGCTTTTGTGAGCTGTCACAAATGTACCTCTCTGTGAGTTATTTTTGCCTCTGTAAATAACCACTTAACTGATAGTACTCCCCTAAAAACTGTACAGCCAACTAAATTGGACTTTGATGATATCCGTGCTTTGTGCTGTATGGGCTCTTAATCTAGGATGACAGGACATATGTATAACTTCTCTCTGATTTGTTACATACCTGTATGTGATAGGACACCAAGCACAACAAGACTCCCAAGTAATATCAACTATGCTTAAGGGAATATCCTTTAATTATAAAAAGCATTAAGATTATGGAGGCTGAGGAAATAGCTCATTGGTTAATAGCACTTGCTACTCTTGCAAAGGACCAGAATTCAGTTCTCAACATCCACATCAGGCAGCTCACAACCACTTGTGACTCCACCTTCAGGTCTGTAAAACCCCCTGCTGGCTTCTAACAGCACCTACATGTGCATATACATACAGATACACACAGACAAATATAACAAAATAAAATAATTTTTTTTAAATGAGCAAAAATAGAGCTGTAAGCCTGACTGCTCTAAGACAGAGTATGAAATGAGTGATCTATACCTGTGCAGCTCTAAGAGAGAAAGGATATATGTGAGGCCAGGAATCCCAGTGGAGTGCTGTGTGAGGTATTAAGGGTTAAATCCTTCAGCTGATATTCACTAACCTTCAGCAAAATGACCAGGAAAGGCATGATTTAGATGTGTCTTTAGAGTTCTTACTAAAGCCTGCAAGACATAAAAAAATATAATTATCTGTTCTATGTGAAAAGTCTGTAGGAAAATGTTAAGGCTACATTGTGCAGGGAGTTGCAGTTTCAGGTGAAGTCTCCCTATATTTCCAAAGGTTAGATGATCCTTAAGATGACCAGGAAGGGGTGAATAAAATCTGGAGTATAAAAAAATGAATGAATGAATGAATAAATAAATAAATAAATAAATAAATAAATAAATAAATAAATGGTAAAAAAAGATATATTTGGTTCTAGAAATGAATGTCCACTCAGGAATACCAGTATGTTATATTATCTCGTCAACACATCTATATAAAGCAGGGGTAGGAAAGGAGTTTAGGATAATGTTTTAGCATTTCACTCTTTCAAAATATGTTTGAAGGATTTGTAAATGTTCTCTCCCATTCAATTTGTATGATGAATTGAACTGAGGTTGTGAGCATAGCTGTAAATATCAATATAACCCCATGCTTAATCTATACAAATGTATACGTCACCATAAATGCACTCTTGATTGTTTCCTTTGCATATAGCCATGAATAGCAATCTAATGAGATAAAAAATAAAGTCTTGTGAGGTTTTTTGTTGTTATTGATGTTGTTGTTGTTGTTTTATTAGTAATTACATACTTCAGTGCAAACCAAAGGATTTTAAAAATACTGTACAAATTGACACATTTAAACTACGTACCTACATAATTTATTTTATATGAGAAGTTGAGTGGGTGTCTATCTAGAACCTTCACCACTAATGACTAGTGTTCAAGGTATCAGAAATTTCTCTGCACACTACCAAGTGAGGAATGTAAACACCAGCCCAGATATAAGCCTTCCATCTACAATAGTGGCCTCACTGTCAGGTGTCTAGGTTAATAATGGCACAAAACTTATGAGAGTATCTAAATCCAATACCTAATTGGATTTAAGGCCCACTCTATGAGATGAAATCCATCCATGACACTGCTTGCATGACCAAGAACCTGAGACTATATAGACCTAGAATCTACACTAAAACCAAATAGTACTGTTCTGCTAAAGAATATAGCCATAAAATGACTCACCATGCCATTCTGTTGTATGAAATTAGTACCTCACTCAGCCATCATCAGAGAAACTTCCTTCTGTATTTGATGGAAACAAAAAGACCCGCAGGTAGACAATGTGCAATGAATGAGAGACCTTGGAATAGTCTGCCTCTGTCAAATCACATCCTTCAGGGCTCAAGGAACTATGAAGTAAGATTCTTAGAGCAATAGAGGGCAAAGGATACAAAGATAAGGTCTTCTGGATACAGAGGACAAAAGCATGTATGAACTCACAGAGACAGTGGCAGCATACACAGGGACTACACAGGCCTGGGCCAGATAGATCTCAGGGATGAACACAGCCCATATCACTTACCCAAAAATTATCTCCAACTGATGCCCACTCACAGATGAAATTAATTCTTTCTAAGGGAGTGTCACTGGGTATACAAGCCACCTAAGACCAGGCTCCATACCTAACAGTAGATGGCCAAAACCAACTAACTCTATTCCATTTTTGAGTATTTTTGGTTTGTTTGTCTTCTCACAATAGGTTTTATCAACAGATTTTTTTACTTATAGGTCTTTTGTGTATAGTTTATGGTCTCCAACTTTGACTTTTAATGATATTTCTCTATGCATGAAGTGTACATGTCTGCATCCATGTGTTTCTTGTTCAATTTTTGGCTCTTTTACTTGTTTGTTAGTTTCTACAATATTTTTATTTATTTACTATTATTAGTGTAGTAGTAGTTTTGATTCTTGTTTGTAGTCTAAGGAGAGAGAAAGAGTGTGGATTCTTGTAGATGGAGAAGGGCAGGGGATTCAGGTCAGAGGAGAGGAATCCATTACTAAAATATATTATACCTTTAAAAGTCTATTTTCAATTAAAAAAATAGCTAATTTTCTGACAATTCACCTCCTCCTATTGCAATAGCTCCTTACATCTTTAACTGAGAATCACATAACACTGGCCAACATTTTTGTGTGTTTCACTGAGAAAATTACAGGCTACATCCTGAGTTCACACTGAGCGATGTCTCAGGTGTGACATAGAAGTGTTGTGTTAGCCTGTAATATAGAAGCTCCTGATTCTCAGGCCACAACCACATCCACACTGGGAAAGGAACAAGATTTATTATGTAAATTATAATATTTTTTATGGAAAGTCTGTTTAAATATAGATTCATGTAAGTTTAATATACACAACAAGGCTATACTCCAGAGCTATGTGCTTATGCCTGTGGCTTCTGACACATCACAGAGAGAAAGCTATAAAAATTCATAATAAAGAAAAATCCAGTGGGTGAAAAATTGGCAGCACAAACAACTTCACCATGCCATTCACTTCAGCAAAGAGTCATCTCCTGCCAGCTCAACATGGCATGCCAAGTGGTATGAGACATCTCTGCCTCGAGGGAGTATTGTCTGAGAACTATGTAAAAAAAAAGAAAGATAGTAGTACAGAAAGGAAACTAACCAAATGAACCAAATAAACTTTAACTTTACTTTATAAGAATAATAAATTTTAGTACCTTTTAAAATCATAGAGTATTTCTGAATTCAGTAGATTAGAAATGCTGTAAGCTTATTAGGCATTGACAAGAACTAAAAATCTAAAGCTATCCAGAATATACACAGTAACTTAAATGGAATTGGGGACAGCATCCCTGAGCTCAGAGGTGAGAAGCAATAGAGAATCATTATGAATAATGTGTGTGTGTGTGTGTGCGTGTACATGTGCGTGTGGATGTGTGTGTGTATGTGACATGAATGTGACTTACACACTATACAGTCTTGGTTGTTGGAGAACTATGTTGTTCTCTAACTATAGAGACAAAAGCTTTGGAAAATAGGCCACAAAAGCAAAAACAAACAAACAAATAAGCATATCAGAAACAAAAAACCCTGCAATTCTTTGTGATATCTAATCCATTTCACTTTTCTTCTCTTTCAAACTCACAAAGCAAATCCCCTGAAATTTAAGCCCATTTCTGATGTATATAGCAGCAGGTGACATTAGAGAATCACATAAACTCTCCTGGGGCCAGATGGATGGCCATTAAATCATTGCTGACTCACATCTATGTTCATCTTATGGAGATGCAGAGACAAGGCTTACAGCCAGTAAGTGTGTATGTTGCTGGCTCTGGTTCAGTAATTCTCAGAAGTCAAGCCTACCCTGTTCCTTGCACAGACTATTCCAAGAGCACACTATTCTGTAGTAGCTGTGCACACACATGTGTCACCTAACAGTTCTTTGGAGCTGCTTCAGCCCTCAGGAATAAAATAAGATTCATGTGCAGATAATAACAAGGCTCACCAATTTCTGCTAACCCCAGAGAATTGCCTCTTATATCTAGTTTTTATTGTTTTACATGTTTTGGTCTTTATACTATGTTTTGTCTTCTTCAGTCTAGTGTCAGTATTCAGGAAATTCTCACAAAATGTATTGTGAGCTTTACTAATCATTTGTGGCAATGAAAAATTCATAGAGAGTATGGGCTTATATCTACTTGTCCTCAAAATTGCATATATTCTTCTGTTGTCTCTTTAATCCTTATCCTCTCTCGTATTATAAGCAGACATTCCATTACCCAGACTGATTGATTCCCTGTTTTCATGACGATTAGTGTTATTTGTCACATGTCTACAATAAGTCAATCTTATATCCAAGAGCTTAGTCCTGAACAACATGGTCAGTACTATGGCAAGACTTGTGGTAAAAAGAGTGTTCTCAGACTTATCACCTGCACATAAAGGCATAAAGTATAAAGTGCTCACTTCATTGACGAAAAAAAAAAAGAAAAAAAAACTGGGTCAGTTCTAACCACAAGCATTTTCTGCAAACTGAGTGATATTTCAAGGAAATGAAGAGAGTTAAAGAAGTGTACACTTTGCAATGTAGCTCAGTGGGAGAAAATGTTCTTAGTAGGAGGGAAACTCTGAGATAGCCCAGCAAAAGGATACAAATGTGTCACACACAGTTTCTGTTCTCAAAGAATTTACTAATACGTTTGTGAGACATCTGACACATTTGGCTCTCTTCTCTCTCTCTCTCTCTCTCTCTCTCTCTCTCTCTCTCTCTCTCTCTCT